>NC_090930.1:603865638-604177739 GCF_040938575.1 Ambystoma mexicanum | reverse complement strand
ATCAATGGCTAATTCATTTCATTTTGTTGATCATTTAATTTGTGCTTTCTTGCTTATCACATTATCTGACTTGTAAATTAATTTATCATTTATGAATTATGTAGCCCTGATTTGAAAAAGACGTTGGATACGTCGAAACACGTGTTATCACCATAGAGCAACGTTTTCAAGATAAATTGAGTAATATCAATTTCCAATTGGAGTCATGTGATTTTTTCCATTTTAAGGATTTCATATCAATGGGCGCTGTAGCACATTTAAAGGGTAACCATTTTCATTTCTGATATCTAAACTACTTTGTCCCATGGAACATCCGGGTGTGTTGTCACTGTTGCATCCTTGTACACAAAAAAGTAAGGGGTGGGGGCTGAAAATGTTCTGTGGACACTTGGTTTGCTTTACGATCACTAATCTTCCCAGTTTCCTTATAATGCCATAGGTCTGTGGATCTCCATATCCATCTGGTTCTCCATTGCATTTGGAACTATGCCTAAATCACAGTGCTAACCTTTCATGTATGTATTGGTCTCACATATTCCCCCATGTTCTCATATGTGTCTTCATTATGTGTGGTTTGTTTTTTCGATTAGATTTCATCCTGTTCTGAATTATACAGTAACTTGTTATGGTCAATCACAGAATGGCTAATAAAATATATTTTTATTCTGTTATCTACACATATATTTATTTATTTATTTTTACATTTGTATAGTGCTCAGACAGCCCTTGGGCATCAGGGCGCTGTTATTTGTGCATAACTTAGTTACAGTTCATTTGTACCATTGTGCGTATGCCATAGTTTCCAGCTACCGTCGGATGGATTCTTCAATCAACATTGGCAGTTATCCATAAAAGGTGCTTATTGCATAACCGTTATGTGGGACGACAGACAGGGTGCAATCTGCCCTTTGGCGGTACCAACAATAAGGAGCGACCTCTCACTGTTCACGATGTAACAATGTGCTGAAGCTAAAGCGTAAAATATCCATACCTTCTCACGAAAGGAACGCCATGTGCGTCATTAGAAAGTTTTGCTGGTGGAACATAAGGAGACACAAGAATTTGAGTACTGGGATTAATCCCTCGCAATCAGTGTATCATGAGGAAATTATAAAGAACATTCGAAGCTTGCGATGTTCGCTACCTATAACTTGTATGCCAAAAAAATATCATTCATTCTGTGGACTTCTTGTGAGCATTTGTTGATAAATAAAAGCACTTGTTACATTGAAGACTGTTGATATTTTATTAAAAAAGAATGATTTCCAATCCTATTTGGGACAAGAAAGAAAAGCTACAAGCTGTGCGAGGATGTGTGTGTTTATCTTCCTGGTTATGAGTTTAGTGACGTTATGGCATGGGTGATGACTGGGCACGTTTGGCTATGCTGGCCATATCGTTTGGATTAGTGATATCAGCTTCAGGGGAGGGCAATCTGTATTCTTGCCGCATGCACACTTGAATTTAGGGCGATGCAGCAACGGATAAGATTAGCACAAGATGGCCGCTGCCAACTCATTGTTTTTGCATATGTCAAAGTGAGGAAAACTAAGGTAAGATGCATAGGAAACTTGTTTTTTTTTTAAATTTCTTTATTGGTTTTAAACAACAACAAAACAACAAAAAACAAAACACAAAACGTACAATCTGGCATGACACAGCATCACTGGAGCGTTAGGATGTTCCTCAGAGCCTGCCATACTTCCGCAGCCTCGGGGATCTCAGGCGACCGTACCTTTCATGTCCATGTATAGTTCTATACAGAGGTGTCTCGCCACGGCGCTCGTGCCGGGTAACCTCATTCTTGATCGTTATTCTGCCGTCCCTACGGGGTCCTCATTATCTCCCTCTTCTCTCGTGTCGAATAAGTCCTGCATCAAGGAGTTCCATGCGGCCAACTTGTGTACTGTTTCCCCTTCCCCTCTTTTCACCGCTCTTACCCACACCACAGTCTCTGTCTGCGCCCACTTTCGGAGATCTGACCACCATGCATCTATGTTCGGGCCCTCCTTTGACTTCCATGACATTGCTATTCTTCTTTTAGCCAAGGTGCATATTAGGTCCTTCATTTTTGCTTGGTGCGATTCGTGTCTGCTTCCTCTCGGGAAGAGGCCTAGTAGGTATCTCTCTGGATGCTCTGCTTGTAGATGAAGTCCGCCTGGTGCGATCTTGATTCTGATTCTGTCCCAGAAAGTCTGTATTACTTGGCTTGTCCAGAACATATGGAGCACATCGGCGTCCTCGGCAAGGCAGCGTGGGCACCTGTTTTGGTTCTCCGTCTGCATCTTGTGCATCCTCTTGGGGGTGAGGTATGCTCGGTGTGTGATGTATAGCTGTGCCTGCCTGAACCGTGCATTCCTTGAAACCTTTTTTGGGTATCTTAGCACCCTAGCCCATTCTTGATCACTAAATGGCCTCTGGAGTTCCTCCTCCAAACGTCGCCTCGTATTTGATCCTTGCGGGTCTGCTGCTTTTAGCAATTGTTCATATAACCTGGAGGTTGTGTGGGTTCCCTCTGAGATGTCGTACCATACGTCTAGCTCTATCATCTCCTCCTCCTCCGGGTCTATCCATTCCGGCCATCTTTTCTTGATATTTCGTATTATGCAGTTATAAAGGATGAATTGGCCTTCGTGTGTCTCGTGGTCATCTACTATTTCTCGAAAGTCTGCCCACCTCTCTCCCCTCCTCAGGTCTCCAATTTGTGCTACACCTTTGGCCTCCCAGTGCATTCGGTACATCGCCAGCATGTTCGTGTTCCCCCCTAGGAGGCCCGCCAAAGGGATCTGTGTCGAGCATGGGTCCTTCGTACCCTGGAGTTTCCATGCCCTTTTCCATAGCCCCACTGCGATCTTAAGCATGTTCGGCAGGGTTCTGAGCTGGGGTGTGTCAAGCCACAAGATCTCTCTCAGATAGTATCGTTTCAGTGCTGGCTGAAAGACGATTGTATCTATCGTTTCATCCTCTCCTAGCCACTTGACTGCGAACTGCAGTTTTCCTGCTAAGTAGTATTTTTCGAAATCCGGTAGCCTAATGCCACCGTCCTCGTAGCCTTTCTGGAGAGTCTCCATTGCAATTCTGTTCCTCCCTCCTCCCCATAGGAAATTCTGTGTTATCGTGTTTAATCTGTTGAAGAAGGCTCTGGGAACGGCGTGTGGGATGTTTGTAAAGTAATATAGTAGGCGCGGTAGCACCACCATTTTCTGGAGGGCCGCCCTCCCCATCATCCCCAGTGGGAGTGTTCCCCAAAAGACCATTGATTTCTGTGTTTTTTCCAGTGCCGCCATTGTGTTTATCCTATGGGTGTCAGCAGTGTCGTGGTGTATTTCTATTCCGAGATATTTAAAGGAGTTTCGTGCCCATGTCAGGCCCAGGTCCGGGAGGCTGTCCGGGGGAACTTGCCTTAGCCCCGCCAGAGGGAATACCAGGGATTTATCCTTATTAATTGCGATGCCCGATAGTCTGGTGTATGCTCCGATCGCCTCTAGGAGGCATGGTAGATTGGTGGTCGGATTTTCTACATATAACAGCATATCGTCCGCGTACAGCGAGATTTGGTGGAGCACCCCGTTTATGTTTATCCCGGTATCCCCATATTCCGCTCTAAGGAAGGCCGCGAGCAGCTCTAGGGCCAGGATATATAATAATGGCGACAGTGGGCATCCCTGCTTGGTGCCCCTGTGTATTCTCCACTCCCTTGAGATGAATCGCCCCGTCTTCACCCTCGCTCTAGGTTCATTGTATAGCAGTTTGATCCATCGGAGGAATCCCTCACCAATGCCGAAGTGGGCGAGTACGCTCACCAGCCACTCCCAACGAACCAAATCAAACCCTTTGACAGCATCCAAGGACACTATTGCGCTCTCGCCTAGTCTTTGATTTGTCTCTTCTAGTACATGGTACAGTCTGCGAAGATTCCACAACGTGTTCCTCCCCGGGACGTAACCCATTTGGTCCGAGTGGACCAAGGTGGGCACCACTCGTTTCAGGCGGTTGGCTAACACCGCCGTCAGAATTTTAGCATCCTGATTGATCAGGGAGATTGGCCTATAGGAGGCACATTGCCTGGGCGGCTTCACCGGTTTTAGGATCGGGACTATTGTCGATTCGGACATGCTGGGTGGCAGCCGATTGCTCTCGTATGCCCCATGATACGCATCAAGTAGCTTCTGGGAGATGGTACTCTTGAATCTTTTATAAAACTCCCCCGGGATTCCGTCCGGGCCCGGTGTTTTCCCTGTGGCGAGCTCCATAATCACGCCCTCTATTTCCTCTACCGTGATAGGTGCATCCAACGACTGGGCCTGTTCTTCCACCAACTTTGGTAATCTAATTTCTGCTAGTGCGTCCACTATGTCCTCTGAATCTATCTCTGGGTTCGGGGCATATAGTCGCTCATAGAATTGTGCAAATAGGTCGTTAAGATGTTCCTGATTTCTGATCTCTTTCCCTGTGTGATCTTCTAACACTGTTATGGGGTCCCTTTTGTTTTCCTGTCTAGTGAGCCATGCTAAAAGTCTACTGGGTTTATCCCCTTCCGCATGTAGGCGTTGTAGATATCTCCCGTAGTTCAACCTTCCCAGTTTTTCCTAAAGTACCATACAGTCTGACCTCAATTCCACTAGCTCTCGGGACTCACTCCCTCCCGTTCCCGCTCGCCGCTCTTCCTTTTCTATCACCTTCTCAAGTTCGCTGAGCTCTTTCATAACTGCTCCCTTTAACCCCCCTGTCCTGCCTATTGCCGCCCCCTTATCACCACTTTGAACACGTCCCAAAGTGTAGAACTACTTTCCACGCTGCCCTCATTCTGCTCGAAGTAATCCTCTATGGACTCTTGGAGGTGTTCCTCCAGCTCTCCCTCTTTTAGGGCCTCTGCCCGGAGCCGCCAGGTAGGTATCGGGGCTTTTCTATGGGTGTGTGCCCATGTTGCTAATACTGGGGCGTGATCAGAGAGTGTGCGTGCTTAGATAGTGATTTCTGTGAAGTCATGTAATGATTCCCTGCCCGTGAATATGTAGTCTAACCGTGTAAATGTCCCATGCGGTGCACTGTAATGTGTGTACCCCCTCCCCTCTCCATGTACCTGTCTCCAGATGTCGACCAGTTGTAATCCCTCTAAGGTCCTATGCAGTTCCTTCGCCGGGGGCGCTGGCTTCCTGTGCCTGTCGTCCGACCTGTCCAGCAACGGGTTTAAGGTGCAGTTGAAGTCGCCGGCCCAGATGAACGTCGCTTCCCTGTACTGGGCCAGCCTGGATGCCAACTTTTTAAAGAAGTCTGCTGCGTCACAGTTCGGGGCATAGATGTTGATCAGGCACACTTCCTTATGTTCCAGCATTCCGTGCACCAACACCATCCTTCCCTCCGAGTCCGACACCTGCCGGAGCATTTGAAACGGTACCCCCGGGGCATTCCATATCAATACTCCCCGTGCATAGTTCGAGTATGTGGCGCTGTATGTTTGTCCTCCCCATTTCTTGGTCACCTTGGCCTGCTTTTGTGAGGTTAGGTGTGTTTCCTGGAGCATCGCTATTTTGACCTTCATTCGATTTAGCCATGCATAGACCCTAAGTCTCTTGATATACGCATTGAGGCCTCGCACGTTCCAGGTGACTATTGACGCGCTGTCTTGCCCCATTGTACTTTTTCGCGGTCCGGCTTCCTCATCCCACAGCCGGGTCTCCGTGTCGTTCTCTCGACTCTCCTTGTGTGGGAGTCTCCTGCAGTTCCTGTTGCGGGGCCCCCGCATCTGGTGCGGCCATGACTGTCATCTATTGCCACTTGCTGTATATACCTCGGGTCACTTTCTGCTCGTATCTTCCCTTCATCCTTTGTGGTCGTTTTCCCATTGCCTGCGCCATGTGCTTTCCATTCACCACACTCAACATTTTTAACCCAAACAAAAACTAATAAACAAACGCCCATCCACCCTTCTCCTGCTCGGGCTTCACCGCTTCCCTCCTCGTACTCCCTTGGAAGGGGCCGATTTGCAGCGGCGTGATGCCTTAAAACTGGCATCTAAACTTGGTGATCACTCTCACTGTGCGGGGGCGTCGCCTTTCTCAGCCGACCTTGACTATAGTGAGGTTGATCGCTCCTTCATACTTGTCTTCCGGCTTAGTTGCTTATCAATTGTTTGGTAACATTGCGCGTGACTGCGTTTTCTCACCCTCGTTTCGCACTATCAGGGTCTGTTTGTATTGTTGTTGGCACTTCTCTGCCTTAGCTGGGGGATGCCCTGCGTGTCCATCCACCTGTGGGCCTCCTCCGCAGAATCGAAGAAGCATGATTTGTCCTGGTGTATCACCTTGAGTTTGGCGGGGAACAACAGCATGTATCTCACCCCTGCACACCTAAGTCGTTCTTTCGTTGGGCCAAACTGTGCTCTCTGCTTTTGGACCAAGGCTGTATAGTCCGGGTAAATCGTAATCTTAGAGGAGTGTCTAACAATCCCCCCCCCCTCTTGAGAATGCCAGTATTTTGTCTCTGTCTTTGTAGTTCATGATCCTGGCAATTATCGGTCTCGGAGGGGCGCCCGGTTGGGGTCTTTTTGTCAGTGCTCTGTGTGCTCTCTCCACCACAAAGCCCTGAGACAACTTCCCGGCCCCTACCTCCTGGAGAAGCATGTTTTCTATGTACTCCGTAGGGTCGTTGCCTTCTTTGTCTTCCGGAAGTCCGATTACACAAATGTTGTTCCTCCTAGCTCTGCCCTCTGCGTCCTCTGCTCTCCGTTCCAGGGCCTTGACTCTTTGTAGTACTTCCGTTAATTGCGTCTGTGTTGTGGCGACTCCTGCCGTGTTTTGCTGCACCTGTTGCTCTGTCGCCCCCACCCTCTCGGCCAGGTTCCTCGTATCTTGACGAAGGAGGCCCACATCCACCATCACCGCATCCAGTTTGTTTTCTAGTGACACCTTTAGGGCCCCTATTGTTGCGTCCATTTTGTTTTCAAGAGATGCTTTCATGGCGGCTATTGCTCCTATGATTGCGCCGTCATTTGTATCTTCTGTCGGTTGAGGTGCAGCCATTTCCATGTCTGTTGGCGTTGTCTGTTTTTGCCCTGGTGTCTTGGTGTAGGTGTCCATGATGCTCTGCTTGACCTTCCCTTCGTTTTTCTTATTTGGCATTGTGCCCCTGCGTGTCCGTCCGCCCTCGGTCCCGTGGACAGCTGGGCCGAGGGTGGGGACGACGTTTCCAAGGCGGGATGTTAGTACAGAGTCCTGATAGTTCCATCTCAATTTTCCCGACCCGGCTCCTCCTCTATCTCCTGCGGGTCTTGCACTGTAACCCTTCACCTTATTGCCTGGGCGCCACGTTGGTCCATCAGGGGCCCAGATTTGTCTTGGTTGTGTGATGGCGGCAGTTATGCAGTCCCGCCTGGTGCGTGTTAGTGTCGCTCGGGCGCCGGGAGGCCTGTCCCCTATGCCGCTCAGTCAGTGACCTAGAGCCGTGGGTCCTACCGCTTCATCCTGCGTGCGCTGCCCGGCATCTCCCCCACGGGCCCTGGCTCGTTCACCATCAGAAGTCTGCTGCGCAGCGACCTCCCTTCCGCTGTCCGTGCCCGTCGGCCTCCCCACGGGGTCCGTCTCCTCCGGGTCTCTCCTTCCCCCGGTGAGGTGCCCACGTCCTTTTCTCGCCGAGCCTGTTTCTTGTTTTCCTCCCCACGAGTGGGGGTCGGCTGCCGCAGGATCGCTGGCTGGTCTGCTCCTTGGCCCAGTCGGATTTGCCCTTCACTTCGAGGTCGCGGCTCCGTCCGCCATCTTGGATTTTCACTGGGCTTTCTTACCCTCGGGCGTTTTACTATATAAACGCTCCGTTTTTTCTCAGGCTTTCGCTCAGATGTTGCAGGAATACTTCTTCCTCCTTTCCCTGCGCTCGGGCCGCTGCAGCGTGCCCCAGGATGTCTCTAAGTCGGATATGTGCGCGGATCGTAGCGGGAGTTCCGTCTCAAGACGACCTCACTCCATGGGCTCAGGCCACGCCCCACCTGCATAGGAAACATGTTTAAGGTCGATTACAGTCAGCTTAAAAATACATGCCTGAATGATCGGCACAATAAAATGTTTGAGCGAACTTCCCCTTTAAGCATCAAAGAACACTATTTGCACAGCAGCAAATCCACCAGTGCAAAAAAAAAGGTGAACGTGTTTTTGCCCTTTCGCTAATTTGTCTAAACAGCATTTGCACATGCAACAGAATGCCATGTAAGTACTCCTGGAATCTACCTCACTGAGCTCCCGAATGTTTTAAGAAACAATGCTGGACCCTTTTGGCTGACATTGCTCCTTAAAATTGTTTCCCTATTTGAATCAATATCATGGAGCATCATGTATAATTTGCAAATACATGGAAACGGCTTCGTGTTTGGTGGATTCTTTTTCAATCAATGCACTATTGTATTGGCTGAAATCAAAACAATATGTATGTGTCTACATATTGAATTAACTAAAATGTGATCTGGCATCAACAAATCTGTTCCTATTTTGACATCTTCCGTGGGCGTTGATTGGTGCATTTTGCAAACATGTTTCTTAACCGCATTGTGGCATTGGCAGTACTCGTATGCATTCCTGTTAGTTTAATAAATTTCACTGAAGAAAGACAACTATTACCACGCACCGTCACATATTATTGCAGCCTACTGGCATAGTTTTAAGCAGTAATTATAAAACATCTGAGGACGTTTACAAATAAATTAATGTTGGATATGAGTATATTTAGAATATCTGTTGTAATGCAATGAGGCATTTGCATAGCAGAGTAATCCGTTCAGCCTCAAGGGACTGTGTGAAGCAAATGTTCAGTCAGCTGAAGGCCCATCATCCACAGTCATTTTGAAAGATTTAATGGGACAACTCTCTCCTTAAAGCCACTCCAGGTGCAGAAGACATTTGCATTCTCTGCAATCACCTTCTTAGACCAATATATGCTGACATTGTATGTATTTTAGTTCGAAATGATTAGAAAACTGCAAGCCACTGTCTCCCCTTCTCTGGTGAGCTTTATTTTCCTATTTTTTTATTTTAAATAGACATACTTTGATTAAGCATACAATATAATTTCTACAGGGGACCACTCGGGTGGTGATAGTGCGTGGTACAAATATCCTTTAACATTAACATTAACAAGAGCCACCTTGCAATGTATTGATTGGCAGAACTAGATTGTATTTGTTCTAGTACTTTGGACACGTATTGACCTTACCAATAACTTAGTGATCAGCTTTGCAATCATGTGATTAGCTATACAGTTAGAACGAGTTAAGTTTCACTCTAATACAATTCTCAAGTTGAACATGATAGGATTTGGTCTAATGTTGCTGAATAACTTCCTCCTCCTCCATACACAAGAAATTCCCCTCGATCACCCCATTTGCAATTTGTGGATTGGTCGGGTTTTGATGTAAGCACTCTTACCATATTAAAATTACTTTCACAAATCGCCATATTGTGCTAAACCCGAAATGTAAAACAATATTAACATTTTCATTATGTGAGAATGTTTGCTTTAATGTTAAAAAAGGTAAGTGTGGCGATTAACAAAGGGAATACGACGTGTGTTGCAGTTGTAAAGGATGAAAGGCTGAGTACATCTGGTTATAATCTCCTCCACTCCAGAAAGTGACCGCGTCCACCGATGAACCTAACTGACTCCAGTTGGAAATGTAGCTCTTGGTGTTACTTTGAATACCAAGCAGAGAGATTATGTGAAACCGAAAGGCCAAAGTGATAGAAAAAACGGTAAGTCAGTGCTAACTACTTTGCACTATAGAGAACATTGCACGTACAAAGAATGTAGCGCTGAAGGGCGCTGATTGATGGATTACAAAGCGCAAAGTAATCTGCAGTGAAAAGAATTAAAGTGTTCTGCCCAGAACCCACACAACACGCCTCCACACATGCAAACACGAGTGCTATCAAACAACCTTTGCAACCAGCAACTGCCAAAAAGTAAGCAAGGAATGCTAGCAAGTAAGAAACATTAAACCATTATTGCACCACCATCCAGCACCCTGGCAAAACTGTGTATTGCCCCCCATAAATAAGAGTAACACTCTGCACAACTGCAGCCAGTACCCCATAATTCAAAGCAGGAACCCAGCAAAACTGTGTCCGGTACCCCATAACGCAAAAGCAACAAACTGGTGAAACTGCAGCCCATTCCCCCTAACAAATTGTGCATCGTCCCCACCAACTCAAATTAACACCCCAGTGAAACTGCGGCCTGTAACCCGTAACACAAACCATCACCCTGGTGAAAGTGCACATCATCCCACCTAGCTCAAAGTAACAACCTGGGGAATCTGCAAACTATACCCCGTAACTCAAAGCAACACCCAGGTGAAACTGTGGCCTTTACCCCATAACACAAACCAACAATCACATCAAAACTGTGCATCATCCTGTAAACTCAAAGCAACACCCTGGCGAACTGCAGATGGTACCGCTGGTGGCATGCATTTGTGTATGACTTTGTATGTGTGGGAGGCTGTTGGTCAGTCATTTCATCAGATTCCATGTCAGGTGTGATTGTTTCAGGCCTCTTTCCATTTATCACGTGTCACTTTGTATCTCATTGGTCATGTGTTGGGCTTTTGGTTTGCTCTTTTGCTGTTGCATGCCATGTTACGGTGTGGCAGACAAGGTTGATGTGGGTTGGGAAGGTTTGGGTGACATACCAGTGATTGTCATGGCCTGTTTTGCAGGGGGTTTGTGTGATATACAGCTTGCACGTGTTCCTTTTGGTCACACGATTGGTTATGTTTAAGTAGCTAGGGATGCACACAATGTAGCACTTCCATGGCAACATTCTCAGGGTGGTAAGGTTGTAACATCTGACTGTCTCTTTGTCATCATCGATTGTCACCTGTTATGTGCCGGGCCTGTGTGCACTCCGCAGGGGTGGGAGTTTAGGTGAAAAATGTGGCCACAAGCTGGGTCCGGGCAACCTCACCATGTGCCCTTTACCCTCCCATGGGCAGCGCCTGTGCCTGTAGTTGGGGATGTGGGGGCACCACCATGTCCACCGGTACGCCCTGCCGTGTTGCAACATTGTGCAGGACACATGCTGCCACAATGATCATGCACACTACTGGGGGTGCATATAGTATCTGCCCACCAGAGCAGTCAAGGGAATGGAAGCGTGACTTGAGCACTCCGAATGTGTGCTCCACTATGCCCCTGGTTGCAATATGGGCAGCGTTGTATCTTACCTTGGGAGGTGTGGTGGGGTTCCACATTGGCATCATCATGTGGTTGCTCAGAGTGTAGGCACTGTCACCTGGGGAGGTGAGGATGGTTTTCATTATTTTGTGTATTTGTCAGTGGTGACATGCATGCATGTGCACAGACATTTGTACTCACCAATGAGCCATGTGTCGCCATGCTTCCCTGCTTCCATGTCCTGGGCGGACATTCTGTATATGAAACTGTCATGGGTAGACCCAGGATAGTTTGCGTAGACAGAGGTCAGGATTCCATGGGCATTGCATACAACCTGTACGTTGATGGAATGCCAGTGCTTGCGGTTTCGATAGATGTGATCAGTGGCCCTACGTGGACGTTGGGCCACATGGGAGAAATCTATGGCACCGAGCACTTTGGGGAAGTGTGCCACCCTGTAAAAGGCCTGGACCACGGCCTGCCTTTCTGTGGGTGTTCTGGGCATGTATATGTGCCTGCGGAACTGAGGGGCGCGCAGTCATGATTGCCAACACTTGGTGTTGGCAGCGTGACTGCGTGGCCTGTGAGATGCCCCCAACTTTGGCAGTTGTCCGCGGAAATGATCCAGTGGCCAGAAAATGCAGGACATTGAGCACCTTCTCCAAAGAGCTCAATGCTTTGGAGCACAGGGTGGGTGATGTGAGGTCATCCTCCCACTCAGCAACCAGGTCTAGGATGATATGGGGCGGAAACCTGTACCTGCCATAGACCTGGTCATCAGGCATCCCAAAAAGGCTGGTCCTGGGCAAGAAAATGTGGGGCCTGGCTATTCTCCTCCTCCTTGGGTGTCCCACGATCAGTGCTGCGAGAAATGGGACATTCATCGTAGCTGTATATACATGTTTGTTGTTTGCGTGCACTTTTATACTGCACGGGGACGCTTCCGCCTGCCTTCTTGTGGCAGACGTGTTTAGCCCTGTGCGTGTCTTTTGGCGTGCGTGGGTTTCCCGTATTCGATTCCATGAATACGTGTTGTTTGCACGTGTGTTGGCGTTCCGTGTATTTCCCAACAGTACTTCCCCAGTTACGCTTTCATTTTCATGCCTTGTTCCCCATTCTGCGTGTTCCACCCCCTTTTTGGCGTGTGCGCCACACGTTGTGCGCTTTCGTTGTGTGCGTCGCGCACAGCGTTTGGGATGTTGAAGTGACGTGTGTGTCCGAGTGCGGCACCCACAGATTTGGCGCATATCCCGGGGAAAACATGCGCAGGGCCTTCCATTAATCGCACGCATGTGCATACGCTTGCTTTTTAACTCTTGCGCCACAAATTTCGTCGCACATTTGTTCCATGAATCGGCCCCATAGTGTCTGATCCCGCACTGTTGATTGGTAAGACAGAATACATGATCATGCTCCATATGGTATGCCAGCCTACAATTGGTTTGCTTCTCAGCTGTCTGTCGATTCCCATAGTTCACTTCCATGGAGTGAAGGTGAGGTCTCTCATAAGGCATATTGTGAAAAGTACGATAATATGCTAAGCCTAATACTACATTAGTACGGAATGCACCAGGAAAGCTTGTGGGGTGGTGCATGTGGGAAGGGTGGAATAAATCCAGTAACACTGGCACGTCTTGTCTGGTTTGTTTTATTTTTGTGGCATTCTTCCACAAAATCGTAACCTACCCGTCTCTTGCTTCAATCACTGAAAACAAGCTGCATTGTTATTTGCCCTTGAGTGAAAGTTAGCAACTGCACCAAGGACACAAGGGCCCTCATTCCAACACCAGCGCTAAACCATGGCGCTATTAGCACCATGGTTGGTGCCGGTGTTGTAACGGGTCCGCCATGGTTCAATGGGGAATTACCACCCCATTCCAAATTTGGCAGGGTGGTAATTCCCCATTGAACCATGGCCCTTCCACATTTCCATTTTAGCCCCATAGGGCTCTATGGGAATGGGGAAGGCGCTAAGTACGCTACCGCAAATTACGGTACCTTACTTAGCACCAAGGTCCCTTTGCGGGTCCCTCCTTTAACAGCTGGTGTAGACCAGCCGTTAAGGTCGGGACCCGCAAAGGGACCTGGTAGTAAGGCGCTAAGTGTTTAACGGCGCCACAGCCTTTTACGGCGCCGTTAAACACTTAGCGCCAGGGTCGTAATGAGGCCCAAGGTGTCGAGTACCCTCAAGAAATGTTAACATTTACTATATTGAAAATGGACATATGGACATTTTGTTTCCATTTCTGTAATCTTTTGTTCAGAGCAGTTACTCAGCGTGACACAGAGGGAATGGAACTTCCTGACATTGTGTAATTTCAACTATACATAATGTTTTTGCAATTAAAAATGGCATGGGTGCTGTATGCATAATGAATAATATAGCGACATGCGAATGTGTGATTTGATGAAAATAATAGACACAGTACTTTATGTTATGTTGAATTGTATTTATACTGTGCACTATAAAACACTGAGTGCATAACTCACTGTTTATTTAAATGTCTAGTAATGATTTTTATTTGTGTATAGTTTAAATAGGAATGAAAAGAGGTTTGATTTTTGTTGACAATATTGCTTACTGGCCCTGTTATGGATTGCTAGCTGGAGCATATTGTAATGATTATTCATTAATGACCCGCAACCACAACCTGCATGCAGGCTAGTGATATCTAAACTACTTTGTCCCCTGGAACATCCGGGTGTGTTGTCACTGTTGCATCCTTGTACACAAAAAAGTAAGGGGTGGGGGCTGAAAATGTTCTGTGGACACTTGGTTTGCTTTACGATCACTAATCTTCCCAGTTTCCTTATAATGCCATAGGTCTGTGGATCTCCATATCCATCTGGTTCTCCATTGCATTTGGAACTATGCCTAAATCACAGTGCTAACCTTTCATGTATGTATTGGTCTCACATATTCCCCCATGTTCTCATATGTGTCTTCATTATGTGTGGTTTGTTTTTTCGATTAGATTTCATCCTGTTCTGAATTATACAGTAACTTGTTATGTTCAATCACAGAATGACTAATAAAATATATTTTTATTCTGTTATCTACACATATATTTATTTATTTATTTTTACATTTGTATAGCGCTCAGGCAGCCCTTGGGCATCGGGGCGCTGTTATTTGTGCATAACTTGGTTACAGTTAATTTGTACCATTGTGCGTATGCCATAGTTTCCAGCTACCGTCGGATGGATTCTTCAATCAACATTGGCAGTTATCCATAAAAGGTGCTTATTGCATAACCGTTATGTGGGACGACAGACAGGGTGCAATCTGCCCTTTGGCGGTACCAACAATAAGGAGCGACCTCTCACTGTTCACGATGTAACAATGTGCTGAAGCTAAAGCGTTCTCACGAAAGGAACGCCATGTGCGTCATTAGAAAGTTTTGCTGGTGGAACATAAGGAGACACAAGAATTTGAGTACTGGGATTAATCCCTCGCAATCGGTGTATCATGAGGAAATTATAAAGAACATTCGAAGCTTGCGATGTTTGCTACCTATAACTTGTATGCCAAAAAAATATCATTCATTCTGTGGACTTCTTGTGAGCGTTTGTTGATAAATAAAAGCACTTGTTACATTGAAGACTGTTGATATTTTATTAAAAAAGAATGATTTCCAATCCTATTTGGGACAAGATAGAAAAGCTACAAGCTGTGCGAGGATGTGTGTGTTTATCTTCCTGGTTATGAGTTCAGTGACGTTATGGCATGGGTGATGACTGGGCACGTTTGGCTATGCTGGCCACGAACGTCATGGAAATAGGTTGAACATATCGTTTGGATTAGTGATATCAGCTTCAGGGGAGGGCAATCTGTATTCTTGCCGCATGCACACTTGAATTTAGGGCGATGCAGCAACGGATAAGATTCGCACAAGATGGCCGCTGCCAACTCATTGTTTTTGCATATGTCAAAGTGAGGAAAACTAAGGTAAGATGCATAGGAAACATGTTTTTTTTTTAAATTTCTTTATTGGTTTTAAACAACAACAAAACAACAAAAAACAAAACACAAAACTTACAATCTGGCATGACACAGCATCACTGGCGCGTTAGGATGTTCCTCAGAGCCTGCCATACTTCCGCAGCCTCGGGGATCTCAGGCGACCGTACCTTTCATGTCCATGTATAGTTCTATACAGAGGTGTCTCGCCACGGCGCTCGTGCCGGGTAACCTCATTCTTGATCGTTATTCTGCCGTCCCCACAGGGTCCTCATTATCTCCCTCTTCTCTCGTGTCGAATAAGTCCTGCATCAAGGAGTTCCATGCGGCCAACTTGTGTACTGTTTCCCCTTCCCCTCTTTTCACCGCTCTCACCCACACCACAGTCTCTGTCTGCGCCCACTTTCGGAGATCTGACCACCATGCATCTATGTTCGGGCCCTCCTTTGACTTCCATGACATTGCTATTCTTCTTTTAGCCAAGATGCATATTAGGTCCTTCATTTTTGCTTGGTGCGATTCGTGTCTGCTTCCTCTCGGGATGAGGCCTAGTAGGTATCTCTCTGGATGCTCTGCTTGTAGTTGAAGTCCGCCTGGTGCAATCTTGATTCTGATTCTGTCCCAGAAAGTCTGTATTACTTGGCTTGTCCAGAACATATGGAGCACATCGTCGTCCTCGGCCAGGCAGCGTGGGCACCTGTTTTGGTTCTCCGTCTGCATCTTGTGCATCCTCTTGGGGGTGAGGTATGCTCGGTGTGTGATGTATAGCTGTGCCTGCCTGAACCGTGCATTCCTTGAAACCTTTTTTGGGTATCTTAGCACCCTAGCCCATTCTTGATCACTAAATGGCCTCTGGAGTTCCTCCTCCCAACGTCGCCTCGTATTTGATCCTTGCGGGTCTGCTGCTTTTAGCAATTGTTCATATAACCTGGAGGTTGTGTGGGTTCCCTCTTAGATGTCGTACCATACGTCTAGCTCTATCATCTCCTCCTCCTCCGGGTCTATCCATTCCGGCCATCTTTTCTTGATATTTCGTATTATGCAGTTATAAAGGATGAATTGGCCTTCATGTGTCTCGTGGTCATCTACTATTTCTCGAAAGTCTGCCCACCTCTCTCCCCTCCTCAGGTCTCCAATTTGTGCTACACCTTTGGCCTCCCAGTGCATTTGGTACATCACCAGCATGTTCGTGTTCCCCCCTAGGAGGGATCTGTGTCGAGCATGGGTCCTTCGTACCCTGGAGTTTCCATGCCCTTTTCCATAGCCCCACTGCGATCTTAAGCATGTTCGGCAGGGTTCTGAGCTGGGGTGTGTCAAGCCACAAGATCTCTCTCAGATAGTATCGTTTCAGTGCTGGCTGAAAGACGATTGTGTCTATCGTTTCATCCTCTCCTAGCCACTTGACTGCGAACTGCAGTTTTCCTGCTAAGTAGTATTTTTCGAAATCCGGTAGCCTAATGCCACCGTCTTCGTAGCCTTTCTGGAGAGTCTCCATTGCAATTCTGTTCCTCCCTCCTCCCCATAGGAAATTCTGTGTTATTGTGTTTAATCTGTTGAAGAAGGCTCTGGGAACGGCGTGTGGGATGTTTGTAAAGTAATATAGTAGGCGCGGTAGCACCACCATTTTCAGAAGGGCCGCCCTCCCCATCATCCCCAGTGGGAGTGTTCCCCAAAAGACCATTGATTTCTGTGTTTTTTCCAGTGCCGCCATTGTGTTTATCCTATGGGTGTCAGCAGTGTCGTGGTGTATTTCTATTCCGAGATATTTAAAGGAGTTTCGTGCCCATGTCAGGCCCAGGTCCGGGAGGCTGTCCGGGGGAACTTGCCTTAGCCCCGCCAGAGGGAATACCAGGGATTTATCCTTATTAATTGCGATGCCCGATAGTCTGGTGTATGCTCCGATCGCCTCTAGGAGGCATGGTAGATTGGTGGTCGGATTTTCTACATATAACAGCATATCGTCCGCGTACAGCGAGATTTGGTGGAGCACCCCGTTTATGTTTATCCCGGTATCCCCATATTCCGCTCTAAGGAAAGCCGCGAGCGGCTCTAGGGCCAGGATATATAATAATGGCGACAGTGGGCATCCCTGCTTGGTGCCCCTGTGTATTCTCCACTCCCTTGAGATGAATCGCCCCGTCTTCACCCTCGCTCTAGGTTCATTGTATAGCAGTTTGATCCATCGGAGGAATCCCTCACCAATGCCGAAGTGGGCGAGTACGATCACCAGCCACTCCCAACGAACCGAATCAAACGCTTTGACAGCATCCAAGGACACTATTGCGCTCTCGCCTAGTCTTTGATTTGTCTCTTCTAGTACATGGTGCAGTCTGCGAAGATTCCACAACGTGTTCCTCCCCGGGACGTAACCCATTTGGTCCGAGTGGACCGAGGTGGGCACCACTCGTTTCAGGCGGTTGGCTAACACCGCCGTCAGAATTTTAGCATCCTGATTGATCAGGGAGATTGGCCTATAGGAGGCACATTGCCTGGGCGGCTTCCCCGGTTTTAGGATCGGGACTATTGTCGATTCGGACATGCTGGGTGGCAGCCGATTGCTCTTGTATGCCCCATGATACGCATCAAGTAGCTTCTGGGAGATGGTACTCTGGAATGTTTTATAAAACTCCCCCGGGATTCCGTCCGGGCCCGGGGTTTTCCCTGTGGGGAGCTCCATAATCACGCCCTCTATTTCCTCTACCGTGATAGGTGCATTCAACGACTGGGCCTGTTCTTCCACCAATTTTGGTAATCTAATTTCTGCTAGTGCGTCCACTATGTCCTCTGAATCTATCTCTGGGTCCGGGGCATATAGTCGCTCATAGAATTGGGCAAATAGGTCGTTAATATGTTCCTGATTTCTGATCTCTTTCCCTGTGTGATCTTCTAGCACTGTTATGGGGTCCCTTTTGTTTTCCTGTCTAGTGAGCCATGCTAAAAGTCTACTGGGTTTATCCCCTGCCGCATGTAGGCGTTGTAGATATCTCCCGTAGTTCAACCTTCCCAGTTTTTCCTAAAGTACCATACAGTCTGACCTCAATTCCACTAGCTCTCGGGACTCACTCCCTCCCGTTCCCGCTCACCGCTCTTCCTTTTCTATCACCTTCTCAAGTTCGCTGAGCTCTTTCATAACTGCTCCCTTTAACCCCCCTGTCCTGCCTATTGCCGCCCACCTTATCACCACTTTGAACGCGTCCCAAAGTGTAGAACTACTTTCCACGCTGCCCTCATTCTGCTCGAAGTAATCCTCTATGGACTCTTGGAGGTGTTCCTCCAGCTCTCCCTCTTTTAGGGCCTCTGCCCGGAGCTGCCAGGTAGGTATCAGGGCTTTTCTATGGGTGTGTGCCCATGTTGCTAATACTGGGGCATGATCAGAGAGTGTGCGTGCTTAGATAGTGATTTCTGTGAAGTCATGTAATGATTCCCTGCCCGTGAATATGTAGTCTAACCGTGTAAATGTCCCATGCGGTGCACTGTAATGTGTGTACCCCCTCCCCTCTCCATGTACCTGTCTCCAGAAGTCGACCAGTTGTAATCCCTCTAAGGTCCTATGCAGTTCCTTCGCCGGGGGCGCTGGCTTCCTGTGCCTGTCGCCCGACCTGTCCAGCAACGGGTTTAAGGTGCAGTTGAAGTCGCCGGCCCAGATGAACGTTGCTTCCCTGTACTGGGCCAGCCTGGATGCCAACTTTTTAAAGAAGTCTGCTGCGTCACAGTTCGGGGCATAGGTGTTGATCAGGCACACTTCCTTATGTTCCAGCATTCCGTGCACCAACACCATCCTTCCCTCCGAGTCCGACTCCTGCCGGAGCATTTGAAACGGTACCCCCGGGGCAATCCATATCAATACTCCCCGTGCATATTTCGAGTACGTGGCGCTGTATGTTTGTCCTCCCCATTTCTTGGTCACCTTGGCCTGCTTTTGTGAGGTTGGTGTGTTTCCTGGAGCATCGCTATTTTGACCTTCATTCGAATTAGCCATGCATAGACCCTAAGTCTCTTGATATACGCATTGAGGCCTCGCACGTTCCAGGTGACTAGTGACGCGCTGTCTTGCCCCATTGTACTTTTTCGCGGTCCGGCTTCCTCTTCCCACAGCCGGGTCTCCGTGTCGTTCTCTCGACTCTCCTTGTGTGGGAGTCTCCTGCAGTTCCTGTTGCGGGGCCCCCGCATCTGGTGCGGCCATGACTCTCATCTATTGCCACTTGCTGTATATACCTCGGGTCACTTTCTGCTCGTATCTTCCCTTCATCCTTTGCGGTCGTTTTCCCATTGCCTGCGCCATGTGCTGTCCATTCACCACACTCAACATTTTTAACCCAAACAAAAACTAATAAACAAACGCCCATCCACCCTTCTCCTGCTCGGGCTTCACCGCTTCCCTCCTCGTACTCCCTTGGAAGGGGCCGATTTGCAGCGGCGTGATGCCTTAAAACTGGCATCTAAACTTGGTGATCACTCTCACTGTGCGGGGGCGTCGCCTTTCTCAGCCGACCTTGACTAGAGTGAGGTTGATCGCTCCTTCATACTTGTCTTCCGGCTTAGTTGCTTATCAATTGTTTGGTAACATTGCGCGTGACTGCGTTTTCTCACCCTCGTTTCGCATTATCAGGGTCTGTTTGTATTGTTGTTGGCACTTCTCTGCCTTAGCTGGGGGATGCCCTGCGCGTCCATCCACCTGTGGGCCACCTCCGCAGAATCGAAGAAGCATGATTTGTCCTGGTGTATCACCTTGAGTTTGGCGGGGAACAACAGCATGTATCTCACCCCTGCACACCTAAGTCGTTCTTTCGTTGGGCCAAACTGTGCTCTCTGCTTTTGGACCAAGGCTGTATAGTCCGGGTAAATCGTAATCTTAGAGGAGTGTCTAACAACCCCCCCCCCTCTTGAGAATGCCAGTATTTTGTCTCTGTCTTTGTAGTTCATGATCCTGGCAATTATCGGTCTCGGAGGGGCGCCCGGTTGGGGTCTTTTTGTCAGTGCTCTGTGTGCTCTCTCCACCACAAAGCCCTGAGACAACTTCCCGGCCCCTACCTCCTGGAGAAGCATGTTTTCTATGTACTCCGTAGGGTCGTTGCCTTCTTCGTCTTCCGGAAGTCCGATTACACAAATGTTGTTCCTCCTAGCTCTGCCCTCTGCGTCCTCTGCTCTCCGTTCCAGGGCCTTGACTCTTTGTAGTACTTCCGTTAATTGCGTCTGTGTTGTGGCGACTCCTGCCGTGTTTTGCTGCACCTGTTGCTCTGTCGCCCCCACCCTCTCGGCCAGGTTCCTCGTATCTTGACGAAGGAGGCCCACATCCACCATCACCGCATCCAGTTTGTTTTCTAGCGACACCTTTAGGGCCCCTATTGTTGCGTCCATTTTGTTTTCAAGAGATGCTTTCATGGCGGCTATTGCTCCTATGATTGCGCCGTCATTTGTATCTTCTGTCGGTTGAGGTGCAGCCATTTCCATGTCTGTTGGCGTTGTCTGTTTTTGCCCTGGTGTCTTGGTGTAGGTGTCCATGATGTTCTGCTTGACCTTCCCTTCGTTTTTCTTATTTGGCATTGTGCCCCTGCGTGTCCGTCCGCCCTCGGTCCCGTGGACAGCTGGGCCGAGGGTGGGGATGACGTTTCCAAGGCGGGATGTTAGTACCGAGTCCTGATAGTTCCGTCTCAATTTTCCCGACCCGGCTCCTCCTCTACCTCCTGCGGGTCTTGCACTGTAGCCCTTCACCTTATTGCCTGGGCGCCACGTTGGTCCATCAGGGGCCCAGATTTGTCTTGTTGGTGTGATGGCGGCAGTTAGGCAGTCCCGCCTGGTGCGTATTGGTGTCGCTCGGGCGCCGGGAGGCCTGTCCCCTATGCTGCTCAGTCAGTGACCTAGAGCAGTGGGTCCTACCGCTTCATCCGGCGTGCGCTGCCCGGCGTCTCCCCCATGGGCCCTGGCTCGTTCACCATCAGAAGTCTGCTGCGCGGCGACCTCCCTTCCGCTGTCCGTGCCCGTCGGCCTCCCCACGGGGTCCGTCTCCTCCGGGTCTCTCCTTCCCCCGGTGAGGTGCCCACGTCCTTTTCTCGCCGAGCCTGTTTCTTGTTTTCCTCCCCACGAGGGGGGGTCGGCTGCCGCAGGATCGCTGGCTGGTCTGCTCCTTGGCCCAGTAGGATTTGCCCTTCACTTCGAGGTCGCGGCTCCGTCCGCCATCTTGGATTTTCGCCGGGCTTTCTTACCATCGGGCGTTTTACTATATAAACGCTCCGTTTTTTCTCAGGCTTTCGCTCAGATGTTGCAGGAATACTTCTTCCTCCTTTCCCTGCGCTCGGGCCGCTGCAGCGTACCCCAGGATGTCTCTAAGTCGGATATGTGCGCGGATCGTAGCGGGAGCTCCGTCTCAAGACGACCTCACTCCATGGGCTCAGGCCACGCCCCACCTGCATCGGAAACATGTTTAAGGTCGATTACAGTCAGCTTAAAAATACATGCCTGAATGATCGGCACAATAAAATGTTTGAGCGAACTTCCCCTTTAAGCATTAAAGAACACTATTTGCACAGCAGCAAATCCACCAGTGCAAAAAAAATGGTGAACGTGTTTTTGCCCTTTCGCTAATTTGTCTAAACAGCATTTGCACATGCAACAGAATGCCATGTAAGTACTCCTGGAATCTACCTCACTGAGCTCCCGAATGTTTTAAGAAACATTGCTGGACCCTTTTGGCTGACATTGCTCCTTAAAATTGTTTCCCTATGTGAATCAATATCATGGAGCATCATGTATAATTTGCAAATACATGGAAACGGCTTCGTGTTTGGTGGATTCTTTTTCAATCAATGCACTATTGTATTGGCTGAAATCAAAACAATATGTATGTATGCATATTGAATTAACTAAAATGTGATCTGGCATCAACAAATCTGTTCCTATTTTGACATCTTCCGTGGGCGTTGATTGGTGCATTTTGCAAACATGTTTCTTAACCGCATTGTGGCATTGGCAGTACTCGTATGCATTCCTGTTAGTTTAATAAATTTCACTGAAGAAAGACAACTATTACCACGCACCGTCACATATTATTGCAGCCTACTGGCATAGTTTTAAGCAGTAAATATAAAACAGCTGAAGACGTTTACAAATAAATTAATGTTGGATATGAGTATATTTAGAATATCTGTTGTAATGCAATGAGGCATTTGCAAAGCAGAGTAATCCGTTCAGCCTCAAGGGACTGTGTGAAGCAAATGTTCAGTCAGCTGAAGGCCCATCATCCACAGTCATTTTGAAAGATTTAATGGGACAACTCTCTCCTTGAAGCCACTCCAGGTGCAGAAGACGTTTACATTCTCTGCAATCACTTTCTTAGACCAATATATGCTGACATTTTATGTATTTTAGTTCTAAATGATTAGAAAACTGCAAGCCACTGTCTCCCCTTCTCTGGTGAGCTTTATTTTCCTATTTTTTTTTATTTTAAATAGACATACTTTGATTAAGCATACAATATCATTTCTACAGGGGACCACTCGGGTGGTGATAGTGCGTGGTACAAATATCCTTTAACATTAACATTAACAAGAGCCACCTTGCAATGTATTGATTGGCAGAACTAGATTGTATTTGTTCTAGTACGTTGGACACGTATTGACCTTACCAATAATTTAGTGATCAGCTTTGCAATCATGTGATTAGCTATACAGCTAGAACGAGTTAAGTTTCACTCTAATACAATTCTCAAGTTGAACATGATAGGATTTGGTCTAATGTTGCTGAATAACTTCCTCCTCCTCCATACACAAGAAATTCCCCTCGATCACCCCATTTGCAATTTGTGGATTGGTCGGGTTTTGATGTAAGCACTCTTACCATATTAAAATTACTTTCACAAATCGCCATATTGTGCTAAACCCGAAATGTAAAACAATATTAACATTTTCATTATGTGAGAATGTTTGCTTTAATGTTAAAAAAGGTAAGTGTGGCGATTAACAAAGGGAATACGACGTGTGTTGCAGTTGTAAAGGATGAAAGGCTGAGTACATCTGGTTATAATCTCCTCCACTCCAGAAAGTGACCGCGTCCACCTATAAACCTAACTGACTCCAGTTGGAAATGTAGCTCTTGGTGTTACTTTGAATACCAAGCAGAGAGATTATGTGAAACCGAAAGGCCAAAGTGATAGAAAAAGCGGTAAGTCAGTGCTAACTACTTTGCACTATAGAGAACATTGCACGTACAAAGAATGTAGCGCTGAAGGGCGCTGATTGATGGATTACAAAGCGCAAACTAATCTGTAGTGAAAAGAATTAAAGTGTTCTGCCCAGAACCCACACAACACGCCTCCACACATGCAAACACGAGTGCTATCAAACAACCTTTGCAACCAGCAACTGCCAAAAAGTAAGCAAGGAATGCTAGCAAGTAAGAAACATTAAACCATTATTGCACCACCATCCAGCACCCTGGCAAAACTGTGTATTGCCCCCCATAAATCAAAGTAACACTCTGCACAACTGCAGCCAGTACCCCATAATTCAAAGCAGGAACCCAGCAAAACTGTGTCCGGTACCCCATAACGCAAAAGCAACAAACTGGTGAAACTGCAGCCCATTCCCCCTAACAAATTGTGCATCGTCCCCACCAACTCAAATTAACACCCCAGTGAAACTGCGGCCTGTAACCCGTAACACAAACCATCACCCTGGTGAAAGTGCACATCATCCCACCTAGCTCAAAGTAACAACCTGGGGAATCTGCAAACTATACCCCATAACTCAAAGCAACACCCAGGTGAAACTGTGGCCTTTACCCCATAACACAAACCAACAATCACATCAAAACTGTGCATCATCCTGTAAACTCAAAGCAACACCCTGGCGAACTGCAGCTGTACCCTGTAGCTCAAAGCAATACCTTGGTGATACTGCAGCCTTTACCGCCTAACTCAAAGCAGTACCATGCTAAACAACAGCCAGTACCGCCTAGCCCAAAGCACCTCCCTGGTGAAACGGCAGCCTGTACCCCATAACTAAAAGCAGCACTCTCAAGTTCACATACCTGCCAAAACACCCACTGACCTCCACCACCAAACTCAGGCAGCACCCTCAAGTCCTGCCACCTCCACTACCCCTGCAGAACTCTGCCCAAACACCCTTAAACCCCATGCTTGTCCACCCTCATCCCACTACCCCTGCTGACCTTTGCCACTGACCCCAGGCAGACCCCTCAAATACTGTCACCTCCCACTACCCCAGCAGACATTTGCCACCAACCCCAGGCAGTCCCCACAAGTCCTGCACAACCTACAACCCCTGGTGACCTCTGCCCTAACCCCCTCAAACCCCATTCTAGTCCACCCTCCTCTGAATATCCCAGCTGGCCTCCACCCCTAATCCCAGGAAGCCCCATCAAGTCCTGCCACCTCCCACTTCCTCTGCTGACCTCTGCTCTCGACCCCAGGAAGCACCCTCAAGTTCTGCCACCTCCCATTACCCCTGTTGACCTTGGCCCCAACCTACTCATGCCCTCAATAGTCTTCCCTCTTCCCACTACCCACACTGACATCGCCCCTAACCCCAGGGAGTCCCTGCAAGTCCTGCCACGTCCCACTACCCTGACTGACCTCTGCCCCAACCACCTCTAAGCCCCCTGCTGGTCCCCGCCCACTACCCCTATTGACATCCACCCCTAACCCCAGGCAGCTCTCTCAATTCCTGCCACTTTCCACTACTTACGATGACCTCCGTTCCAACCTCAGGCAGCCCACTCAAGTCCTGCCAGCTCCCACTACCCATGCAGACCTCTGTCCAAACTAGCTCAATCCACCTGCTAGTCCACCCTCCTCCCACTGCCCTGTCTGACCTCTGCCCCAGACCCCTCAAGCCCCTTGGTATTCTGCCCTGCTCCCACTAACCCTGCTGACCTCCGTCCCAGCCCCCTCAAACCCCTTGCTATTCTGCCCTGCTCCCACTAACCCTGCTGACCTCCGCCCATAACCCAAGGCAGACCCCTTAAGTCCTGCCACCTTCCACTACCCCCACTGAGCTCGGACCCTGATCCTAGGCTGCCCCTCAAGACCTGCCACCTCCCAATACCCTCCCTGACTCCAGGCATAACCCTCAAGTCTGCACCCCTACCAATCTAAAGTGGAGCAACAACCTACCTTAATTCCTCTTGCTTGTCTCCACCATTAAGTACATCGTCCACATCTCCTCCAACATAATCAACTGTGAGCACTGCCCTTGAATCCAAAATGTTAGCTCCTTCCATGGGCCCCTGGTAGACCACAAACACCCTAGTCCCGCTACCTCCACCAACCTCTGTCACAAACCCAGTCAGCCCCTCAAGTCCTGCCACCTCCCACTGCCTCTGCTGACCTCTGCCTCTGACCCCACATGGCCCCCTCAAGTCATTCCACTACCCACTACCACTGCAGACCACCACCCTAACCCCTGTAAGCCACTTGCTAGTCTACCCTCTTTCTACTAGCCCTGCGGACCTCTGCTCCTATCCCCCGGCAGCCCGCTCAATTCCTCCAACCTACCACTACCACTGCTGACCTCCCCCAGCCCCGAGGCAGCCCCCTTGTACCTTTCCACCTCCCACCACCCCTGCTGACCTCCATCCTCGACACACAGCCCCCTAAAGTCGGCACCCCTACTAGTTCAATTTGGAGAAACAACCTACCTCAATTCCTCTGGCATGACTCCACCCTGAAGTACATCTGTCATATATTCTCATCCAACATGATGAACTGGGAGCACTGCTGTTACATCTAGGACAGTAGCTCCTTCCATGGCTCCCTGGTAGGCCACACTCACCCTCTTCCCACTACCCCCACTGATCTCTGTCCCAAACTCAGATAGTCCCTTCAAGTCCTTCTACCACCCACTACGCCTGCTGACCTCCGCCCCAACCCCAGGTAGCCCGCTCAAGGCCTTCCACTGCCCACTGCCACTGCTGATTTCCACCCTAACCCCCAAATCTCCCTGCTATTTTGCCCTCCTCCCACTACCCCCGTTGACCTCATCCCAGAAGCCCAGGAAGCCCCTTCAACTCCTGCCGCCTCGCACTACCCCCAGTGACCACCTCCCCAATCTCCTCCAGCCACCTGATAGTCTGACCTCCTCCCACAACTCACTCTCACCTACGGCCCCAACCAAGGCAGTCCACTCAAGTCCTGACACGTCCCACTTCCCATACTGACGTTTGTACCAAGCCCTGCAAACCCCTTACTAGTCACCCCTCCTACCACTACCCCTGCTGGCTTCTGCACCCAAACCCAGGCAGCCCCCTTAAGCCCTGCCACCTCCCACTACCCCGCTGACCTCTGCCCAACATCCTCAGGCCTCCTGCTAGTCTAAAGCCCTCCCTGTACCCCTGCTGACATCTGTCACTAACCCCAGGCACCCCCTCAAGTCCTGCCACTCCCACATCCACTGACCTCTGCCCCAGGCCTCTCAAGCCCCACCCTAGAGTACCCTCTCCCCACTGCACCACAGACCTCTGCCCCTAATACCAGGCAGCCCCCTCAAGTCCTGCCACCTCCCACTATTCCCACCGAACTCTGCACTAAACCCTTCAATCCCCATGCTAATCCTCTGTCCTCCCACTACCTCCGCTGACCTTCGCCTCTAACCTCAGGCAACTTCCTTAAGTCCTGTCACATTCCACTATCCCCTGATGAACTCTGTCCCCAAACCCAGGAAGGCCCCTCAAGTCCAGGCTCCTCCCACTTCCCATGCTGGCCTCTGACCCAACCTCCTCAATCCCCATGCTAGTCTGCTCTCCTCCCACTGCCCCGCTGACCTCAGCAACCAACCCCAGGCATCACCCTCAAGACCTGCTGCTTCCCTCTACACCACTGATCTCTGCCCTAACCACCTCAAGCTCCCTATCTATCCAACCCTTCTCCCACTACCCCCGCTGACCTCTGCCCCTAACCCCAGGCTGCCTCAAGTCATGCCACCGTCTTCTCCCCCGCTGCCCTCTGGCCCAATTTTCTCAAGCCTTCTGCTAGGCCACCCTCCTCCCACTACATCTGCTGAACTGGGCACCTAATACCAGGCAGCCCCCTCAAGTCCTTCCACCTCCCACTACTCCTGCTAACCTCAGCCCTGTTCCCAGGCAGCTTCCTCAAGTACTGCCACCTCCCACTACCCGCACATAATTCTTCCCAAACTCCCTCAAGTCCCTTGCTAGTACACCCTCCTCCCACTAGCCCTGCTGACCTCTGACCCTAACACCAGGCAGCTGCCTCAAGTACTGCCAGCCTCCCTCAAACCCGGCTGACCTCTGCCCCAACCCCCCCAAGACCTCTGCTAGTCTGCCCGCCTACCACTACACCTGCCGACCCAGGCCCCAACCCCAGGCTGCCCTCTCAAGTCTTGCCACCTCCCACTACTTCCGCTGACCACCTCCCCACCCCTTCAAGCCACCTTCTAGTTCACCCTCCTCCCACTACCCCTGCTGACCTTCCCCCAAACCCAGACAGTTCCCTCAAGTCTTGCTACCTCCGACTACCCCTGCTGACCTCTGCCCCAAACCTCTCAAGACCTCTGCTAATCCACCCTCCCCCCACTACTCTCGCTGACCCTAAAACCAGGCAGCCTCATCAAGTCCTTCCACCTCCCACTACTCCTGCTAACCTCGGCCCTGACCCCAGGCAGCCGCCTCAAGTCCTGGCACCCCCCACTACCCGCATGGAATTCTGGCCGAAATCCCTCAATTCCCCTGCTTGTCCATCCTCCTCCCACTAACATTGCTGATCTCTGCCCGTAACTACAGGCAGCTGCATCAAGTACTGTCACCTTCCTCTACAGTGTAGACTGCCCCAACCATAGGCAGACCCTCTCAAGTCTTGCCACCTCCCACTACACCTCCTGACCTTCCCCCAACTCCAGATAGCCTCCTCAAGTCCTGCCACATCCCACCGCTCCCGCTGACCTCTGCCCCAAACATCCCAAGCCCCCTGCTAGTCTACCCTAATCACACTATCCCCGCAGATCTCAACTCCTAAGTCCAGACAGCCCCCTCAAGTCATGACACCTCCCACTACTCCTGCTGAGCTCTGTCCCTAACACTAGGCAGCCCCCTCGAGTCCTGCCACCTCCCACTACCCCTGCTGACCTACACCCCAATCCCCTCAAGTTGCCCTTCTCTCACTACCCCCTCTGACCTGCCCCTCTAGCCCCAGGCAGCCCACTCAAGTCCAAACACCTATCAGTCCGATCTGGAGCTACAACCTACCTCAACTCCTTTGCCCTGCATCCACCATGAAGTAATTCTGCCACGTATTCGTCTCCAACATGCTCAACTGGAAGCACTGCCCCCTGCTAATCCACCCTCCTCCTAGAACCCCTGCTGACCTGAGCCACTAACCCGATGCAGATCCCTCGAGTCCTGCAAGCTCCCATTAGCCCCGCTGACATCTGCTCCAACACCTCAAGTCACCTCAAGTCATGCCCCCCTCCCACTACCCCCACTGACCTCTGCCTCTGACCTCAGGCAGCCCCCTCAAGTCAGCAATCCTTCCAGTTCAATTTGGAGCAACAACCTACCTCAACTCCCCTGGCCTTCTTACACCATGAAGCACATCTGACACATATCCTCCACCAACATGATCAACTAGGAGTAATGCCATTGCATCCAGGCCTGTAGCTCCTTCCATGTATCCTTGGTACATCACAATCACCCTCATCCCATTAATGCCATGACTTCCATCCCAAACCCAGGCAGCCCCAAGGCCTGCCACCTCCCACTACCCCCGCTGACCATCACCCTCTACCTACCCCAGGTGGCCTCCTTAAGTCCTTAAAACCTCCTACTACCCCACTGACCTCTGCCCAAAGCACCTCAAGTACCCTGCTATTCCCCCCTCCTAAATCACCCTGCTGACCTCTGCCCCTAACCCCAGGCAGGTCACGCAAGTCCTGCCAACTCCCACTACCCCATCTGACCTCTTCCCCCCTCTACTGGCCTGCTTTCACCTTGAAGTACATCTGCCAAATATCCTCCTCCAACATGATTAGGGTTTCCTGATTCAGTGAAATCCGATAACCACCGGAAAAAAAAAAACCCGGAAGAAAAAGAGCATCTTAGGTTTAAACTGAAAAACACTTGTTTCCCTGTCCCAGTGGTACCATAGTGTGAGCAGGAATGGAACTGCGTTTAGTGTTGAGGGGCTGGCTGGAGAGGCGGCTTGGCAGACAATAGTTAAAGGGCCCTATTCCCCCTCATGTATGCTTGTTTGCTTTCTCCCATTGCTCCCCCCGTCCCCTGACCTTATTCAAAAACACTGCACTTTCAATGTTACATTGATTTCTTTGTAAAACAAAATATTCATATGTGGTCAGAGCTATTTTGAGGAATTGTAGACACATTTAGCCATTTTTGTGGTTGCTGATTCATGTCTTAAAATTGCCTAACATTCGTCAAAATACCACTGACAAATATTTGTATTTGCAAACAATGGTTTAACATGGATTTTTCAGTGTCTGTGGAGAGCTGACAACTTTCAGCTAGCTACCTGTCTGCTTTAAAAGGAAAGCTATGTGATGCTTCCATGTACAAGGCTCGCGTGAGCCCACAGTGTCATGGTCACCGCCCAACCTCATATGGCTCTCTAGAGCACTCGCACACAGTGGCCCATTGTTTGGCAGAATCCTGTGCAGTGCCCTTAGGGACCACTACACACAATTAAGACTACAGGTGGCAATACAAGTTTTACCTTTGGTACAAGCCTGTACTACTATGTTAAAGTGGTAGCAATAGTGGAGCAGCCAGGCTTATCTCAAGAGTATATGAGCAGTAGCAGAGATTACACAAAGGGACCACAATTACTGTGACTCAAGCAAGCACTGACTCAAGGTTTCAGGTAGAAAAATATAAGTACATTTATTTTTGAAACCATTTGTTACAAACACAACACTTCTATTAAATTTGAAACAACACGTAAAATATACTACAACTAACCAATTCACTTTGTACGGTATGACTTAAGGTAAGTACCCTGTGTTTGAATGGACCGGTATTATGAAACAAGACACGTTACCGTGAATACGATTGCAATCACTTTTTGACAGTTCGGTCTAGTAAATAAACGTGTATCCGTGACAAGAAATGCTACCGGGCAAAAACACACTTAGCACCTGAGATACCCTGAGGGAGTTGGAGGCACAAATCAAAGGCAATATTATAGTTAGGCAGACAGAATTGAAGAACACTCCTAGACAGGAATTCAAGAGTCAAAGGGCCGGAGCCAGGGTCAAGTAACACCAGGTGCCTGTGGCCGAGGATCACACAGTCGTACAGTTCACGATTCAACGTAGCCAAGAGTACTTTGATATTGTCAATGTTCGGAAGCAAAAGTTATAAGAAGGAGGGAAGACAAGGGCAAGCCTTGGAGATGTAGAAAAGGGATTCACCCTAATTCCTCAGGCAGGACACAGCACCTTATTCAATGGAGAAGCTGGTGCCCTGGCAGTTGTTCTTGTTGATTTCCCGCAGACCCACGGTTCCTGGAGCTTCGATGTGAAGGAGGACGTCTGGAGGGGTCTGCACCACACAGGGATGAAGCCGGCGACAGCGACAATGAATAAAAGGCGCACTCCTTAAAAACAGGAGAGGCTCTTCAGATGGCCATCCGGAACACTACAGCAGTGTGCAGCGATTTCGACCAAGAAGAGGATCCTCTGGCTGTGGAAGATGAGCTGGTTATCCCCACCAAGCTCAAAGGAAGAAGACTCTGGACTGGATCTTCTCTGGTCGTCGAAGGGTAGATAGCTCAGGACTGCAGCAGGGCTTCACCGGGACGGGGTAGTTGCAGCAGCCGACTTCTTCTCTGCTTCTCTTTGGTTCCTTGTAGTTCCAGTGGCGACTCTTTGACTTCTATGCAAAAATCCCCCATTCACACAGCCTGGCTGTCAATCACGCAGCAGGGGGGTTGACCGGCCTGGACAACCACCTCAGCCAATCATGGCAAAGTGCGACTTGGGTTTCCTAGGATACCCTGTGCAGGGGGTGACTACACCCCTCCCTCACATTCACCCACCTAGACACCCAGGCACCTGGAGGAGGGCTTCTGAGCAGAAGCCTGCCAAAAGACGGTGAAAAAAGGAGGAAAACCTGGTTTGCCGTGCAAAGTAAGACACAAGAAGGACTTTAACAAAAAGAAATGGTGAATGAACCCGACCGGAGCCAAAAGAAAAAGTATTTGCTCAAGCGGGTTTAAGTTTGAGGCTAATATAATAGCCTAAAACAATACCACGTTTATCTAATATAATCGAGGTAGTAAAGTTAGGGTAGATACCACTGCCAACAGCCAAGTCTAAATGTTAAAAGAGCGAAACAATGCTCTAGGAGGTACAGATATGAAGGGATACAAAGTAACCCTTTCCAGTACTGCATGGAAGATGGGGTGTACTGGATCTGTGGTAAATTGACTAAGTAAAGTTAATGGCAACTGTACCCTTTTCTGGGGGACTGTAGTCAGCTCCAGAAATGGAGTCGGGGGAAGTCTAAAAGACAACCCTGTGTCACTGCACTGAAGGTGCTGTGTAATGCATAAAAGAAGGGGGCTACTGAAGTGGCGTACTCCAGGGTCCACAATCATGAAAACAGTTAAAAGACGCATGGAAAAACATGGGTAAGAGTGGGGGAAAAGCTCACTCTCTTACCAAGTGAAAGAAATAAACTCCAGAAGTCCAGCAAAGCTGCTGGGGGACTTACTAGGTGAGGGGAATTAGCCATAAATAAGAATTCTCGTTAACACCCATCAGAAGCTGCAGGCTGCTTAATTGCTACTTAGCACTTTCTTTCTTCAAGGAGAGTTTTTAAATTAGGAGTAATTTATGAATGATGGCTTATCTAAAGGACCATTGTTTTAGACAAGACGCTCTTAACCTTTCTGTGTGAAGAAATGCAAATGGAAATTTCATTCTGAACGCACACAGAAAGCACAAGTTAGGGGCCTAAATCTATGACGTCATCAGGTCAATATCACACAGAACAGGTTTAAACTAACTACATTATTTTCAGATGTTCATATTTAACACCACAATGGGCCTCATTACGAGGTTGGAGGTAGCCTCGCCGGTAAAACCGGCAAGGCTACCTCCAAACTCGCAACCAGGTTGCAACCGGGTCTGGCACCGGTGAATGGGCAATTACCTTTTTGTGGGTGCCGGAACAGGTAGTGTGGCGGTACGGTAGCAGCGGTGCCGCTAGCGCTACCGGCATTGGTATTACCTTACCACCATACTTATAATGAGGACCAAATGTGTTTATTTTTGGTAGAATGTAACATTTTCATCACACCATAGATCAACCCTGAATTTGCCAAACACAAACTGCCACCTCCCACTTCAAATGCTGACCTCTACCCCAACGCCCTCAAACCACATGCTTCTCCACCTTGCTCCCACTGCCCCTGCTGACCTCTGCCCCAACCCCCGGCACTCCCTCAAGTCCAGCATCTACCCATTAACCCTGCTGACCTCTGCCATGAATCCAGGCAGCACACTCAAGTCCTGCCACCTCCTACCTCCCAGAGTGACCTCTGCCCCAGGCCCCTCAATCGTCCTTTTAGTCCTCCGTCTAACCCCAATGACCTCTGCCCCATCCACGGGTGGCCCCACAAATCCTTCAACCTCCAACTACCTAGCTGACCTCTGCCCCAACCTCTTCAAGACCCCTGCTAGTCTGCCCTCCTCCAACTTCCCCATGCTGACATCCACCCATATCCCCAGGCAGCCCGCTTAAGTCCTGCCACCTCCCCCTACCCCCACTGACCTCAGACCCCAACCCCAGGCAGCCTGCTTGAGTCCTGCCACCTCCCCCTAACCCCACTGACCTCAGACCCCAACCCCAGGCAGCCCTCTCAAGTCCTGTCACCTCCCACACCCCATGCTGACCCCTGCCCCAACCTCCTCAAGCCCCCTGCTATTCTGCCCTCCTACCACTACCTCTGCTGTCCTCCACCCACAACCCTTGGAGAACCCTCAAGGCTGCCACCTCCCACTACCCCCACTGACCTCTGCTCCCAACCACAGGCTGCCCCCTTAAGTTCTGCCACCTCCCACTACCTCTGCTGACCCCAACTCTAGGCAGCCCTCTCACTTCCCACACTGAACTGTGCCTGTTACCCCAGGCAACCCCCTTAATTCCAGCCACCAAACACATCCCCCTCTGACCTACGGCCCCAACCCCAGGTGGTCCACTCAAGTCCTGCCACCTCCCACAGGCTCATGCTGACCTCTGTCCCAACTTGCTCAAGCCACCTGCTAGTTCACCCTCATCCCACTACCCCACTGACCTCCATCCCTAACACCAGACAACCTCCTCAGGTCCTACCAACTTCCACTAAAACTGCTGACGTCTACCTGGCCCCAGGCAGCCCTCTTAAATCCTGCCACCTCCTACTACCCCTGCTGAACTCTGCCTCAACCCCTTCAATCCCCCTGCTAGTCCTCTGTCCTCCCACTATGCATGCTGACCTTCGCCCCTAACCCCAGGAAGCCGCCCTCTCAAGTCCTGTCAAATCCCATTACCCCTGCTGACCCCTGCCCACAAACCAGGCAGGCCCCTCAAGTTGTGCCTCCTCTCATTTCCCACACTGACCTCCGACCCACCCCTCTCAAGATCCTTGCTAGTCTGCCCTCCTCCCACTGAACCTCTGACCTCTACCTCCAACCCATTGTGAAAACATAAAAATTGATGAGAGGCTGTTAAGCCCAAAAGAAACACACCAACACAGGTTACAAAGGACATACAGGTGCTTTATTTAAAAGCTACAACAGTCACCAAAGTCAATTGACAAACGGATAGCTATTCGGCGCTCAGAGTAACGTAACGAACTTCAACGAGGGTTCGATGCATTAGTAGAGAGACCGTACATTTGGAATACTTGGGCTTTTATATCCTTTATCCAGCCCTTGGCCAACCCCCTCGCGGGTTAACCATTCTTGGGATCAGGCCTAGGGTTCCTTGCCAGGTCAATCCTATAATGTATGCATTTTGCTCAGTTCCGCTGATACAGTTGTTCATTTACACATAGGTCAGTAATAGGACAAGGTCTCAGTTCGCGACCCCGACAATTGGCCTGCAGGCATATTAATTATTCGGGTGTGCGGAGGTCACAACGGCCATAATCTCAATCAGAATGTCATTCAGCCTTCATTTTGATGTTCAGGGTGACTTCCACATTACAAGAGAACCTAAAATGGCGGCTAAATCCAAGATGGCGACTTACATTACTTTTCGTTAAGGTCAAGACCTTGCCGCGGAGTCTATTTACATGATATTTTAGACAACTTGGCGTAGGCCAATACACATTCAATTACTGCGATAGGAGGCATAATATTATTTCAATTCCAACAGACCCTCCTTTTGGCCTATGCCAAGTGCTAATATCATTTCTAATACTTTTGCAAATAACTCCATGTATTGTCATCCATACATCCCGAATCATTGTCTGTAATATCTATAGCCATTAGGTCATTCATCAGAACCTCTTGTAACACAAACTCTTTGGATGCTATATCTGGGGCATACATTCTATGCCCTATTGTGCTCACTGCTTGGGCACAACATCCCCCTAGCATTCCACATATACTCGGAAGACATTGAAAACAGCAACAAAGAAATAGCAGGATCCCCAAAATAACCAGAATAACAGAAAGCACCTTCCAACCCCAAGATCGTAAAGAATCCCAGGACCAGGTGCTAAGATTCCAATCTCCTACAGGGATATGTACTTCAGAACCAAGGATATGCAAGTTCTGTATTGCTTTAAAAATTGTCGGCGAGGAATCTGGGCGAAAACACAGCAAGCGGACCCCACCAATTTGCATACTCCACCTCGTTCTGCCACAATGACATCTAATGCCATCCGATTTTGGAGTGCTACCAATCTTATTGCTTTTTGTTCTAGTGTCATATTGTAGAGTATGTCCGTGGTCCGGTTGATCGTTCTCTCCAGTACCCTTGCTAATCCCCTAATGTTCTCAGAGTTTGTTATTTGTCCCCAAAAGGGCACAACTGATTTTGCTTTATCTCCCAATACTTGCCCAGGGGTATCTCCGTTCTTGTCCCGCCGTGGGCGAGCCTTAGAAACCTCCAATGTACTAGCTACAAATACCCCGGGTAACAGGATTCCTAAATAACAGGTTCCCTGCCAATCCTTGGGCAACCAGGGAAATGCTAAACTACCACAAACAAAATAAACAGGCCCCCCTACATACAGAGGCCTGTTTTCTCCAGTCAAGTTTACAATGTTCATACAACCTTCAAAATCTCCCATTGGCCGAGTGCCATTTCTCTGTACACAAAAGGGGACCGAATCAGGGCTATGATTTATAGAGTAAGAAGGAGGCACAGCGTCCTTATTGCCTATCGGAGCCATTTTAAAGGAAATTAAAGTTTGAAAAGGAAGACATAGTTTATCAGACGGCCTAATAGAAGCGACATTGGGTTTACTTTTATTTGCAAAAAGCGAGCATCCCAGGGGAGTTAATTCACGTTTCTCGAAATCATTCAAATTAGTTCCATCAAAGTTCGCTGAGATGCTATCATTCCAACGGCCAAAGAATATTGCTCTAAGAAAGGCATAGCAAGCAGTCGTTAAAGGTAAAGGGTGAATATACCATCCTAGTCCCTTGTTCCCATGTTGCGGTAAATGAGTGCAAATCCAACAATTACTCTTATTAAAAATGCCATGCGTTGCATTCATTACTATCATTAGAGTGTTATTATGATACTTTTGTCTATGTTGGGAGTCTCTAGGGGACAGAGTGTGAAGGTGTACAGAGGGAGTCAAAGCAGTTGGTACAATCTTGGTCGGTAGTAGAGGTTTTTAGAGGATAGATTTCTTCAAAGTACCAAAGTCCTACAGCAGTAATTGCATAAATAACAATTATCATTATCAAAACACAGCAATACGTTTTCGGGGCCCAGGCACATTGTTCATTGTCCAAGTTGGTCACCCCCTAACTCACAAGTCCAGTGCGGGGAGCAGCAGTGGAGGTGGCAGGCATTGTAGTTCCTCAATCGACGACCCCAATGTTCGTTGCTGGCGACGCTACGGTCGCGCGATTTCTTAGTCCTTCCCAACCCTAGCCAGCAGAATCCCTTTTTCTTCCTGTTGTTCAACAGAAACTTTCTTATACAGAAGATAACTTTCAATCACTTCTCTTTCCCAGATGCACGGAAAAACCCGTGCTGTAGTTCTATTTTCTTCGTCGAAGGTTGTACCTGGTGGTACCCAAGATTGTTTGATCCGAAAATAAGGTGTCGTCACTTCCTGAGGGAAGCGACGTATCGAAGGCGACGGAAGCCGCAGAACTTGAAACAGTGTTTTCCGGAAGTGATCTTTCAAAAGAGTGCAGAGACGAGGTGTGGTACGCATAGCCAATAATACAATAGGTTAGGCATCTGGCCATTTCAATTTGGTATCACACATGTTTTTGCAAGCTTCACAGATCCACAGCCAAATGAGAATGTACACAGTACACAGCACCAGAATGATCCGACATCAGAACAGCAGCATGCGACAAAGGAACATGTACCCCAAGATGTCCACACCACCGTTCACGGACCATCATGTAGACACGACACCCCACATCATTACATTGCATCGGACACATATTTGTGTCCCTGATTGTGCCGAATATATCTATGTACATGTACATATGGCCATCATCGAAAGCCTGCCATGACAGCCAAGTGCTGTTCACCACCATGACAGTCCACACACCCACCTCATGTTGCGACACATGCAGCTGTTGGTGGATGTACCCTAACAGCAAGCCACATGACCCCTGTCATGAACCCCCTGAACAGACCCATGGGGCAACCATACCATGGCCATACCCGTGGATGCGTGGAGATGCAGCAGTCACCAGGTTTGCGTGATGCACATATGTGCCCGCGAACCAGGACTGGTGGCTGACCCCTCCACTGATATCTGGTGTCGAATGGGCCCATGCCATATGTGCAGATGGACAAAAAGTGCAATGAAGAATGTCCACAATGGTTCAACTTTGCAACACCAATTGTGTATTGAGATAACAAGAAATGAAAAAAAGTGCTTACTTCAGCAAATGCCCATGCCCCCTCCCCCTCCCCCCAACTCCAGAACACAACGCCACCCCCTCCCCCAACCCCAGAACACAACATCACCCCCCTCCCCCAACCTCAGAACACAACATCACCCCCCTCCCCCAACTCCAGAACACAACATCAACCCCTCACCCCAACTCCAGAACACAACGCCACCACCCTCCCCCCTCCCCCGACTCCCGAGCAGTCGTCCCATGTAGGATCTTGGGACCACATGTGGCAGGAATGGCTAATGTCCCTTGGAGCCCTTGTCTGGGGGAGGCAAATCCCGTTTGCGCAAGGAACGCCGGAGGCGTCTCTCCGGGCTACCTTGCGTGGTCTCACTTGTCTCGGACGTGCCCTCCTGCTGCGGCTCCGTATTTTGACTGCCTGCCTCAAGGGCATTAGCAATGCAGTTCAGGACATGGCATAGCCGGGTTGTATTGTCCGTCAGGGAGTCGCACAATCTGGTGGTGCAGTCGTTGAGGGACTGGCGCATTTGAACGAGTTCCTCATGCAGTCCAGCCCTGGTCTGGCGATTATCCTCACTGTAGTTCCCTATGAGATCGCTCAATTGCTGGACTCTGAACTGGTCAGGTGAAGGGGGGCCATCGGATGATCTACTTGCACCAGCATGCTGTGCAGGGGGTTGTATGGGTGGACTGGGGGGAACGACGTCACACCCCAGCGGGTCAAGTTCGAGGCTGTGCACTGGTGATGGTGCATCCCCAGAGTCGCTGCATGACGCCAGTGTCACGGGGCATGGTTCCAGCATTTGCATGCTCTCCTGGTCGTCCTCCGACATGGGCCCCTGGATGGGTGGCGGGCTGGGCTCCCACTCATCTGGTGCGGTAGCGGCAGCCTCCCCTGAAATGCTCGATTGTGCTGAGGTAGGGGTCTGCTCGGCTGCTGCCACGGATGTTGTGTGGCTTGCTGGTCTGCCAGCTTCAAGTGGCCTTTCAGTAGGCTGAGGGGTGGTTTTCTTGGCTGCTGGCTTCGGCCTGGCCCTGCCAGTACCCGCGGAGGTGCTTGGCCGGCTTCCTTGGGGCTCTGTGCTGTCATGGTCTGTGCCTGTGGGGGTAGGAGAGAGGGACAACATTAGTGTATGTGCTATGTTCTATTTGCATACATGGTTGCATGGACATTTCAGTCATTCACGGGTTGTTCAGTTTGGGGGGTAGCTATGGCAGTGGTACATGTGCATGGTGAAGACATTTACACATGTTTGGGAGTGATTCGTTGTGCCCTGTTCGTGTACATTTCGGCAGGTACTATGCCTACCACGCTGGACGGGGTGCATGATGGGCTGTGCAAGTCAGTCCAGTATGGTTGATGTGCGTTATGTACTTGCACTTGGGCCAGCATTAGGCGGCACTTGCCTCAGCATTTGTTGAATGGGGGGATGCGTTAGATGGGGGGAGGGCAACACGAGAGGGTGCCTTCGATGGCCCCTGGGTCAGTTTACATGATGCAATGGACATTGCCAGTGTGCACTGTCAACACTCACCTCCTTCTGCAGAAGTCGTTCCGCCGCACTCCATGGTCCCCACGCCCTCTATGGATTCCGTGCCAATAAGCTGCGCGCAGGTCCCCTCCCACGGCTCTAGTTGGACCTGTGTACTTGGCCCACCTCCCGTCTGCAGGGCCTGGCTGCGGTTGGTGGAGAGGAGGCCCCGCACCCGCATCCGGCGGTCGTCCCAACGCTTGCGGCAGTCCCTTGGGGTGCGGGGGGTGCTTCCAACAGCGCTCACCCTCTGTGCCAGTTCCGCCCAGATGGTCTTCTTGCGGAGGGTTGATTCCCTGCGCATGTCGCCGCTGAAAAAACTACATCAGCATGCTCTGCAAGGTGGTCTACCATGACCTGCAGTTCATCAGTGGAAAATTTCACCTTGCAGACGCGATCCGCCGCCCTTTTTGGTGCTTTCGGCATGTCCTGCGGTGCCTGGTCCGGTTCACGACTTTACTTTCCTCACAGGGCTGCTGGCAGCTGCGGATGGCAATGGATTGTGTTTTTAAAGATGGCCGCCGCTCTCCTTCCCGTTCCTGTGCGATGTCGTAATTTCCGGATCCGTTTTTCGGCGGAGGCCGTAATTTACGGTTTCTGTAAATTACGGTCACCGTAATTTATGGTCACCGTTATGCACTGTCGCTAATGCTTACAGGGCGGTGTAGTACTTTACGTGTCGGTTGCATGCCGGTAGGGGTTTTTCGGGGGATTTTGCAGCAGGCCGCGCGGTCCTTTTCCGGCATGGCGGAAAGCGCGTGTCCGTGAGCTCGGAATGGGCCGTAATTTTCGGACTTCAACCAGCACGGTGTCGTACTTTACGCCATGCCGGAAAATACAGTTACTTACCAGGATGACTCGGAATGAGGCCCACTGTCCCCTTATCCACATTGTGCTGTAAGCAGATCATGCAGTTCCGAACATGCCGTTTTGCAGTCTCCAGAATCTTGTTATTCACCCAAACTTGTTCTAACATTTTTGTGATCTGCTGAGCACACACATGTGTAGGACCTTGTACCATCGTAACCATTGCCAGTACATATGAATCAGGGAGCAACCATTTTCCTTCAGATGTATCCACCCAACACCCATCATCATCTAGTTTCCCCATTCCTTCGGCCCACCTTTTAGATTCTTCTACTGTAGCATCAGTTTGAATATCCCGCACAGACCCAATACCTTCATCCATTACATAGGCATCTTTTGTTTCTCTTAGCGCATACATATCTGTGCTAAGGTCTGTGGCCATTTGCCTGGTTATCAGGTCCGCAAAGGCGTTCCCTTTTCCCACATCATCTATGACCTTACGATGTGCTGCACATTTCATGATCGCTAACTGCCTAGGGAGTGAGAGTGCCGAGAGCAATTGCACTATCAAGGGGCCATGCTGAATCTTGGTCCCATGTGAGGTCAGGAACCCTCTTTCCAACCAGAGCCTCCCAAAGTTGTGAGCCACCCCAAAGGCGTACTGGCTATCAGTATATATATTTACTATACGCCCTTCGGAGAGTTCACAAGCTCGGGTCAATGCTATAATCTCTGCGGCCTGCGCCGAATTATGCGAAATTCTCTTAGTTTCAACAACTTTACTCAATGTAGTAACTGCGTAAGCAGCTGTAGATGTACCATCTGAAAGTTTGAAGCAGGAGCCATCACAAAACAGCTCCCCTTCTGCATTGTTCAAAGGAGTATCTATAAGATCTATCCTTCACTTCGTTTCTTTCTCAGTGGTATACAGACAGTCATGTAATTCTTCATCACCGCAAACAGTGTTTTGCGGGAAAGGTAATAGTTCAGCCGGATTAAGAACACAACACCTCTTAATTTGAATGTGAGGGGCAAACAGAATTAATTCATACCTTGTTAACCGTGCAGAGGTGAGGTGTTGCGTTTGGGTTTTGTTCAATAGGATATCTACAGAGTGAGGTACCATCAAAATCAAATCATGGCCTAGGACCATTCCCTCACTCTGTTTTACAAACGCGGCAGCAGCAGCGACAGCTCGCAAACATCTTGGCAAAGAGCATGCGACAGGATCAAGGGCGGAGGAGTAGTAGCCGTACTGCCTATTCTTCCCTCCGTGTTCCTGTGTTAACACAGCCAAAGCACATCCATCACATTCATGCACAAACAACACAAAGGCCTTGTCATAATTTGGAGTACCCAGAACCGGTGCAGAGCATAACGCGGTTTTGAGAAGCTCAAATGATCGTTGATGTTCCGATTTCCATGGCAGTGGCAGAGAAATGCCCTTCTTCGTCAAAGCCAACATCGGTTTTATCACTAGCGAAAAGTTTGGGATCCACAACCTACAGTAAGAAGCCATACCTATTAAGGCTCTGACTTCCTTCTGTGTATTTGGAACAGACATGCCAGAAATGTGTTTTATTCTTTCAGGTGTCAATCTTCTCCCCTCCTTTGACAGGAGGAAGCCTAAATAGGCGACCTCCTGACAACAATATTGAAATTTTTTGAGCTAATCTTTATGACCATTTTTGGTTAGATGAACAAGCAACAGTATAGTGCCTTCTTTACAAGCACTTTCAGAGTCTGCAGCCAAAAGCAAATCATCAACATATTGAAGCAGTGTACAAGTAGGTGGCAATTCAAGGGTGTCAAGCTGCTCTTTCAAAGCTCTGCTATAAATGCTTGGACTTTCAGTATACCCTTGAGGTGCCCTAGTAAATGTAAATTAGCGTCCCCCCAAAGTAAACGCAAACAAATATCTACTTTCCTTATGTATAGGAATGCTAAAGAAAGCATTTTTTAAATCTACAACGCTGAAGTGCGTAGCCGTAGCAGGGATCATTGTCAATATCGTCGTTACATCAGGCACGATTGGAAATTGTGGGGCGACAACTCTGTTAATAGCACGAAGATCAATTATGAACCGGTATGGGATTGCATTGTCGCCTTTCTTATATACAGGCAAGATCGGACTGTTACACAAACTACCTGTAATCTCCTCGATCACCCCACGATGCACAAAATCGGAGACAATGCATTTCAAAGCACGCTCGCCCTCAACTGATATTTTATACTGCGGAATGCGTGGTAGTTTAACTCCATGTTTCAAAACTATTTTAACAGGCTCAATCTGTAGTACCCCGACATCATTGTCGTCAACTGCCCATAAACATTCCGGGACAATGCTAAACTCAGGAGGTAAAGGTCGAATCAGAAACTGAGAATTAGGAAGTTGCTGTGGTGAAACCGTCAGCCGTACTCCATCAGAGGAACAATGAATTACTGCATTCAATTTCTTTAACAAATTCAACCCCAGCAAATTCTCTCCACAGTTCGAAGTCAGAAGAAAAGGGCAATGGTCCGTAAAGGGACCCAAAGAAACAGACACCGGTGAAGAAACCGGACAGACAATTGGTATACCAGAAAACCCTACGGAAACATTTGTTTGCCCTGACAGTGGAATGTTTGGAACCCGAGAATGATCAATGGAGCACTTCTGTGCTCCAGTGTCTATCAAAAACTGGTGTTTCCTATTCCCTACTAATAATTCAGCGTAGGGGCCTTTCTGATTAACGGGAATAGGTGAAGGTTCCAAACCCTGCTTCGGGCAGTACTAATGAAATAGAGTATCGTCGGAAGGAAGCTCTTCAGAAAGGTGGGCAGCAGAAGGGTGATCAAATATGTTCCTCGAGTCCACACTCGAGGTCTGATTTTCCTGTGAAAAAGGTTGCTGAGGATCTTGCAAAAACTGGCCTCTATCAGGGCCCCCTGCTCCAGGGCGGCCCCTAGGTCGTCTACCCATACTCCCAAACGCACTGTTTGACCTTTGTCGAAGGACGGGCACTGTGCTCGCCAATGACCTTCCTGGCGGCAATAAGCACATTGATTAATATTCACAGAACCCAAAGGAGAATTTCCTTTTGGGAGATACTGACCTATAGTCTGTGTCGTGCCTCCTCTGGGGTTTCTAACAATTTGTTGTAATAATACTTTGGTTTTCAAATCACCTTTCCTCTTTTCTATTTTCTCCTTCTCATTATTAACACGGTTCTCATAATACTGAGCCATGTGCAAAACCTCAGATTGAGATTTTGCCTGCCAAGCGCTCTCAGAGGACATAATCTGTGACTGGATGTCGGGCAACAATCCACGTACAAATTTGTCCACAAACAACCTTTTCCCAGACTCTGTACCCAAATCCTGCCCACTGAAGTCAGAAAATACCTGTTCGAATCTGTTAAAGAATTTGGTGGCGCCTTCAGTTTTCCCTTGAACACAGGCCGTAAGCTTGTCCCAAATAATTCTTTTCTCTGGAATTATAGTTTTTAATTTTGCGACAATTCTATCAGGCAAAGTAAGTATTACCTGTGGTGGTTTCTCACCTGCTGGTCTTTCCCCATCAATCCTAATCATATTAGTCCACGTATCTCCCAACCCTGGCTCATCGTCTATTGTCCGAACCTGCTTCCATACATCTACGGGTAGGAGTACAGGGAATAGCAAGTCAATATCACTTAAGGTGAACACAGAGGACTGCAAGACGGACTCTATCTCTTTGTAAAACCCCGTCGGGTTTTTCCTGATATCGGGAACTGATTGTCTAATAGTGTTCACTTCCTGTCGTAAAAACGGGACGTGAACGAATTGCGATATATAATGTGCAGGGATATCCACAGCGGGTGCACCAGTCCCAGCGTTGGCGGGAATCTCAACCTTTGGGACAAAGGTCGGAAGAACCTCTCTCATAGGCAACTGAGATATAGGTACCGGCCGCTTACTAAGCAAGAGAGCCAGGTCGAGCGCTAAGGCAGCCGAAGAAGTGTCGGGCGAAAAAGCCCTTTTACAAATCCCCAACAATTCTATGGGGCAACTAACCTTCTTTCTTACACATTCTTCTTGCAGGTACTGTACCATTACCTGAATTACCTTTCTTTGCATTTCTACTGTATACTGACTATACGTGTCATATACCTCATTTAGCGGGAATCGATGAATCCGAGATCCATCGAATCGCATCTTTGGTACAAATTCGTACTTCCTCAGGTGCCGATCTACGACACGGTAGGAACCGTTTCTGTACATACATACTATCGTCTTCGTCATCCTCATCTCGTGACTTTTCAAAGTCCTTCCTATACTCAAACAATCTTTCAACATGACCATATACTTTCTGCTCTGTGTCCCTCGAAAGTGCCAAAGCCTTCAGATCTCTCACCCCTTGTGGAAGATCTGAATTTTGTAATCTACCCCACATCACACATAAATGAGTCCCCAAACCTTCGATAAAAACATTTTTCTCGGGAAAACTGTTCAAATTAGATAATGTGGAAAAAACATTAACTTGATCACCTTTCTCCATACAGTGCTTAGCCCATGCAAACAATTCCTGTTTCTTATCTGCAGAAACAGTATTACGAGTGACGATCTTTGATACTGCACCTTGATCAACTTCAGTCAATACGGAACCACTCGGGAGCGGAGGTGCAGGTAAATTTAATAAAGGTGCAACTATCAGCGCAGGAGGAAGGGGCGGTGCGATAGGTGGAGGAACAACAACTAGAGGAATAGGAACAATAGGTTGTACAGGGGGAACAGGAATAACAGCAGGAACAACAGCAAGAATGGGCAGAGCGCCCAAGAAAGGATCATACGGAGGTGGTGCAGAGGCACCAGGCCTGCGTTCGTTTAACAATGTTTCAATAAATTCTTCGGAAACATGAAAATCTTTAGAGGGGTACATTTTCTGGATTCCAAGTGAAAAAGCCCTATCCATATTTTTAACTGATTCTGAATGTTTTTCTTTATCATATAACAACGCTTTTTCGGCATTTGTTTTATGACGGCATGCATGTTTATCCCTACTTTTAAGCTGCTATAACGCTTCTTTTTTCCAATTCTGTAAAACATCAAAGGCTGCAGGTCAAGCCTTCTTTTTTAGCAAGACCGATTCTAAGTATTCAATACGGGAGATCTCAAAACTGCCATTGATTGCCCACTGAAATTCGGAGGCATGTCTGGTCTGTCTGTGCCAAATATCATTAAATACTATACTACCAATGCCATACTTACAGTACATAGTACATGCCGGCGACCCCTCCTGTGGTGCCGGGCGGCTAAATTCCAAAGATTGTCCATCGCTGCAGAACAGAGCCCTAAAGCAGCTAGACAATTTCTCAGGCATTTCACAAAAAATATGTGTTACCTGGTCAATAATTGTGTCTGCAGATACAATAAGCCAAATTCAAATTGTCAGGGTTAAATTAAGAGCCGGGTCACGACTGCACCTGACCAAACCTAAGGAGGACCGTACGGTTTATCAAAGAACTTACCTAACGAATTTTACCTTGTGTTTGGTGGTTTCGACAAATCTGCCCACCTCAAAAATGGACCCTCGACAAGATGTCGTGTCAGACCACATGACTATCGTCCAAGGATCGGATCGTGCAGCGCTGCCGAGGTATCGCGTCTCGTTCGGTCGGGCCCGCAAAATCACACCGTCCGATCCCGGTTCGATAGTCTGCGTCAACCTTCAATGATCCGGCATCAAACTTGAGGGTATTCGGGCGCCAACTGTGAAAACATAAAAATTGATATGAGGCTGGGAAGCCCAAAAGAAACAAACCAACACAGGTTACAAAGGACATACAAGTGCTTTATTTAAAAGCTACAACAGTCACCAAAGTCAATTGACAAACGGATAGCTATTTGGCTCTCAGAGTAACGTAACGAACTTCAACGAACGTTTGATGTATTAGTAGAGAGACCGTACATTTGGAATACTTGGGCTTTTATATCCTTTATCCAGCCCTTGGCCAACCCCCTCGCGGGTTAACCATTCTTGGGATCAGGCCTAGGGTTCCTTGCCAGGTCAATCCTATAATGTATGCATTTTGATCAGTTCCGCTGATACAGTTGTTCATTTACACATAGGTCAGTAATAGGACAAGGTCTCAGTTCGCGACCCCGACATTACAAGAGAACCTAAAATGGCGGCTAAATCCAAGATGGCGACTTACATTACTTTTCGTTAAGGTCAAGACCTTACCGCAGAGTCTATTTACATGATATTTTAGACAACTTGGCGTAGGCCAATACACATTCAATTACTGCAATAGGAGGCATAATATTATTTCAATTCCAATACCATTGTACTGCCCTCTAGTCTTGCCACCCTTCACCACCCCCACTGACCTGTGTCCCACTCCCAACTCCCTCAAGCTCTCTGCTTGTCCACCCTCCTCCCACTACCCTCGATTTTGACCACCCCTAACTCCAGGCCACCCTCTCAGGTCTTACCACCTCCCACTACCCTGCTGACCTCTGCCCCAACCCCTTCAATCTCCCTGCAAGTCTGGTCTGAATTGCTCCCACTACCACCACTGACCTGTGCCAGCCCCCTCAAGTTTGAACTCCTACCATTGTAATGTGGAGCACCATCCTACCTCAAATCCTATGTCCTGCCTCCACTCTGAAGTGCATCTGCCACATATCCTTCTTCCAACATGATCAACTGGGAGCACTGTCGTTGAATCCAAGACCACAGCTCCTTCCATGGCTTCCTGGTAGACCACACTCACCCTCATCCCACTACCCCACTGACCTCTGCCCAAAACCCAGTCAGCCTCCTCAAGCCCTTCCACCTCTCACTATCCCAGATTACCTTCATCCCTGAACACAGATGCCCAGCTGACGTCCTTGCACCTCCCACTAGCCCTGCTGACCTCTGACCCAACAATCTCAAAACCCCTGCTATTTTGCCCTCCTCCGACTACCCCTGTTGACCTCCGCCCTCAACCCCAGGCAGGCCCCTCCAGTCCTGCCACCTCCCACTTCCCCCACTGATCTATGCCCAACCTCCTCAAGCCCCATGTTAGTCAGACGTCCTCCCACTACCCACGCTGTATCTCTGCCCCTAACCCCAGGCAGTCCCCTCAAGTCCTGCTATGTCCAACAACCCCCTCGAACTACAGCAAATCCAAGGCAGCCCCAATCCTGCCACCCCCCACTACTTCCGCTGACCTCTGCCCCAACCTCAGGCAGCCCCCTCAAGTCCTGCCACCTCCCATTACCCCTGCTCACCGCCACTACAAATCCCTCAAGCACCATGCTAGTCCACCCTCCTCCTGCCTCCCCCAGCTCACCTCTGCTGCTAACCCCAGGCAGCACCCCCAGGTCCAACTGTTAAGATGGATTTCTGCACTGTGACCTGGTGGGCAGAGGTTCAAAAGGCCAGCCTAGTTTCTTGGAACAGGGTAACCTTCTGGACAAGCCAGACCAATCAAGGTAGCATTGGCGGTGGTCAAGACTATAGGGGGGTCATTACAACTTGGAGGTAGCCATGCCGCTATTAGAGGCATGGCTACCCCCTTACCAGCTACTGGGTCTGGGTTCCTGAATGAGGAATTACCGGGCCATTCCAACCTTGGAGGACCCGGTAATTCCTCATTCAAGGAACCCGGACCCGGTACATCCCCATTCCCAATCGAGCCCCCATACGACTCAATCAGAATGGGGAGGGTGCTAACAATGGCCCATTAATAACGGGCCCATTGTTAGTACCCTGGTCTGCTTGCAGGACCCGCTAAGGGCGCCTGGTAAAACCAGGCACCCTCAGCGGGTTCTTGCGAGCAGACTCGTAATGAGGCGTTAAGGGGCTGACGGCGCTGGCACCTTTACTGGCACAATGAACCCCTTAATGCCTAACTCTTAATGACCCCGTCTCACGAGGGGTGAGGGTGCCTGAGGGACCTCATTGAGCACACAGAGTAAAGGACACTTACAAATCACTCCCAGTCAGGTGTATATGTATTAAAAATACAAATACATGTATTCAAGGCCTTTGAGTTTCAACACAATAGGTACTAACAGTAACATTTATAAACCAACATAAACCTACTAAAATACATATACACACAACCAAGGGGTGTAAAGGGTTAATGCACGAAATGGGTCCACATCCTAAACAAAGGGAAGGCAGCAGGTAGTGCAAATAATCTTTAGGCAGTTCTGCAGTAATCACAAACCTAACTGAAAGGCAGTCCAGTCCCTAAGAAGAGGGGAGCCTATTGCTCAAATATAGGTTATCTTGCATGAGGAACTTTTTGGGTGATATCGGTTGAGGCTACCCCCGCGACCAGGATCAGATGTAATTTAGAACGTGTCGCATTGTTGCATGAAACAGCGGAGACCTTGAGTTACTCTACTCCGTTGGTTGAGACAGGAACAAATTGTTTTATCCCCACCACTTATTGCGCCACAAGCAAATTCAGTTGAGGTAAGTTTTAACTTACGGCAATAAATAAGTCTAAAGTTGCAATTTGGTGGTTATCCGAAATAATGTATTTCTTTGCCTTCTGTGATAATACGTCTTCCGGCACTTAACCGTGCCTTTTTCAAATCGGGGCTGGTCTATTCATAATAATAAAAACGGTAAAACATGGTATGACATGTACATATCAAACATTTTGTGAATAAATTGGCATTAATGATATTGAATGTATTGGTTTATTGACCCCAAATTAGTCAAATGTGCACAAAAAATTAAACAAAATATAAAATAATAACCAACCCATGAAGCGAAAAAAAAATGATAAGAAGCAAATGATAGAGACCGAGATTTGGGATGTAGGGTCAGGGTGGTTCATGAGGGTTGAAAGTAACAGGAGAAATCAGGTGAAAGAAGAGAAAAGAACATGGTCATAAGATTGAACAGTTTCTGTACGTCTTTGCATTCTGACATACAAATCAAAACAAATTATTTGGTGAGCTTAGTTTAAAAACACATTCTATTATATTGGGCCTCATTACGACCCTGGCGGAAATCGCGGTGCTAAATGCACCGCGGAGCACGGCGGAAAGCTGCCGATAGCGCCATGGAGGTTGGCGGATATTCCGCCCCATGCCGACCTTGGCGGGGCGGTAAATCCCCATTCCCCATTTTACCCTTCCCCATTCCCATTTTTGCCCCATAGGGTATAATGGGAGTGGGGAAGGCGTTAATTGCGCCACCGTCAAATACGGTGGCGTAATTAACAACAAGGTCCCGTAGCGCCATGGATTTCTCCGCCCGGAAAAACCAGGCGGAAAACGTTCCATGGCGCTACGGGAACTCGTAGTAGGGCGGACGGGTCCGCCACGAATAACGCTGGCGTAAACCCACTCCGCCAGGGTCGTAATGAGGCCCATTATCTTATATTTTCAACAACTTAAATGCAACTCATGTTGTACTTATTCCTTGTTTGTATTTGTGCTTCTCTAGGTTTTGGCCCTCGGTTTCAGCAGTTTGCTTACATCATTACTGGCTTCTTAACTGAACATGTCAACTGTATAAGTTCTAAATTTCTCATGTGACTGATGTGCCCGACCTGGGGAAGGTGAAGGTGCAAGACGGCCAAAGGACAGGACAAAAAAACTCGTGGCATGGCCATTTTGGAGATACGCCACCTATTTGTTCCAAACATGGTAAACACAGTTTTTCTGGCAGGAAAGGGTTAGAAATTCATGAAAAGATAAGCTGCCACCAGCCCTGCCCAAGGCACACCTGCACTTCTCTTAATAAATCCTTTGAGAGTATATAGGGCCTTTAGAAATGACAGGAAGACCCAAGTGCACTATACTGGAAGGTACCTTGTGCACTTGTAACATGTTGCAGAAAAGTTGCAACATTGACAAGGACTAAGGAAAACAAAGTCTCTCAGTACTGCCTGTCTGTAAGTGCATGTCAGTTTTCCCATGATAAAGTGAGCGAAAAGCCCAGGGACTGGAGCAGATGGCTGTGCTCCTCTGGCAAAGTCAGACTATGGTGTTTAACAGCAGCGCAAAGTTGGGGGGTACACAACTGGAGGGAAAATTACACATTCATTGGAAATCTTTCCTAACACCTACCACCTCCCACTTCCCAAGAAGTGACCAGGACTCCAGGCAGCCCCCTCAAGTAATGCCACTACCCCTGCTGACCTCCACTACAAATCCGTCAAGTCCCCTGCTAGTCTCCCACTACCGATCCCACTATCCCGCTGACCTCCACCTACAACCCCAGGCACCACCCTCAAGTCCTGCCACTTCCCACTACCCATGTTGACCTCTGCCTCAACCCCCTCAAGCTTGTTGCTATTTCACCCCCCCCACTACCCCAGTGACCTCCACCCATAACCCAGGAAGCTGCCTCAAGTCCTGCCACCTCCATCTACCCGAAACCCCTCAAGCCCCCTGCTACTCTGCCTGCCTCCCACTACCCCTGCTTAACTTGCCCCAACCCCAGGCAGTCCTCTCAAGTCCTACCACCTCCCACTAGCGCCGCTGACCTCTGACACAACACTTTGTTAAGTCTATCTCTCTTTGTTGCTTTTTGTTGCTACACCAACTTTGGAGGTTGCACCATAATTTACATTGACTCTTAAACAGAAATGTCCTTTTCTAAAATCGAATCTCTTACTACTAACAGAGCAGAAACATTAGCATTCTCCCAGGAGGATGCAAAACGTATATTGGATTTAATCAAAACTACGGAGAAAGAAGTCTCAGCATCAGCTAAACCTGAAGAGCTAGTTTTTCAATTAGAGAGCCTCATTAGAAGGGAAATTAACCAACGACTACATGCTACCACCTTAGCTCAATATCATAAAGCCCAACGCATCCCAAGGGGGCTACGGATTGATCTAGAGCCTACACTCTGTAAAGAGAATCTGGAGTTCGTGAAAAAGTGGAGGTTGATATTAAAAAAATGCTCCCTTGACCTTATTATATTAACGATAGAGGAGCTATCTAAATCCTTAACTACATTGGAAACAGATATAGAGAATACCAAGAAGGCACTTTCAGCATCCATTACTAAAGAAGAGTTAGTACAACTACTTGAAGAGGTTAATACAAAGTTGGAGGATTACAAGAGGGAGATTGAATCTAAAAAAAGAAGAAAATTTAGACGTGATACTCTTGATTACAAATTAGATATCGTCTACACCTGGAAAGAATATTACCATTTGAAAGATCAATCGAAGAACACCAGACAACCTTATAATAGAGGAAGAAAAACTCCTTCATCCCCCCAACAACATCAGACGCATTAAGTACAGAGGCAGAGAATACAGAAGGACCTGCTAAGAATCAACCAGAAAGGAGTGAAGAACCTAAGAGCTCAGAACAAAGACCCAGCACTTCTAGACAGATACCTCCAAGTGATTCTATTAGTTATTCATTTTTAGACCGGGTCCGTGCAGACGAGGGAAAAAGAAAAAAATCCGTCAAGGAAAGTAAGTCAACCGATAAAGAAGACTTAGTAGTCAACATTTCAAAGTACAACTTGAGTAAATTTGAGAAAGCAACTTTGCAAAAGGGAATATCCTTTGTACCTCACTACAATAGTTCTCTATTGAAGGAAAACATTTCATTTTTCAAATTAACAAGGAAGATGAAGTTGAAATTGTTCTTTGATTCAATAGACCTAACGGACGTCAGATCTGAATCAGAATATCTTGAAATGAAACCAAAAAGCGTATTCATGCTGCTTATTCAGAACAACATAATGGATGCCTTTCAGAAATCTGTACTCAACGACATGAAAAAACTGAAATTCCAAAATCGATCTCGAGGGAACTTGACTAATAGAGAAAAACAAGTCTTGAATAAATTATGGAATAACCCAGAAATAATTATAAAACCTGCAGATAAGGGGGGAGCTCTTGTGATCTGGGATACAGAAAAGTACAAATCTGAAATAGAAAGACAGCTATCTGATCAAGATACCTATTTGGAAATCTACAATGATCCTACAATACAAGTCAGAGAACTTATTAAAGCCACATTGGATCAGGCAGAGACGGATGAACTTATTACCCATAAGACAAAAGCTTTCCTGACCAATACACACCCCATCATGCCAGTAATGTATATTCTTCCACAAATTCATAAGGACTTACATAATCCCCTGGAAGACCAATCATAGCTGCCTCCAATAGCTTACTTGAACCTCTAGCACAGTATGTGGATAAGATCTTACAAACATTGGTGCCGACGATCACCAACTATATTAAAGACACAAACGACTTTCTGAGGAAACTCAGTGCTTCCACTTTCATTGAAGAAACTGATATCTTGTTTACTATGGATGTGGCAAGTTTATATACTAACATTACACATCAGAGTGGTCTAGAAGCAGTGGAATGGATGCTTTTGAATACCAAACAAAAAGTACAATCCGACAAAGTTTTTGTTTTGAAACTTCTAAAGATTATCCTGAAAAACAATTTCTTTAAATTTGAAGATCGCTACTTCCTACAAACCTCTGGGACGTCAATGGGGGCTGCCATGGCCCCAAGTTACGTAAACATCTACATGGCACACATAGAAGAAACCCAAATCCTAAACAGTACCCTATGGAACGGCAAACTACAATTCTTTGTGAGATACATCGATGACCTCTTTGGTATATGGAGAGGTACAAGCGAAGAATTAAGTAATTTCTTTGACTGGATGAATACGTTATCACCAAGGATTAAATTCACACACAAATCAAGTAAGAAACAACTAGAATTCCTTGATGTTCTTGTGTATTACAAAGAGAATCGCCTAGAAACCACAGTATATCCAAAAAGTACCGACAGGAACAGTATACTACTGGCATCAAGCTTTCACCCTAAGAACACCATTGAGAGCATTCCATTGAGCCAACTTCTCAGATATAGGCGAATTCTTTCGGAAGAGGAAGAATTTGAAAGAAAATCGGTGGATCTTACCAAAGAATTTCTGGCAAGAGGATATGATTCTCAAAAATTACAATCAAAGGCAGACATTGTCAAGAGAATGACGAGAGAAACAGCATTAAAACCAAGCACTAAGAAATCAGGTACAGAATTAGTGTATGTTACCACCTATTCACAACAGAGTAGTCAAGTGAAAAAAATACTAAAGAGGAATTGGGGACTGTTATCTCTTGACCTGAATCTTGCAAGACTCTTCCCAACGACACCACTCTTTGCTTAAAGCAAGAGTAGAACCATTCGTGATTTCTTAATCAAATCAGACTTCAGTCACAAGAAAGATACATCAAAGATCTATAAAGGAACGTTGCCATGCCACAATTGCAGTTGTTGTCATAATGTGAACCAAGGCAACCAAGTAAATCAACCACACAAAGGATTTACAATACCATTAAAACACACATCCACATGTGATACCATGAATGTAATTTAAGGTTTGAAATGTCCATGTGGCTTTTTCTATGTTGGACTCACGAGCAGGAAGGCCAAAATCAGATGGGGAGAACATAAGTCAAACATCAGACAGTCTTCACCAAAATCCCCAGTTGCTATGCACTTTAAAGAATACAAACATACAGTTGCACAAGTTAAGTTCATAATCCTGGAACATGTGTGTCTACCCAGAAGGGGTGGTGATCAAATGAAGTTGCTACAACAGAGAGAAGTGTATTGGATGGACAAGCTCGACACAATGTGCCCCCGGGGATGAACTTGGATTGGCATTTGTCCTGTTACCTGTAATGCATTAAGTTGTGTCTTATTGCTTAACCATCAAATGGTTTGCTCCCTATTTAATAAGGACTAATGGTAAAGAAAATGTACATGTAGATCAAATGTACTGTCAACTGGTAGAAATTGATTGCCTTTGTTTATTGAGCCATCCCCAAAAAAACGATATGGTGCTACTGAAGCAGTAATTAGTTATATCAATGTATGTGTTAAAAGGATAGGGTGACTTTCTAGCAAGAAGGTAATAGGCAGGTTCTTTATGAAATTGCAAATCAACAAAAAGCGTATATGAATTCCGTGTTGGTTACATTTGACACGCCAAGACTAGATCAGAAACAAGTGATTTAGTACAATACACATATCCACCACGCTTCTACTGGAGCGAATTGTTAGAAATATTTACTGAGGGCTGAGTCACGTTACAATCGCACCTAAACACCTAAATACACAGATCAGGTTATGAATGTAAGGTTTAGCAGAATATAATCAGCATTGAAATAAATACATTAAGTATTTGCATATGATTTGTGTACGGAAATGGATGTTTAAGAGATTTACATCTGTTTTGAAGATACATCACGTGACTACAACATACTCACTACGTGTTTACAATGCGTAGGAAACGCCATCTTGGGTGAGTACTTTGATGCTCATCCAAGATGGAGGGCGACAAAATAGGAATGGTAGCTTACCGCGCTACACATGCCAGCGCAGACTAGAGAGAGTGAACAGCAGGAACTACGTTCACTTGCAGTTCCCACCACTCGGTTACAAAAGTGAGGTGATTTTCGTACAGTGGTTCCATCTAACAGGCTGTCCACCCACGGAAGAAGTCGGAGAACGCTACCGCAGTCCCCGCGTATCAGCCGGTTGCATTTCATGCTCCGTGCTGCATGCGGTGTGCCCGCGGGAGGTATGTTTAACATATAAATTTGCCCCAAAGTAATTCACACAGCTGTAGCCCAGCGGGATCATAATTTTGGTCTTTATTACCTAAAATAGGAGCTGCCTTACCACGCAGGAGCCCATTATAACAGTATTCCTGACTACACGAACCACAGTGCAACAGTGAGAGCTACTTGACCAACTCAAAAGGAGATCATTATCACGTCTTTGAAGGGACTACAGTCCCACAGGTATGCCTACTTATTCTCTTCAAGTCACTAGAGACACGTAGACTGCTAATCTTAAGCACACTAATGGTGATTCGGGTATCTCATTACAGACAGGGCAGCCCAAGGGAATCTGCAGATACCATTTTTTCGGAGCAGATAAACGAACGCATTAAGTGAGTATACTTGTAACAGTAGAACGAGTCACTCAAATCTAAGTTACTCGGAGTTTGGAGTGGGACCCAGCGCATATTGCTGTGCCTGTTCCCACACAAACTCCAATGATGATTGTATTAAGGATTACTATCAAAGGTAGTAATATAGTGATGTCTTCTCACAGGGTCCTTTTGAGAAGAAGGAGACTACACGCAAGACCTTCACAGTGGCAAATTCTGCCCAAAGGCTCGCTTCCAGTAAAGGCTGACGAACAGAGCAGTATTTCTTTGATTTGTTCATGACTGTTAATGAATATGTAAAACATTGTTTTGCCAAAAAATGTTGTCAAACTTTGGGATACAATATACCCTATTGAATGATTTAATTTTGGATATTCCTTTACCTGAAGAAGGGCTAGATTGGCCCGAAACGCGTAGTAGATAGACAGATAGGTATAGAACAACACCACCTGTCTGTTGTCCGGGAGATAAATACAAATACACATATACAAAAAGTTCATCTGTGAATATAAACTTTCATGTTTTGAATTTTTTCAAGAAGAATGTATGAAATGTTTACGTAAGCATTCCCAGAGTTGTGGAATCCTATATATATATATGTGATTTTTTTGTTGAAATTAAAAGTGTCTGGAAAACAGGCTGATACTTACCCTTAAGTGACACAAATGCTTGATTATCCATTCAGTATTGAATGACTGAAAAGTATTTTTTCTTGAACATTGTTTATGGCATATTTGACTAACTAAAATATTGAACTGGTTAGTTTTTGTGTGTGCCCCTAGTTATACCCGGTTATTTCAGGGCATCTCTCTTTGCATATTTTCTATGGCCTGGTAGCACAGACCCACTAGGGAGCACCTGGAATTTGATAAAGTTATTGGTACATTTGTTAAAATTGATTTTTATTCTCAGTCGAATCATAAGGAGTGCACCTCCACCTTTTGCTTTGTTACAACACCCTCAAGCCCCATCAATTCCTTCCACCTCCCACTACCCCAGTTTACCTCCGCCCTTGACCCCAGACACCCGGCTTTTCCTCCCTCATCCCACTACTCCTGCTGACCTCCGCCCACAACCCCAACCCCAGGCAGTCCCCTCCAGTCCTGACAGCTCCCACCACCCCCACTGACATCTGGTCTCAACCACCGGCAATCCCTTGAAGTCCTGCCGCCTCCCAATAACCCAACGGCCTCTGCCCCAACCCCTCAATCCACCTGCTAGTCCACCCTCCTCCAACTACCCCCGCTGACCTCAGCCCCTGACCCCAGGTAGCCCCCTCAATTCCTACCATCTCCCACTACCACTGCTGACCTCTGTCCCTGACAAGTAGCAGACCTCTGCCCCAAATTTCTCCAGCCCACTGCAAGTCTGCATTCCTCCCACCTCACTCCCTGACATCTGCCCATTACCCCAGGCAGCCCCCTCCTACTGCCACCTCCTATATCCATCTCTGACCTACAGCCCCAACCCAGGGCAGCCCACTCATTCCCTGCCACCTCCCACTTCCCATGTTGACCTCCCTCACAACCTTCACAAGCTGCATGCTTGTTTGTCTCCTCCCACTACCCCCCTGACCTCTGCCCCCAAGCCCAGGCAGCCCCCTTGAGTTCTGCCACCTCCCACTACCCCACTGATCTCCGACACCAGCCACAAGCAGCACTGTCAAGTCCTTCCACCTCCCACCACCCCAGCTTACCTCTACCGCAGACCCCAGATGCCACGCTCAGTCCATCCACCTCTCACTAGCCCTGCTGATGTCTGCCCCTGAACCAGTAAGGCCCAACAAGTGCTGCCTACTCTGGAATCATAGCAAAATGCCGACCTGACAATTGTGACGGCCGAAAATGGCGTTTATTTTTTTACCCACCTTACACCACATATATATGTGGGGGGTATAGAATATAAAATTAATATGGGAGGGCTGTGGGGGGTCTCCCCTGCATATATATGTGGTGTAAAGGGTTAAAACAAGTCGCCATTTTCGGCCATCGCAATAATCACATAGATCCGCCTACTCCCACTTCCCATGTTCACTTCTGAGCCAACACCCTCAAGCTCCCTGCTATTCTGCCCCCCTCCCACTGCCCCTGTGTCATGATGCCTACCCCCGGAGCACCAGGACAGGCCCAGCACCCCCGGGAGCAGGCATCATGCCCTCGGGTAAAAGCCCAGCGGCCCCTAATAGGGGCTCTTTGGACTTTGTCCTGGCGCCTTTGGCGCCAGGCTCCTGTTGGACATCAGTCCTGCCGCCATAGGCGCCAGGCTCATAAAAGAGGGTGTTTGGTGCACTTACCTGACGCAGACCATGCTGCATGAAGCCTCAAGCCAAATGAGGCTTAGGAGGGACTATTTTATCAAAGGAACTATTTTACTTGGGTGGGGACCGTGGAAGAATACTTACCTGGAACTTCTTCCAAGGCTATTTAAACCACGCCCGGACTGCCACACGTGCTTCGCGTTGCTCTGCATCTAGCAGCTGAACGCTCACCGTGCCTGCTCCTGCATCTTGCCTCCAGCCACGCCCGCCTCGATCTTGGGATACCTGAAAGGAAGGAAGGGAAGAGAAAAGGTGAAAACCAAGAACTTAATCTAACTTCCTACCTGTGTCCGGAACCATCACGCCAGCGATCCTGAAGATAGACAGTCTTTAAAAGCATCGCGCTACTTGTTGCAGCGCCGCGCATCACTCACCTGCCTCGTGGGCTCTTCACTATCCACCGCGACCTTCTGGGCATTCCGCCACATCTCTGCACCTGCAGGGGAGAAGAAGAGACAAAATGTGAGCAGGAGGAACAAATGAGGAAAGCCTGATTTTCCGTCACAAGACTTACCTGGCCATATTTGACGGAACCACTCCTCATTTTGTGTCGGCGCCACTTCTTGGCTTGGTACCGCACCCCGGCCCCTAAGGGGAAAAAAGAAAGTCATTACTAGAGGGATTCAAAGACATTTAAAGGGATCATTTTATCACGAACTCACCTGAATTTATCTCCGGCAATATCCCTCGAAGCATCACTTCCACTCTGCACCTGAAAATAAGGACAGATCACAGTTTAAGAAAAGCAAACAAAGAGAAGACTCTACTCTGGAACTTCTCAAACTGCATACTTACGGCATTTCGCCTTCCGAAACCAGTGAAGTAACTGGTCAAATACGCGCCCCTGCACCAGAAGCAGGATGGAGAGCTCATCCATTCAAACATTAAGGTGAGCCTTGATTGGGGATTTCGGAGGTGGTCAGAGAAGAGCAAAGGGGAGGTGGGAAGCAATCACAATACTCTGCAGACAGTTAATTCCCTTTCTCCACCTACAGAAAGATTTTTCTACGGGCCAGACAAGCCAGATTTGGGGTCCAGTTCAGTCGGTGTTTCGAATCCTGCGCATCACGCTTGAAGAGGTCATAGCAATCCAGACCAGGTCAGCGCCTCCGTGGGAGCCAGGTGAGCGTTACAGAACGCGAAGCCTTCCTACAAATTCCCACCCAGGCGCTATGGAAACTTCTGAGACTGATATGTTGGCCCAATTATTGGGGGAATTACGGGCCGAAGTACATGCCGCTTGTCAAGAGACTTATGCCCTCAGGAGGGAAATAATCGTATCTAAGGAACAAACTGATGACCTGGCTAGGCAGGTATTGCAAGGTCAAGCTGGGCAAATCCCTCTACCTGGTTCCGGGGGGTATTCTGTTCCTGTGGCTTCAAATAACCCTGTGCAAATCAATCTACCTGGAAATATGCCGCTGGCCCCACCTGAACGCTTTGCTGGGGACCCCAAACGGTTCGCCGTATTCATGAATCAATATCGTTTGCACTTCCTATGTAGACCTGGGGCCTTCCCTAATGACCAGACCAAGGTAGCTTTTGTGTTGTCATACCTTAGCGGCTGTGCTGCCGATTGGTCAGTACCACTGGTTACTCAAGATGACCCAATCCTCCGGGATTTCCAAGGATTTCAAGCAAGCATGGAGAGATTATTTGCTCGACATTCTCAGGGACAAGCTCTGGATGATGAACTTCTATCCCTGCGACAGGGCAACCAAGACCTCCTCTCCTACATAGCAACCTTTAACAGACTAATCGTGGAAACTGGGTGGCCAGAGGATAAAAGAATCACATTATTCTATCGGGGTCTACGCGGAGAACTTAAAGATGTCATGGCCCAAGTTGTAAATCTGCCCCAAGAATGCACAGAATATATAGACTTAGTGGTCCAATTGGATCACAGGCTCCAAAACCGAAAAGCGGATCGGTCCAAGTTTGAAACCCGGGTGTTGGTCAAGACCCACGTCACTCCCAAGGGTGCCGATGTCTCCGAGCCTATGCAAATTGGAGGGGTTAGAGGATCTTTAACCCAAAAGGAACGTGAAAGGAGGCGGCAGTTAAAATGATGTCTTTATTGTGGGAACTCTGGACACTTTCTACGAGATTGCCCGGCAAAACCGCCCAAGAAGGTGGTAGGAGCCGCTGATAAAAACCATGAAGACTCTGTTCTCGGAAATGACTCCACCCGACAAGCGTAGGGGTCCGCTTGCCGAGCTTGAAAACTAACTCTCAGACCTCGCATTTCATTGTGCCAATGGTTCTCGTAGATCCGGAACAGCCTAAGCGGTTGCATGCAATAAAGGCATACATCGATAGTGGGGCTATAGGAAACTATGTGGATCATGAATTGGTCTCTAGGATTAACCTCCCTCTGTGTCCAAAAACCAGCAAAGATTTCATCACCACAGTCGATGGAACTGAAATTGCCTCAGGACCGGTAACACATTCCACTACTGAAGTGACTCTTATTGGTCTGGACGGCCATCGGGAGGCAGTTGTGTTTGACGTAATCAAGGCCTCACAGTTTCAGGTTATTCTTGGAATTCCTTGGTTAGAGACACATAATCCTCGAATTGATTGGCGAGCAAAGAGAATAACCTTCCCGGATTGTGCACAAACCTGCTACCCAGAAAATCTGAAGATTAGTCTAGCATCTGTAACCTCTGTCTCCATGCAACTACCTCCGGAATACCAAGACTTTCAGGACGTCTTCCAAAAGGAACAGGCCAACACGTTAGCCCCCCACAGATCGTACGGTTGCCAAATCGATCTGGTGCCCGGTGCACAACCCCCTTGTAGCAGGATTTATGCCCTTACTGAACCTGAGAACCGGCATTTGAGACAATATTTAGATCAATACCTAGCCAATGGTTTCATTCGCCCGTCAAAGTCCCCGGCATCCTCGGCTTTGTTCTTCGTGCCCAAAAAAGAAGGTGACCTTAGAACTTGTATCGACTCCCGCGCATTGAACCAGATAACGGTTAAAAACCGTTACCCTCTGCCTTTGATCCCTGAACTCCTTGACCAGGTGAAGGACGCTTGCGTATACACCAAGTTAGATCTCCTGGGGGCTTATCATCTGGTGCGAGTAAAAGAAGGCGACAAATGGAAAACGGCCTTCCGTACAATATATGGTTTATTCGAATACCAGGTGATGCCTTTTGGGTTGTGCAACGTGCCTGCTGCCTTCCAATCCTTCATGAACGATGTCCTTCGGGAACTTATCAATGTTTGTGTTGTCGTATATATCGATGACATTCTTGTGTACTCCTCTTCGGAATCTGATCACAGAAAGCATGTCCGGGCCGTCCTTGAGAAATTGCGCCAGCACAAACTGTTTGCTAAACTGGAAAAGTGTGTTTTCCATACCACCGAGGTGGAGTTTCTTGAATTCATCCTGACACCTAATGGGGTCCGAGTGGACTCACGGAAAGTGGAGGCCATCCTCAAATGGCCATCTCCTAGCTCAGTAAAAGGGGTCCAAAGCATGCTTGGTTTTGCCAATTTTTATTGCAGATTTATTCCGGAATTTTCACGTGTAGTACAACCCATCACTGCACTCTTGCGGAAAAATAAATGTTTCGAATGGACCAAGGAAGCCGAACAGGCCTTTCAGGAATTGAAAGCTAAATTCACGTCTGCACCTATTTTGAAGCACCCGCGTCCCGATCTCCCATACATAGTCGAAACTGACGCGTCCAGTTTAGCCATGAGAGCTGTCCTGTCTCAGAGAGACCCTGAAACCAACCAACTGCATCCTGTAGCATTTTGGTCCAGAAAGTTCTCACCGCCTGAGGTAAATTATGCAATTACCGATAAGGAATTATTAGCCATTAAGTCCGCCTTTAAGGCTTGGCGGCATTATCTTCTTGGCGCCAGGCACACCATCACCGTGATCACTGAAATTTACAATATTTAAAGACTGCCAAGGCTCAATCATCACGTCAGCTCCGATGGGCTGTGTTCTTTGCTGAGTTTGATTTCGTAATCACTTACCGTCCCGGCTGTAAGAATGGAAAAGCAGACGCACTATCTAGAATAGGAATGGGAGAAATAGACACTAATTCAGAACCTGTGCCGATCATTCCCGAACAAAGAATTTTGGGATTAACCTCACTACAAACCTTTGAAGACATTCTAGCACGAGTAAAACAACTCCTGGACTCTACCGCCTTGCAGGATTGGATCCAAAGGGGGTCTTACTTTTCGGTCAACGATGACCTACCTTACTTCCAAGGACGCTTATTTCTGCCAGAAAAGGAATTACAAGAACTGGTTATTTCCCCTCATCATGATAACCTGATGGAAGGACATCCTGGCATTGCCAAAACTGAGGAAAAGATTAAACGACAATTCTGATGGCCTTCCTTGCGAAAGGATATTAAATCTTTCGTGATGTCCTGTGGAGTTTGCGCCCAAAACAAAGGCCAAAAGACAAAACCCGCCGGTCTTCTTCAGCCTTTAGACATTCCACCAGCGCCTTGGCACACCTTGTCACTAGATTTTATCACGGACCTGCCCCCTTGTAATGGATACAATACTATTCTGGTTGTGGTGGATCTATTTTCTAAAATGGCTCATTTTATTCCATTGAAAGTATTACCTTCAGCTTCTGTCCTTGCTAAGGAATTCCTCGAAAATATCATCCGCTTGCATGGATTCCCGTCCATATTAGTCTCCGACCGGGGAAGCCAGTTTATTTCACATTTTTGGAAAAGGTGTTGTCAACTGGCACAAATCAACGTAAGACTCTCAACCAGCCATCACACACAGACCGATGGTCAGACGGAGAGAATGAACCAGACCCTTGAACAATACCTACGGTGTATGTTGCACCAATCGGAGGGTAATTGGAAGGATTTGTTATGGGTGGCCGAATATGCATACAATAACTCGGTGCACTCTGGAACTGGACAAAGCCCCTTTTACACCCTATATGGACATCACCCTCGTACTTCAGACCTGGACTCTCCTCTGAGCCTTGAAATGCCTGCAGTAGACCATTTGCATTCCACTATAACTCAAACATTCAAGAATGCAACTGCCCATTTGCAACAAGCGAAAGAGAAATACAAGAAAAATGCAGATCTGCATCGGAAGGAGGCGCCTTCATACCAAATAGGAGACCAAGTATGGTTGGCTACCAAACATTTATTGCCCAAGGGATCTCAAACTTTTAATCCAAGGTATTTGGGCCCTTATTCGATCAAAGCTATCATTAATCCAGTGGCAGTCAAGCTCGATCTGCCAGCTAACATGCGGATTCATCCCGTTTTTCATGTGTCACTTTTGAAACCAGTGCAACCAGGAACCAGATTAATAAAGCCACCAGAACCAATTCAGATAGATGGGGAGCCTGAATTTGAGGTGAAGAACATTTTGGACTCTAAAATTTCAAAATCAAAACTTTTCTATCTAATTGATTGGAAAGGATACGGGCCTCAGGAAAGGTCTTGGGAACCCAGCGACCACGTACATGCACCTCGGCTGGTAAAAAAGTTCCATCGGGATTTCCCAAACAAACCGAAACCTCCAGAGGGAACAACCTTCGGAGGGGCCTTGGGGGGGAGTGCTGTCATGATGCCTACCCCTGGAGCACCAGGACAGGCCCAGCACCCCCGGGAGCAGGCATCATGCCGTCGGGTAAAAGCCCAGCGGCCCCTAATAGGGGCTCTTTGGTCTTTGTCCTGGCGCCTTTGGCGCCAGGCTCATGTTGGACATCAGTCCTGGCGCCATAGGCTCCAGGCTCATAAAAGAGGGTGTTTGGTGCACTTACCTGACGCAGACCATGCTGCATGAAGCCTCAAGCCAAATGAGGCTTAGGAGGGACTATTTTATCAAAGGAACTATTTTACTTGGATGGGGACCTTGGAAGAATACTTACCTGGAACTTCTTCCAAGGCTATTTAAACCACGCCCGGACTGCCACACGTGCTTCGCGTTGCTCTGCATCTAGCAGCTGAATGCTCACCGTGCCTGCTCCTGCATCTTGCCTCCAGCCACGCCCGCCTCGATCTTGGGATACCTGAAAGGAAGGAAGGGAAGAGAAAAGGTGAAAACCAAGAACTTAATCTAACTTCCTACCTGTGTCCGGAACCATCACGCCAGCGATCCTGAAGATAGACAGTCTTTAAAAGCATCGCGCTACTTGTTGCAGCGCCGCGCATCACTCACCTGCCTCGTGGGCTCTTCACTATCCACCGCGACCTTCTGGGCATTCCGCCACATCTCTGCACCTGCAGGGGAGAAGAAGAGACAAAATGTGAGCAGGAGGAACAAATGAGGAAAGCCTGATTTTCCGTCACAAGACTTACCTGGCCATATTTGACGGAACCACTCCTCATTTTGTGTCGGCGCCACTTCTTGGCCTGGTACCGCACCCCGGCCCCTAAGGGGAAAAAAGAAAGTCATTACTAGAGGGATTCAAAGACATTTAAAGGGATCATTTTATCACGAACTCACCTGAATTTATCTCCAGCAATATCCCTCGAAGCATCACTTCCACTCTGCACCTGAAAATAAGGACAGATCACAGTTTAAGAAAAGCAAACAAAGAGAAGACTCTACTCTGGAACTTCTCAAACTGCATACTTACGGCATTTCGCCTTCCGAAACCAGTGAAGTAACTGGTCAAATACGCGCCCCTGCACCAGAAGCAGGATGGAGAGCTCATCCATTCAAACATTAAGGTGAGCCTTGATTGGGGATTTCGGAGGTGGTCAGAGAAGAGCAAAGGGGAGGTGGGAAGCAATCACAATACTCTGCAGACAGTTAATTCCCTTTCTCCACCTACAGAAAGATTTTTCTACGGGCCAGACAAGCCAGATTTGGGGTCCAGTTCAGTCGGTGTTTCGAATCCTGCGCATCACGCTTGAAGAGGTCATAGCAATCAAGACCAGGTCAGCGCCTCCGTGGGAGCCAGGTGAGCGTTACAGAACGCGAAGCCTTCCTACAAATTCCCACCCAGGCGCTATGGAAACTTCTGAGACTGATATGTTGGCCCAATTATTGGGGGAATTACGGGCCGAAGTACATGCCGCTTGTCAAGAGACTTATGCCCTCAGGAGGGAAATAATCGTATCTAAGGAACAAACTGATGACCTGGCTAGGCAGGTATTGCAAGGTCAAGCTGGGCAAACCCCTCTACCTGGTTCTGGGGGGTATTCTGTTCCTGTGGCTTCAAATAACCCTGTGCAAATCAATCTACCTGGAAATATGCCGCTGGCCCCACCTGAACGCTTTGCTGGGGACCCCAAACGGTTCGCCGTATTCATGAATCAATATCGTTTGCACTTCCTATGTAGACCTGGGGCCTTCCCTAATGACCAGACCAAGGTAGCTTTTGTGTTGTCATACCTTAGCGGCTGTGCTGCCGATTGGTCAGTACCACTGGTTACTCAAGATGACCCAATCCTCCGGGATTTCCAAGGATTTCAAGCAAGCATGGAGAGATTATTTGCTCGACATTCTCAGGGACAAGCTCTGGATGATGAACTTCTATCCCTGCGACAGGGCAACCAAGACCTCCTCTCCTACATAGCAACCTTTAACAGACTAATCGTGGAAACTGGGTGGCCAGAGGATAAAAGAATCACATTATTCTATCGGGTCTACGCGGAGAATTTAAAGATGTCATGGCCCAAGTTGTAAATCTGCCCCAAGAATGCACAGAATATATAGACTTAGTGGTCCAATTGGATCACAGGCTCCAAAACCGAAAAGCGGATCGGTCCAAGTTTGAAACCCGGGTGTTGGTCAAGACCCACGTCACTCCCAAGGGTGCCGATGTCTCCGAGCCTATGCAAATTGGAGGGGTTAGAGGATCTTTAACCCAAAAGGAACGTGAAAGGAGGCGGCAGTTAAAATGATGTCTTTATTGTGGGAACTCTGGACACTTTCTACGAGATTGCCCGGCAAAACCGCCCAAGAAGGTGGTAGGAGCCGCTGATAAAAACCATGAAGACTCTGTTCTCGGAAATGACTCCACCCGACAAGCGTAGGGGTCCGCTTGCCGAGCTTGAAAACTAACTCTCAGACCTCGCATTTCATTGTGCCAATGGTTCTCGTAGATCCGGAACAGCCTAAGCGGTTGCATGCAATAAAGGCATACATCGATAGTGGGGCTATAGGAAACTATGTGGATCATGAATTGGTCTCTAGGATTAACCTCCCTCTGTGTCCAAAAACCAGCAAAGATGTCATCACCACAGTCGATGGAACTGAAATTGCCTCAGGACCGGTAACACATTCCACTACTGAAGTGACTCTTATTGGTCTGGACGGCCATCGGGAGGCAGTTGTGTTTGACGTAATCAAGGCCTCACAGTTTCAGGTTATTCTTGGAATTCCTTGGTTAGAGACACATAATCCTCGAATTGATTGGCGAGCAAAGAGAATAACCTTCCCGGATTGTGCACAAACCTGCTACCCAGAAAATCTGAAGATTAGTCTAGCATCTGTAACCTCTGTCTCCATGCAACTACCTCCGGAATACCAAGACTTTCAGGACGTCTTCCAAAAGGAACAGGCCAACACGTTAGCCCCCCACAGATCGTACGGTTGCCAAATCGATCTGGTGCCCGGTGCACAACCCCCTTGTAGCAGGATTTATGCCCTTACTGAACCTGAGAACCGGCATTTGAGACAATATTTAGATCAATACCTAGCCAATGGTTTCATTCGCCCGTCAAAGTCCCCGGCATCCTCGGCTTTGTTCTTCGTGCCCAAAAAAGAAGGTGACCTTAGAACTTGTATCGACTCCCGCGCATTGAACCAGATAACGGTTAAAAACCGTTACCCTCTGCCTTTGATCCCTGAACTCCTTGACCAGGTGAAGGACGCTTGCGTATACACCAAGTTAGATCTCCTGGGGGCTTATCATCTGGTGCGAGTAAAAGAAGGCGACAAATGGAAAACGGCCTTCCGTACAATATATGGTTTATTCGAATACCAGGTGATGCCTTTTGGGTTGTGCAACGTGCCTGCTGCCTTCCAATCCTTCATGAACGATGTCCTTCGGGAACTTATCAATGTTTGTGTTGTCGTATATATCGATGACATTCTTGTGTACTCCTCTTCGTAATCTGATCACAGAAAGCATGTCCGGGCCGTCCTTGAGAAATTGCGCCAGCACAAACTGTTTGCTAAGCTGGAAAAGTGTGTTTTCCATACCACCGAGGTGGAGTTTCTTGAATTCATCCTGACACCTAATGGGGTCCGAGTGGACTCACGGAAAGTGGAGGCCATCCTCAAATGGCCATCTCCTAGCTCAGTAAAAGGGGTCCAAAGCATGCTTGGTTTTGCCAATTTTTATTGCAGATTTATTCCGGAATTTTCACGTGTAGTACAACCCATCACTGCACTCTTGCGGAAAAATAAATGTTTCGAATGGACCAAGGAAGCCGAACAGGCCTTTCAGGAATTGAAAGCTAAATTCACGTCTGCACCTATTTTGAAGCACCCGCGTCCCGATCTCCCATACATAGTCGAAACTGACGCGTCCAGTTTAGCCATGAGAGCTGTCCTGTCTCAGAGAGACCCTGAAACCAACCAACTGCATCCTGTAGCATTTTGGTCCAGAAAGTTCTCACCGCCTGAGGTAAATTATGCAATTACCGATAAGGAATTATGAGCCATTAAGTCCGCCTTTAAGGCTTGGCGGCATTATCTTCTTGGCGCCAGGCACACCATCACCGTGATCACTGAAATTTACAATATTTAAAGACTGCCAAGGCTCAATCATCACGTCAGCTCCGATGGGCTGTGTTCTTTGCTGAGTTTGATTTCGTAATCACTTACCGTCCCGGCTGTAAGAATGGAAAAGCAGACGCACTATCTAGAATAGGAACGGGAGAAATAGACACTAATTCAGAACCTGTGCCGATCATTCCCGAACAAAGAATTTTGGGATTAACCTCACTACAAACCTTTGAAGACATTCTAGCAAGAGTAAAACAACTCCTGGACTCTACCGCCTTGCAGGATTGGATCCAAAGGGGGTCTTACTTTTCGGTCAACGATGACCTACCTTACTTCCAAGGACGCTTATTTCTGCCAGAAAAGGAATTACAAGAACTGGTTATTTCCCCTCATCATGATAACCTGATGGAAGGACATCCTGGCATTGCCAAAACTGAGGAAAAGATTAAACGACAATTCTGGTGGCCTTCCTGGCGAAAGGATATTAAATCTTTCGTGATGTCCTGTGGAGTTTGCGCCCAAAACAAAGGCCAAAAGACAAAACCCGCCGGTCTTCTTCAGCCTTTAGACATTCCACCAGCGCCTTGGCACACCTTCTCACTAGATTTTATCACGGACCTGCCCCCTTGTAATGGATACAATACTATTCTGGTTGTGGTGGATCTATTTTCTAAAATGGCTCATTTTATTCCATTGAAAGGATTACCTTCAGCTTCTGTCCTTGCTAAGGAATTCCTCGAAAATATGATCCGCTTGCATGGATTCCCGTCCATATTAGTCTCCGACCGGGGAAGCCAGTTTATTTCACATTTTTGGAAAAGGTGTTGTCAACTGGCACAAATCAACGTAAGACTCTCAACCAGCCATCACACACAGACCGATGGTCAGACGGAGAGAATGAACCAGACCCTTGAACAATACCTACGGTGTATGTTGCACCAATCGGAGGGTAATTGGAAGGATTTGTTATGGGTGGCCGAATATGCATACAATAACTCGGTGCACTCTGGAACTGGACAAAGCCCCTTTTACACCCTATATGGACATCACCCTCGTACTTCAGACCTGGACTCTCCTCTGAGCCTTGAAATGCCTGCAGTAGACCATTTGCATTCCACTATAACTCAAACATTCAAGAATGCAACTGCCCATTTGCAACAAGCGAAAGAGAAATACAAGAAAAATGCAGATCTGCATCGGAAGGAGGCGCCTTCATACCAAATAGGAGACCAAGTATGGTTGGCTACCAAACATTTATTGCCCAAGGGATCTCAAACTTTTAATCCAAGGTATTTGGGCCCTTATTCGATCAAAGCTATCATTAATCCAGTGGCAGTCAAGCTCGATCTGCCAGCTAACATGCGGATTCATCCCGTTTTTCATGTGTCACTTTTGAAACCAGTGCAACCAGGAACCAGATTAATAAAGCCACCAGAACCAATTCAGATAGATGGGGAGCCTGAATTTGAGGTGAAGAACATTTTGGACTCTAAAATTTCAAAATCATAACTTTTCTATCTAATTGATTGGAAAGGATACGGGCCTCAGGAAAGGTCTTGGGAACCCAGCGACCACGTACATGCACCTCGGCTGGTAAAAAAGTTCCATCGGGATTTCCCAAACAAACCGAAACCTCCAGAGGGAACAACCTTCGGAGTGGCCTTGGGGGGGAGTGCTGTCATGATGCCTACCCCCGGAGCACCAGGACAGGCCCAGCACCCCCGGGAGCAGGCATCATGCCGTCGGGTAAAAGCCCAGCGGCCCCTAATAGGGGCTCTTTGGTCTTTGTCCTGGCGCCTTTGGCGCCAGGCTCATGTTGGACATCAGTCCTGGCGCCATAGGCGCCAGGCTCATAAAAGAGGGTGTTTGGTGCACTTACCTGACGCAGACCATGCTGCATGAAGCCTCAAGCCAAATGAGGCTTAGGAGGGACTATTTTATCAAAGGAACTATTTTACTTGGATGGGGACCGTGGAAGAATACTTACCTGGAACTTCTTCCAAGGCTATTTAAACCACGCCCGGACTGCCACACGTGCTTCGCGTTGCTCTGCATCTAGCAGCTGAATGCTCACCGTGCCTGCTCCTGCATCTTGCCTCCAGCCACGCCCGCCTCGATCTTGGGATACCTGAAAGGAAGGAAGGGAAGAGAAAAGGTGAAAACCAAGAACTTAATCTAACTTCCTACCTGTGTCCGGAACCATCACGCCAGCGATCCTGAAGATAGACAGTCTTTAAAAGCATCGCGCTACTTGTTGCAGCGCCGCGCATCACTCACCTGCCTCGTGGGCTCTTCACTATCCACCGCGACCTTCTGGGCATTCCGCCACATCTCTGCACCTGCAGGGGAGAAGAAGAGACAAAATGTGAGCAGGAGGAACAAATGAGGAAAGCCTGATTTTCCGTCACAAGACTTACCTGGCCATATTTGACGGAACCACTCCTCATTTTGTGTCGGCGCCACTTCTTGGCCTGGTACCGCACCCCGGCCCCTAAGGGGAAAAAAGAAAGTCATTACTAGAGGGATTCAAAGACATTTAAAGGGATCATTTTATCACAAACTCACCTGAATTTATCTCCGGCAATATCCCTCGAAGCATCACTTCCACTCTGCACCTGAAAATAAGGACAGATCACAGTTTAAGAAAAGCAAACAAAGAGAAGACTCTACTCTGGAACTTCTCAAACTGCATACTTACGGCATTTCGCCTTCCGAAACCAGTGAAGTAACTGGTCAAATACGCGCCCCTGCACCAGAAGCAGGATGGAGAGCTCATCCATTCAAACATTAAGGTGAGCCTTGATTGGGGATTTCGGAGGTGGTCAGAGAAGAGCAAAGGGGAGGTGGGAAGCAATCACAATACTCTGCAGACAGTTAATTCCCTTTCTCCACCTACAGAAAGATTTTTCTACGGGCCAGACAAGCCAGATTTGGGGTCCAGTTCAGTCGGTGTTTCGAATCCTGCGCATCACGCTTGAAGAGGTCATAGCAATCCAGACCAGGTCAGCGCCTCCGTGGGAGCCAGGTGAGCGTTACAGAACGCGAAGCCTTCCTACAAATTCCCACCCAGGCGCTATGGAAACTTCTGAGACTGATATGTTGGCCCAATTATTGGGGGAATTACGGGCCGAAGTACATGCCGCTTGTCAAGAGACTTATGCCCTCAGGAGGGAAATAATCGTATCTAAGGAACAAACTGATGACCTGGCTAGGCAGGTATTGCAAGGTCAAGCTGGGCAAACCCCTCTACCTGGTTCCGGGGGGTATTCTGTTCCTGTGGCTTCAAATAACCCTGTGCAAATCAATCTACCTGGAAATATGCCGCTGGCCCCACCTGAACGCTTTGCTGGGGACCCCAAACGGTTCGCCGTATTCATGAATCAATATCGTTTGCACTTCCTATGTAGACCTGGGGCCTTCCCTAATGACCAGACCAAGGTAGCTTTTGTGTTGTCATACCTTAGCGGCTGTGCTGCCGATTGGTCAGTACCACTGGTTACTCAAGATGACCCAATCCTCCGGGATTTCCAAGGATTTCAAGCAAGCATGGAGAGATTATTTGCTCGACATTCTCAGGGACAAGCTCTGGATGATGAACTTCTATCCCTGCGACAGGGCAACCAAGACCTCCTCTCCTACATAGCAACCTTTAACAGACTAATCGTGGAAACTGGGTGGCCAGAGGATAAAAGAATCACATTATTCTATCGGGGTCTACGCGGAGAACTTAAAGATGTCATGGCCCAAGTTGTAAATCTGCCCCAAGAATGCACAGAATATATAGACTTAGTGGTCCAATTGGATCACAGGCTCCAAAACCGAAAAGCGGATCGGTCCAAGTTTGAAACCCGGGTGTTGGTCAAGACCCACGTCACTCCCAAGGGTGCCGATGTCTCCGAGCCTATGCAAATTGGAGGGGTTAGAGGATCTTTAACCCAAAAGGAACGTGAAAGGAGGCGGCAGTTAAAATGATGTCTTTATTGTGGGAACTCTGGACACTTTCTACGAGATTGCCCGGCAAAACCGCCCAAGAAGGTGGTAGGAGCCGCTGATAAAAACCATGAAGACTCTGTTCTCGGAAATGACTCCACCCGACAAGCGTAGGGGTCCGCTTGCCGAGCTTGAAAACTAACTCTCAGACCTCGCATTTCATTGTGCCAATGGTTCTCGTAGATCCGGAACAGCCTAAGCGGTTGCATGCAATAAAGGCATACATCGATAGTGGGGCTATAGGAAACTATGTGGATCATGAATTGGTCTCTAGGATTAACCTCCCTCTGTGTCCAAAAACCAGCAAAGATGTCATCACCACAGTCGATGGAACTGAAATTGCCTCAGGACCGGTAACACATTCCACTACTGAAGTGACTCTTATTGGTCTGGACGGCCATCGGGAGGCAGTTGTGTTTGACGTAATCAAGGCCTCACAGTTTCAGGTTATTCTTGGAATTCCTTGGTTAGAGACACATAATCCTCGAATTGATTGGCGAGCAAAGAGAATAACCTTCCCGGATTGTGCACAAACCTGCTACCCAGAAAATCTGAAGATTAGTCTAGCATCTGTAACCTCTGTCTCCATGCAACTACCTCCGGAATACCAAGACTTTCAGGACGTCTTCCAAAAGGAACAGGCCAACACGTTAGCCCCCCACAGATCGTACGGTTGCCAAATCGATCTGGTGCCCGGTGCACAACCCCCTTGTAGCAGGATTTATGCCCTTACTGAACCTGAGAACCGGCATTTGAGACAATATTTAGATCAATAGCTAGCCAATGGTTTCATTCGCCCGTCAAAGTCCCCGGCATCCTCGGCTTTGTTCTTCGTGCCCAAAAAAGAAGGTGACCTTAGAACTTGTATCGACTCCCGCGCATTGAACCAGATAACGGTTAAAAACCGTTACCCTCTGCCTTTGATCCCTGAACTCCTTGACCAGGTGAAGGACGCTTGCGTATACACCAAGTTAGATCTCCTGGGGGCTTATCATCTGGTGCGAGTAAAAGAAGGCGACAAATGGAAAACGGCCTTCCGTACAATATATGGTTTATTCGAATACCAGGTGATGCCTTTTGGGTTGTGCAACGTGCCTGCTGCCTTCCAATCCTTCATGAACGATGTCCTTCGGGAACTTATCAATGTTTGTGTTGTCGTATATATCGATGACATTCTTGTGTACTCCTCTTCGGAATCTGATCACAGAAAGCATGTCCGGGCCGTCCTTGAGAAATTGCGCCAGCACAAACTGTTTGCTAAGCTGGAAAAGTGTGTTTTCCATACCACCGAGGTGGAGTTTCTTGAATTCATCCTGACACCTAATGGGGTCCGAGTGGACTCACGGAAAGTGGAGGCCATCCTCAAATGGCCATCTCCTAGCTCAGTAAAAGGGGTCCAAAGCATGCTTGGTTTTGCCAATTTTTATTGCAGATTTATTCCGGAATTTTCACGTGTAGTACAACCCATCACTGCACTCTTGCGGAAAAATAAATGTTTCGAATGGACCAAGGAAGCCGAACAGGCCTTTCAGGAATTGAAAGCTAAATTCACGTCTGCACCTATTTTGAAGCACCCGCGTCCCGATCTCCCATACATAGTCGAAACTGACGCGTCCAGTTTAGCCATGAGAGCTGTCCTGTCTCAGAGAGACCCTGAAACCAACCAACTGCATCCTGTAGCATTTTGGTCCAGAAAGTTCTCACCGCCTGAGGTAAATTATGCAATTACCGATAAGGAATTATTAGCCATTAAGTCCGCCTTTAAGGCTTGGCGGCATTATCTTCTTGGCGCCAGGCACACCATCACCGTGATCACTGAAATTTACAATATTTAAAGACTGCCAAGGCTCAATCATCACGTCAGCTCCGATGGGCTGTGTTCTTTGCTGAGTTTGATTTCGTAATCACTTACCGTCCCGGCTGTAAGAATGGAAAAGCAGACGCACTATCTAGAATAGGAATGGGAGAAATAGACACTAATTCAGAACCTGTGCCGATCATTCCCGAACAAAGAATTTTGGGATTAACCTCACTACAAACCTTTGAAGACATTCTAGCACGAGTAAAACAACTCCTGGACACTACCGCCTTGCAGGATTGGATCCAAAGGGGGTCTTACTTTTCGGTCAACGATGACCTACCTTACTTCCAAGGACGCTTATTTCTGCCAGAAAAGGAATTACAAGAACTGGTTATTTCCCCTCATCATGATAACCTGATGGAAGGACATCCTGGCATTGCCAAAACTGAGGAAAAGATTAAACGACAATTCTGGTGGCCTTCCTGGCGAAAGGATATTAAATCTTTCGTGATGTCCTGTGGAGTTTGCGCCCAAAACAAAGGCCAAAAGACAAAACCCGCCGGTCTTCTTCAGCCTTTAGACATTCCACCAGCGCCTTGGCACACCTTGTCACTAGATTTTATCACGGACCTGCCCCCTTGTAATGGATACAATACTATTCTGGTTGTGGTGGATCTATTTTCTAAAATGGCTCATTTTATTCCATTGAAAGGATTACCTTCAGCTTCTGTCCTTGCTAAGGAATTCCTCGAAAATATCATCCGCTTGCATGGATTCCCGTCCATATTAGTCTCCGACCGGGGAAGCCAGTTTATTTCACATTTTTGGAAAAGGTGTTGTCAACTGGCACAAATCAACGTAAGACTCTCAACCAGCCATCACACACAGACCGATGGTCAGACGGAGAGAATGAACCAGACCCTTGAACAATACCTACGGTGTATGTTGCACCAATCGGAGGGTAATTGGAAGGATTTGTTATGGGTGGCCGAATATGCATACAATAACTCGGTGCACTCTGGAACTGGACAAAGCCCCTTTTACACCCTATATGGACATCACCCTCGTACTTCAGACCTGGACTCTCCTCTGAGCCTTGAAATGCCTGCAGTAGACCATTTGCATTCCACTATAACTCAAACATTCAAGAATGCAACTGCCCATTTGCAACAAGCGAAAGAGAAATACAAGAAAAATGCAGATCTGCATCGGAAGGAGGCGCCTTCATACCAAATAGGAGACCAAGTATGGTTGGCTACCAAACATTTATTGCCCAAGGGATCTCAAACTTTTAATCCAAGGTATTTGGGCCCTTATTCGATCAAAGCTATCATTAATCCAGTGGCAGTCAAGCTCGATCTGCCAGCTAACATGTGGATTCATCCTGTTTTTCATGTGTCACTTTTGAAACCAGTGCAACCAGGAACCAGATTAATAAAGCCACCAGAACCAATTCAGATAGATGGGGAGCCTGAATTTGAGGTGAAGAACATTTTGGACTCTAAAATTTCAAAATCAAAACTTTTCTATCTAATTGATTGGAAAGGATACGGGCCTCAGGAAAGGTCTTGGGAACCCAGCGACCACGTACATGCACCTCGGCTGGTAAAAAAGTTCCATCGGGATTTCCCAAACAAACCGAAACCTCCAGAGGGAACAACCTTCGGAGGGGCCTTGGGGGGGAGTGCTGTCATGATGCCTACCCCCGGAGCACCAGGACAGGCCCAGCACCCCCGGGAGCAGGCATCATGCCGTCGGGTAAAAGCCCAGCGGCCCCTAATAGGGGCTCTTTGGTCTTTGTCCTGGCGCCTTTGGCGCCAGGCTCATGTTGGACATCAGTCCTGGCGCCATAGGCGCCAGGCTCATAAAAGAGGGTGTTTGGTGCACTTACCTGACGCAGACCATGCTGCATGAAGCCTCAAGCCAAATGAGGCTTAGGAGGGACTATTTTATCAAAGGAACTATTTTACTTGGATGGGGACCGTGGAAGAATACTTACCTGGAACTTCTTCCAAGGCTATTTAAACCACGCCCGGACTGCCACACGTGCTTCGCGTTGCTCTGCATCTAGCAGCTGAATGCTCACCGTGCCTGTTCCTGCATCTTGCCTCCAGCCACGCCCGCCTCGATCTTGGGATACCTGAAACGAAGGAAGGGAAGAGAAAAGGTGAAAACCAAGAACTTAATCTAACTTCCTACCTGTGTCCGGAACCATCACGCCAGCGATCCTGAAGATAGACATTCTTTAAAAGCATCGCGCTACTTGTTGCAGCACCGCGCATCACTCACCTGCCTCGTGGGCTCTTCACTATCCACCGTGACCTTCTGGGCATTCCGCCACATCTCTGCACCTGCAGGGGAGAAGAAGAGACAAAAGGTGAGCAGGAGGAACAAATGAGGAAAGCCTGATTTTCCGTCACAAGACTTACCTGGCCATATTTGACGGAACCACTCCTCATTTCGGGTCGGCGTCACTTCTTGGCCTGGTACCGCACCCTGGCCCCTAAGGGGAAAAAAGAAAGACATTACTAGAGGGATTCAAAGACATTTAAAGGGATAATTTTATCACAAACTCACCTGAATGTATCTCCGGCAATATCCCTCGAAGCATCACTTCCACTCTGCACCTGAAAATAAGGACAGATCGCAGGTTAAGAAAAGCAAACAAAGAGAAGACTCTACTCTGGAACTTCTCAAACTGCATACTTACGGCATTTCGCCTTCCGAAACCAGTGAAGTAACTGGTCAAATACTCGCCCCTGCACCAGAAGCAGGATAGAGAGCTCATCCATTCAAACATTAAGGTGAGCCTTGATTGGGGATTTTGGAGGTGGTCAGAGAAGAGCAAAGGGGAGGTGGGAAGCAATCACAATACTCTGCAGACAGTTAATTCCCTTTCTCCACCTACAGAAAGATTTTTCTACGGGCCAGACAAGCCAGATTTGGGGGTCCAGTTCAGTCGGTGTTTCGAATCCTGCGCATCACGCTTGAAGAGATCACAGCAATCCTGACCAGGTCAGCGCCTCCACGGGAGCCGGGTGAGTGTTACACCCTCCTTACCTCTGCCCCCGAGCCCAGGCAGCCCCCTCCATTCCTGCCACCTCCCACTACCCCCACTGACCTATGCCAAACCTCCTGAATACCCCCGCTTGTCTGAAATCCTCCCGCTAAGCCCCGCTGGACCTCTGCAATAACCCCAGGCAGTCCCTTCAAGTCCTGCCACCTCCCACAACCCCCTCCGACCTACAACCCAACCCAAGGCAGTCCCTGCAAGTCCTTATACCTCCCACTACCCCTGCTGACCTCCATCCCTGACCCTAGTGTTAGGGAGAATTCACATTCTATGGCTAATTTCCCTTACCTATAGAGTCCCCGAGCAGCTTTGCTGGATTTGAAAGGCTTGTTTCTTTTTACCTGCTAAGAGTGACACTCTTTTTCCCACTCTTAGGCATTTTTGCTATGTGTGTTCTAGGCTATTTTTGTGTTTAATGCCTATGGGATCTTTCTCAACCCCATAGGAACCATCTTTATTCACATGTGTTACACAGCACCCTCAGTGCAGTGACACAGGGGTGTTGTAGCGACCCCCAAACATAGACTCCATACCCTGGGACTGACTACTGTCTCCCAGTGCATGTAAAGTCCCCATTGATGTTACTAGTCAAATCCTGTGAACTAAACCAGTACAACCCATCTTACTATGGAGGTACTGGAAGGGGTTAATAGTTTTCCCCCTATGTTCATTTTCGAGAGGGTACCGTACAGTCCCTCTCTCAAAAGTTTCTGGCTGGTGGCGGTGGTTACTATAATAAATATTCGGCCCCAAATATTTCCCTATGGGATTTTCCCATTGTTCCCATCAAGTCCTGTCACCTCCTAATACCACTGTGACCTCAACCCCTGACCCAAGGCAGGGCCCTCAAGTCCTGCCACCTCCCACTTCCCACACTAACCAATGCCACAACCCCTGAACCCCCCTGCTAATCCGCCCTCTTCCCACTACCCCTGCTCACCTCAACCCCCAACCTCAGCCACCCGGCCCAAGTCCTGCCCCTTCTACTTCTGCTGACCTCTGCCCCAACAACCTCAAGCCCCCTGCTAAATCACCCTTCTCTCACTACCGCACTGACCTCGGCCCCTACCACAAGGCAGCCCCCTCAACTCCTACCAACTCAAACTACCACTGCTGACCTCTGCCAGACCCCAGGCAGTCCTCATAAGTGCTCTGTCCTCCTTCTACTCACACACTGACCATCACCCCTTATCCCAGGAAGCCCTCTCAAGTCCTGTCACATCCGACTACCCCGCTGACCTCTGCCCCTAAACCAGACAGGCCCCTCAAGTTCTGCCTCCTCCAACTTCCCATGCTGACCTCTAACGCAACCCCCTCAAGCCCCCTGCTTGTTCGCCCTCCTCCCACTGCTCTTGAGACCTCCGCCCCAACCCCTAGCACCACCCTCAAGTACTTCCACCCCCCACTACCCCAGATTACCTCTGCCAGCACCCCAGAGGCCCCTTTCAAGTCCTCCACCTTCCAATAGCTCTGCTGACCTCTGCCCCTGAACCAGGCAGGCCCCTCAAGTGCTGCCTCCTTCCACTTCCCATGCTAATCTCTAACTCAACACCCTCAAGCCCCCTGCTATTCTGCCCCCTTCGCACTACCCCTGCTTACCTCCACCCCAACCCCAGGCAGCCCCCTCCAGTCCTGCCACCTCCCACTACCGCCAGTGACTTATGCCAAACCTCCCAAACCCCCTGCTAGTCTGACTTCCTCCCGCTACCCCCGCTGGACATCCACCAATAACCACAGGCAGTCCCTTCAAGTCCTGACACCTCCCACAACCCCCTTTCACCTACAACCCAACCCATTGCAGCCCCCTGAAGTCTTGCTACCTCCCACTGCACCTGCTAACCTCTGCCCCAAACCCCAGGCAGCCCCCTCATGTCCTGCCACCTCCCATTACCCCAGCTGAACTATGCTCCAAATCCCTCAAGAACCCTGCTAGTCCACCCTCCTCCCGCTTCCCCTGCTTTCCTCTGCCTCTAACCCCAGGCAGCACCCTCAAGTCCTGCCTCCTCCCACTTCCCCTGCTGACCTATGCCCATGACCCCAGACAGCTCCCTGAGGTCATGCCACATCCCACTACCATGCTGAACGCTGTCCCAACCCCCTCAAGCCCCCGCTAGTAAACCATAATCCCACTACCCATCCCACTACCTCTGCTGACCTCTGCCCCTAACCTCAGCCTGCCCCCTCAACTCCTGTTTCCTTCCACTAACCCTGCTGACTTCCACTCTTGACCCCAGGGAGCCACCTCTAGTCCTGCCACATCCCACTACACCTGCTGACCTCTTCCCCTGAAGCAGGAATGCCCCTCAAGTGTTGCCTCCCCCACTTCCCATGCTAACCTCTGAACCAACCTCCTCAAGCCCCCTGCTTGTTCGCCCTCCTCCCACTGCCCCTGGGACCTCCACCCTAACCCCTGGCACCACCCTTAAGTCCTTCCACCTCCCACTACCCCAGCTTACCTCTGCCACTGACTCCAGATGCCCTGTTCAAGCCCTTCCATCTTCCACTAGCCCTGCTGACCTCTGTCCCTGAACCAGGCAGGCCCCTCAAGTGTTGCCTCCTCCCGCTTCCCATGCTGATCTCCGACCCAACACCCTCAATCCCCCTCTCTTCTGCCCCCCTCTCTCTACTCCTGCTTACCTCCACCCCAAAACCAACCCCAGGCAGCCTCTTCCAGTCCTGCCAACTCCCACTACCCCCACTGACCTATGGCGAACCTCCTGAAGCCCCCTGCTAGTCTAACATCCTCCAACTACCTCTGCTGGTCCAATAACGCCTGGCAGTCCCTTCAAGTCCTGCCACCTCCCATTACCCATGCTGACCTCCACTCCAAATCCCTCAAGCACCCTGCTAGTCCACACTCCTCCTGCTGCCCCTGCTGACCTCTGCTTCTAACCCCAGGCAGCACCCTCAACTCCTGCCACGGTGTCCAGTCATAATTTCGAAAACATAATTTCGAAAGTCAAAAAAGTCGAATCAAAAATGTGGAAAAAAAAAATGTCGAATTTTTTTTTGGGCTCTAGTTTCTGTGAAAAAAATAGGTAAAAATAAAAAAAAGGGGGGTTGGGGGGGGAACCCCCCCATTTAAAAAAAAAACGTCATAAAAAAAAATTCGACATTTTTTTTCCGACGTTTTTTTTTCGACTTTTTGACTTTCGAATATTTTGTATTCGAAATTATGTCTATGAACCTCCTGCCACCTCCCACTTCCCCTGCTGACCTATGCCCACGACCCCAGGCAGCCTCCTCAGCTCACGACCCATCCCACTACCCCCGCTGACCTCTGCCCCTAACCTCAGGCTGCCCCCTCAACCCCAGCTTCCTTTCACTAATCCTGCTGACTTCCACTCCTGACCCCAGGAAGCCTCCTCTAGTGCTGCCACCTCCCACTACCCAAGCAGTCCTCTGCCCCAACCCCTCAAAGCCTCCTGCTAGTCCACCCTCCTCCCACTACCCCTTCTGACCTCTAACCCAATCTCTCAAGCCCCCTGCTTGTCTGGTCTACTCTCACAACCCTGGTGAGCACTGCCCCGGCCCCAGGCAGCCCCCTCTAGTCCTGCCACCTCCCACTGCCTCTGCTGACCTCTGCCCAAACCCCCTCAAGCCTCCTCCTAGTCCAGTCTCCTCCCATACCCCTTCTGACCTCTGCTCCCAACCCTAAGCAGCCCCCTCTCATCCTGCTACCTTCTACTACCCATGGGGACCTCCGCCTCAACTCCCTCATGCCGCCTGCTAGTCCACCCACCTCCCACTTGCCCCGTGGACTTTCACCCGTTACCCGAGGTAGTGGCTTCAAATCCTGCCATCTCCCACTAGCCCGGTTGACCTCTGCCCAAACCCTCCAACCCCCCCTGCTAGTCTTCACTCCTCCCACTACCCCTGCTGACCTATGCTCCTAACCCCAAGAATGCCCCTCAATTCCTGTCACCTCTCACTACCTCTGCTGACCACTGCTGCAACCCCAGGCAGACCCCACAAGTCCTGCTACCTCCCACTACTATGCTGTCCTCTGTCCCAAACCCCTCAAGCCCCCTTCCAGTCTGCCCTCCTCCAACTTTCCTCGCCAACCTCTGACCATAACCCCATGAAGCCCCCTCAATTTCTGCCACATCCCACTCCCCCCGCTAACCTTCACCCCTGACCACAGGCAACCCCCTCATGTATTGCCTCTACCCCCGCTAACATCTGCCCCAATCCCCTCAAGCCCCCTACTACATGTTCATCCACCCCCCATTACCCCCACTGACCTCCACCCCTACCCCCACGCAGCCCCCTCAAGTCCTACCAACTGCCACCACTGGTGCTGATGTCCGCCCAAAGACCCACAAGCCCCCTGCTAGTCTGCCCTCCTCCCTTTACCCTTACCGACTTCCACCCCTATCCCCAGGCAGCCCCTTCAATTCCTGCACCTCCCACTACCCCCACTGACCTCTGTCCCAACCCCTGCAATCCACCTGATCCACCCCATTCCCCCCAGTACCCATGCTGACTCCCCCCCCAACCCCAGGCAGACAACATAAGTCCTGTCACCTGCCACTACCCCTGCTAACCTCCACCTCAACCCACTCAAGACCCCTGCTTGTCCAACCTGCTCCAACTACACCCGCTGACCTTCATCCCAACCACAGGCAGCTCCCTCAAGTCTTGCCACTACCCCCCGCTGACCTCCACCACAATCCCCTCAACCCTCTGCTAGTCCACCCTCCTCTTACAAGCCCTACGGACCTCCAACCCTATCCTCAGGTAGCCACCTCAAATCCTGCCAAATCCCACTAATCCTGCTGACCTCCACCCCAACCCCTGCAAGCCCCCTGCTAGTGTTCCCTTCTCCTACTACTAACCCGCTGACCTCTACCCCAACCCCGGGGATCCCCTTAAGTCCACACCCCTATCAGTCCAATGTGGAGCAACAACCTACATCAACTCTTCTGGCACACAATAAAGTACACCTGCCATATATCCTCTTTGAACATGACCAAATGGGAACACTGCCATTGAATCAAGGACTGTAGCTCATTCCATGACTCCTTGGTAGACCACACTAGACTGCACATCAACAGGACGTCATACTGTTGCACCATCTACACTTTGACCACACTATGTACATGTGACATAGTAATGCAATGGAATGCAATGTGGCATTTGTAAAGTGCCTTTGTGCCATTGCAATGGCCTCAGAGCACTCTAGATGAATGCTCTTGGAGCACCGAAGTCCAAAGAATCAGAGTTTGGTCCAAGTGATTTATGATGCATGCATGCATTTTAGCCTGTACAAAGATAGGTAGCCAGGTACGTAGGAGTGACTAAGTCCTTGCTATTGACCTAAGCAGAATAGGCTTGTGTTTGGGTGATGTGAAGGCTGCCAGAGAGTGTACGACTCAAAGAGACCAATAATGTGCCCAGCTAGACTGAACAATCATTCATGGGACACAGTTGCATTCCAGTGGCACAGGTGATGCATGGTATGAGAGCAGGTAGGGGGTCATTGCAAATATGTGTGGCTGGCTGGCCATAACTGGGGAGGGATACAGCAATCTACCACTGAGTGCACAAGTGGTGAGTGTAGCCCACTCATCCACAGTGAGGCCACATCTCACCTCAACACCCACAATGTTAAATACCCATACCAGTGAATGAAGTGTGGGCACATCCACGTAGAGAAACAAGTGCCAAAGGAACACCTAAACATCAGTGGACAAGAAAGGAACTCAAATTACAACAAACTCAACCCTGAGTAGCGAATGGGCAGAGGTAAATGAGCTGTCACCAGATACAACAATCAACTAAAACATGTGGAACGTGTGAACATACACAGGAACAAATGAGTACCCAACCCCAATGAGAGAACACAAACACTATCATCATACATATCACACATCACCACAAACATCCCTATAGGCACACCATTACACACACTCCAAGAAAGTCACTTCAACAACACTTACACACTGACACCAAACACACAGTGCCCCTGCACAAGGAATGGCATCGGATGAACAGCCATTGCCACCATCAGCCGTCTGATGGCTCCATTCCTACATGTGAAACATAAGTGCACATGTCCAAGTCAATCAAAAGAAAAGAATACCACCATGTTACATCACCAAACACACATGAACAAATTCAGCACTGGAGTACAAACTCAACCACAGCATACAACTCTCATATGCACAGCCACAACATGTACACAATTCAACAGCATGATTGAATTGCAAAGCACTCATGTAGACAAGCAACAGATGTGCATCACAAAGCTCTCAAAAACGTGAATCCCAAAGAAAGTTACCTCCTCACATCTACAGGCGACCACCCATGGTCATTGAGCTTGGATTCAGACAACTAACAGGCACATGGAGCATGCAAACACGTCCCCCAGCAAACATCACAGGAACATGACACATACAGTGAGGCACCCACCCTAATGACTGCCATGGAACATAGGCACTGGGGGAACATGGAAATGTAAATGTGCACATGGAGAAAGATACTGCAAGAAGTGTGCTATGAACATTATGAAAACTTATATTAAACACAACTATGTGCACACAAATGATAGGAAGGATAAGAATGTCCATGGAGAAAAACAACAAAAAGTCCAAAATGAAACCTAATACTATAAAACTATTTTCAATAGCAGCAGGCTACTCCGTACCAATATCCAACAAAGCACTGACCAGGGCCGACTCACTTACTGCATCCTTTCCCTGTAGGTAGGCCTCTGTTGTTGCCTGGAGAGCTTGCAAGCTAACATCTGCCTCTCCGCCTCCTCCACTGCTGTGTAACCCTCCTCGGGATGGCAGCCCACCTCCTTTCCCACCTCTTCAACACCTCGTCCCTGGCCCTCACAATAGCTGTCTCCCTATGCTGTTGACTCTCCACCACCTGCTGTCTCTCATAATGTACCTACACTGACACCATGGTCTGAAGATGTCTGCATGCCTCCTGCATCACATTGGCCAAGTGGGTCCCTGTTTGTCTCCTCTGGCTGGTAATGCCTTGCAGCAACTGCCTCCTCACTGTCATCAACCTCTGCTTCCGGGCATTGTGCAAGCTGCATAGGTCCCCTCCGACAGTTGTAACAGTAGTACTGCACATGAATTGCCCTGGAGTGTCTGCTGTCCCTCCACTGCCTATTCATGAGTAAGCACCTGGGCAGACTCAGTGACCGCCTCATGTGCTGTTGTATGGACTTCCTCTTTGGGCAGGGATGAAGGCACAACCAGAGTGGGCGGTGGGACTGGTGCACAGGGATCCATGATGGTAGCTGGCATGGAAGCCTGACTGGAGACCAACTGGGGCACTGAGGAGGAGGAGGAGAAGTAAGACAGTGGCCAACCCAGAGAGACCACCTAAGAGCAGTGCAGTCAACAATTGTCCCAGGAAGCTCCTCTTCTGCTCATGATTCTGTACAATGTCCATGCAAGATGCATGTACGGCATCACAAATAGATGCCGTGCACTTTGAAATACCCGCCTGCAGGGGCTGCAACACAACTCAGATGGCCACATTGAATGAAAGTGGGGCATCAGGTCTGGGTGGAGGCATCATGGAAGGTGGCCACTGCTGCAATAAATGGCCAAGGGACAGGAGGTTGTGCCAAACCCTCCACGGTGGACTGTACATCTTCATATATTTCTGCAGGGGTGCAGCCTCAACTTGTGGGCTGGGCTGAAATGCCCTCCTCCTCCACCCCCATCAACCCAGATGACTCCAATGAGTCAGCTGTCCTAGTTTGCACCATGTGGCTGCACCCTGTCTCACCACTGTTGAGGTGTCCCCCACGGCAGTCACCTCCTGGGACTTACCCTCAGCAGCCTTGTCTGATGGTACTAGCACTCCCCCAGCCACATCACTCTTGAAAGAGGAGATGTCAATTGGGCATGACTGGGGTCTGCACCTGTGTCTGGAGGCCCTATCCCTGTTCCTCTGCTCCATGGCAGTGCATCTGCCCTCTTCACCAGCTGCAGTAACTATGGAAACGGTGACAAAGAACATAGACTTCCTTGGCAATGCATGTGTGGGCATAAACAACATTAACAGTACAATTAATTAATCCCAAGTCAGCCAGCAACTGCCCCACACACATGCCCATGCAATCAGCATGAACACTGACGCACACGTTTGGGGACAATCGTGAGCCACATTAATCAGACAGGCAGATGTCAACAAAGCACATTGACTTGTGGCCTCATACACAATGCACGAAATCATTACATGTCACAATACCAATGCCAAAGTTACCCAAGTGTAACCTGCAGGCACAGACATGGGAAGTTAACTTGTACACATGTCTCAGTACAACCATAGCATGGCTCACAATATCACCTTGCCCACTCTCATATACATGCATCGTGGGAAAGGATATAAGCAGAATGACCATGAAGAGTCATGCATGGATCAGTGAAACTGGAAAACCATGGCCAATACAGTGGCACACAAGTGCAGGGCCACAAAGTTCACATCCGTGACTATGCCATTGATGCCCTAGAGCATTACACTCCAAAGAGGCATGGGGACCCTGACTGCCTTATGGAGCCCCAGTAGAAACACCCTGGGACTCCTACTGGAGCCTGTGTCCTGTATGGCCCTTCGACTGCTGGCCTTGCTTAGCCACTCCCAGTGCAGCCATACCTGTGGCTACACACCTGCTCTGGTGTCCCGGTACAAGTATGGAGGAGCGCCTCCAGTTCAAATGCCACATGTATGTCCCACAGGACTACAACGCATTCACATAGTGGAGTCCATGGAGCCTGGCTGCAGACAAAAGTTGGACACAGCTGGGCCAGCTGCGAATATAGCCATCTGGTTGGCCTGACCCATCCACATGAGCAGTTGCGCCTGGCCAAAGGAGCATTTGGTTGTGCGTCCATTAAGCAGTGCTAGCTTAAGGCACCATCTAGTTTCTGGCCTTAAGCCACAAGCAGTGTGCCGTGGTCTGCTAGCAGCATAACACCGTCTGTGGGTTTGGGCTAAGCTTCATGATTTGACTTGTTTTTATTTGAGGAATTTATAAACGCGGATTAAGACAAACTGAATCATATAGAGGCGCAGATAATCTTTGAGTCGACTCAACATAGTAGAGCATTCAGTTTTCAGAGAGAGCTGTATACCATGGGGATGGAAAATACCTAAATACCCGTTTTATTTAAAAAGGAAAGCCTTAAGGTCTCTTCGAAACTGGTAAAATGATTCAAGAGACCTAATTTAGAAAGGAATACTATTCCAAAGCTTAGGGCTGTATACAGCAAATCTTCTGTCTCTCCTTGTAAGACAAGTTTGGGGAATATTCAGCAACAGTTGATTCCCTGAACCAAAAAGCCGATTCGGTTGATAACAACTAAGTGTGTCCGCTAAATATGATGAAGCAGACCCCTTCAAGCTCTTAAAAGACAAGCAGGCGATCTTGAACTTGTATAACAAATGCCAGACTGGAGATGAGCAGTGTGTAATATTTTATGGGAATCCTTTTTTATTTGGATATTTGATTTAAATTATGGTTAATTGCACAACATGGTACAAATTCATAGTCAATTAACATATTGTGTTTGCTTCCGAATGACATGCGTGTACTAATAGCAATGAACAATAAATCACATACCAACATTAACTCCTTAGAGCATGTGCTATTGTTTCACCCACAGGGCTTTTTCTAGGTAAATTAAATCCCTTGTCTCACCATCAAAATGAAAATCAACCAGAAAATGTTAAATTGGCATGCATTCACAAACCACAATATATATGTAATTGAAAATTGTATCCCTTTGGTTCCTTTGGATCCTGCATTCACCAACGATATATGTGAACATTACACTTCTGCTTTGTAGTTTCTCTTAAACTATAGTCTTCCTATTAGAAAGAAATCTGAAGAGAGAGAGAAAACATGGGTACACAATTGTCAAAGAGAGACAAAGTAACAGATGCAATATCTTAATGTTAAATGTGACCAACATATTTTTAAGCATATACCAATACTAAGCTTCAAAAGAATGTGTAATTGAGAATGTGTTGAAAAATCAATATTAAGAAAATTCCAGCCAAGAAGGTGACTCAAACCCACGTTGCTCCCACTGCAAAGACACATGATATATCATGCTAATTCAAGCAACAAATATTAGGACCATATGAACTAAACAGTAAACAATACAGGCGATGAATATAAGTGCTATAAGCTCTAAGTGACACATGACACACAATCATACCATATGCATCATACTTATTTAGTGTGGCCTTCATTTGTTAATTGCAATTGCAATTGTTGGATTCCATTTTGCTCAATCAATGATTATTCCAAATTCCAAGTATCAATGTCCTGCCTATAAATAAAATGTAACTGTTAGAGTACATTTGATTAGCTCTATTTCATCGTGTTGCTCACAGTAGATTGTATCCACCAATGTTTAATCCAAGTCCATAACTATTTCCCCCTGTTACATGGGTAGATTCTGTTAGGCTTCCATAATGCTCATAATTCTCGTAGTTCACTTTTTCTAAGGTCTGTCAGCCATCAGCTTACGCAGGAACATATTTAATGGGCTGAATTACAAAAAGCTATTTAGTATTATACACAAAAGTGTATAATCTGATAAACATGGTTGTCAGCTCACAGTTATGGTATATTACATGTAACTTCAATATATATATATATTACATGGACGCGGTAGCATCCATGTAGTTTTGGTTAAGTTGGTGTTTCCATAGGAAGAGCATTTTTTGGGCGGTTTATAACTTTGCTCCCTCTGGACGAATCCTCACCAAACTTTGCAATAGTATATGGCCCACTCTGAATTGTTTTGCAAAGTTTGGAGAGGTTTGGTCCGGGGGGGCAAAGTCATTGGGGGGGTCCCAAAACGTTTGTTTTTTCCCATAGACATAATGGAAAAAAACTTTGCGCAAGTCTACAGCCCAAACCGCTGGATGGATTTTCACCAAATGTGTGGCAGGAGCAGCGTCTTGGTCCCGAAAGCATGCTTTTGTAAATTTAGTGAAAATCCGTCCAGTAGTATTTTTTTAAACTGACCAAAATGTAAGGCAAAAAAATTAGTGATATCTCCCATCGCTTCGCGGACGGACTTCCCGGTTCGCTCCGCGGACAGTGCCCTGATTGGCCTAGCGGCTTGCGCGATGTCCGCGGAAATGGGACGTGTTCGCTGATTGGAAGGCGTGGTGCGTGAAGCGCGTCAGATTTTCTGTGGCACCGGCAATCTTGCATGCGCGGACGACGACGGACAGCGCGGTGAAACTTGGATTAAAAATTGTATTTAGTGGAGTGTGTTGGTGTGTAGGAGTGTTTGGGGAGGGTGGGGGAGTATGAGATAGGTTCAATGTTCTGTTTTTTTTATGTGCTAGACACTTTTGTTGTGTTTGATTTTTCTGCGGACAACACGGCTGTTCTGAAATGTTTTAAATAAACAGAATGGATTCGGTGAAAGTGTTCTAAGAAGACTCGTGGGGTCCATAGGAAGAGCATTTTTTGGGCGGTTTATAACTTTGCTCCCTCTGGACGAATCCTCACCAAACTTTGCAATAGTATATGGCCCACTCTGAATTGTTTTGCAAAGTTTGGAGAGGTTTGGTCCAGGGGGGGCAAAGTCATTGGGGGGGTCCCAAAACTTTTGTTTTTTCCCATAGACATAATGGAAAAAAACTTTGCGCACGTCTACAGCCCAAACCGCTGGATGGATTTTCACCAAATTTGTGGCAGGAGCAGCGTCTTGGTCCCGAAAGCATGCTTTTGTACATTTAGTGAAAATCCGTCCAGTAGTATTTTTTTAAAATGACCAAAATGTAAGGCAAAAAATTAGTGATATCTCCCATTGCTTCGCGGACGGACTTCCCGGTTCGCTCCGCGGACAGTGCCCTGATTGGCCTAGCGGCTTGTGCGATATCCGCGGAAGTGTGACGTGTTCGCTGATTGGAAGGCGTGGTGCGTGAAGCGCGTCAGATTTTCTGTGGCAAAGGCCATCTTGCATGCGCGGACGACGACGGACAGCACGGTGAAACTTGGATTAAAAATTGTATTTAGTGGAGTGTGTTGGTGTGTAAGAGTGTTTGGGGAGGGTGGCGGAGTATGAGATAGGTTCAATGTTCTGTTTTTTTTATGTGCTAGACACTTTTGTTGTGTTCGATTTTTCTGCGGACAACACGGCTGTTCTGAAATGTTCGTAAATAAACAGAATGGATTCGGTGAAAGTGTTCTAAGAAGACTCGTGGGGTCCTGGAATGTTCGCAGGGGGTGTCCTGAAGACGTTGTCTGTATTATTCGTTGTCAAGCTGAAAGTGTTCTAAGAACACTTGCGGTGTCCTGAAATGTTCGAACATAAAGAAAATGGGGGTGTTCTGAGGACGTTGTCCATATTGTTCGCTGGCAAGTTGAATGTGTTCTAAGAACACTCGCGGTGTCCTGAAATGTTCGAAAATAAACAAAATGGGGGTGTTCTGAGGATGTTCTTCGTATTGTGTGCCTGCTTAGCTGGATCCAATGAGGGAATCGCACAGAGAATGAAGTGTACATGGTAGAAGGGCTGTCTAAGAGTTATGCGGTCTGTGGACAGGGCGTGCTACATCCGGGGTTTTCCAGCAAATCCAGCATGGAAAGAAGACTGTAGGGATCAGCCAATCAGATGTTGAGGTTGTGGATTTGTGTTCAAAGAGACTGTGTGTAGTGAAGATGGCATAAGTGGAGAAAGTCAGGGTGTTGGTGCTCGGAGATATGTTTGTGCATGGTTTACAACAGTATGCTGAATGCAGGCATGTTGCAAAGAATTTTGATTTTAAAGGAGTGGAGGTGGTGTGGAGCACTGTGCCTGATTGCAATGTACAGGGAATTGTACAAGTTTGTGAAGATATGGGCAGGATCAACAGTCCCCATGTGGTAGTTTTGCACTATGGTGCTTTCCATTTGGGCTATGTCAGTGCCACTACTTTGTTGGCAGATTTGGAACACTTGGTTCAAGCAGTAATGAACATCCTTCCAAATGCCAAAGTAATTTTTTCTGGATTAGTACCTAGGGCAATGTGGGACAATAGTTCTGTTTTTTTGTCCACAGCAAAACAATGCTAGGTGTGTAATCAATCGAGGCATGTGTGCCTTCATGCTTAGAGCTGGCATGTTCTTCTGTAATAATGAGAATATTGATTCCAGTAATGCCGTTTATTTTAAAGAAGATGGCATTTCCTTATCTTTTATGGGAAATGCCATTCTGTTTTGGAATGTAAGGGTTGCTTTGGAGAAGGTCATGTGAAGGAGTAAAGTAAGAAAAAAAAATACAAAATAACAGGTGTCTGTCAAACATCTGCAAAAAAAATCAATAAAAAAACAGCTCTTTTCAGAGACAACCTCAAAGGGGAAATGGGGCACACTATTTAAATTTACATTCACCACGCTCAGATTTTCAATATGTCCGCGGACATGGCGGTAGTCCGCGGACATCAAAATCACTAGCTAGGGGTTCAGTATGTTCTATGTGACATGTATATAAAGTCAGGGATATTATGGTTAAGTTTTGCTACTAAAAACATATGAAATTCAGTAAAATAACTTTGTTAAAGGGACATTATGGTTAAGTTGCACTACTAAAAACCAATCAAATTCAGTAAAAAAACTTTGTTAAATGGACGTTATGGTTAAGTTTTGCTACTAAAAACCTATCAAATTCAGTAAAAAAACTTTGTTAAAGGGATGTTATGGTTAAGTTGCGCTACTAAAAACCTATCAAATTCAGTAAAAAAACATTGTTAAAGGGACGTTATGGTTAAGTTGCGCTACTAAAAACCTATCAAATTCAGTAAAAAAACTTTGTTAAAGTTACGTTATGGTTAAGTTGCGCTACTAAAAACCTATGAAATTCAGTAAAAAAACGTTGTTAACGGGACGTTATGGGAAAGTTGCGCAACTAAAAACCTATGAAATTCAGTGAAATAACTTTTTTAAAGGGACGTTATGGTTCCAAGTAAAACCGGAAAACCCCTGAAATTCGCCAGTTATGGTAAGCTAAGCAACCATAACTCGCTCCACCACCATGCACTGCTAAGCCTAACACCCAGGACATCAAAGATGACATCACAAATGTCATTGATGACATCACTGATAACATCACATGTGCATTTACCTTTCATAAAAAGTCTGTACAAGGGATTCTTAGTGTAATGTTAATAAAAAAAAAGTGTGAAAGATTATTGGAATAAATATCAAGTGCTAATCAGTGTATTAAGCTATGCATTTATATAAATAGCATTCTATTATTAACTTCAATCCAGTATAATAAGGTACTCATGTAGAAACATAGGCATTGTGTGTAGCATACATGATGGTGGTGCAATATTCATAAGCTTGCCATGTTCAATAGTGAAATGATAACTGTTTTCATATTAGAGTTTTGCGTACAGTGAAACTTGTGATAAGTAGGTAATAAAACCCACTTACTACATAATTGCATTATTATAGACAAATCACAAAGAGACAACACCACATACAAATATGAAAATATACAAGGGAATTGAAGTAAGAAAAAGAAACAGCAATAGTTGCAGAAAGTGTTCATAACCTAACTGATTACCTTTATGCAGACAATGATTGCTCTGTTTCAAAGCTGTTACTTACCCTATCTATATATATCACATGATGTGTCTGGACCCTAAGGAAAATAGTGTGAGTACTAAGTATTACTGTCTAAGATATATCACTAAAGGTAAAAACAGCGAGTCAGACATGTGATGTTATCAGTGATGTCAACAACGACATTTGTGATGTCATCGTTGATGTCCTGGGTGTTAGTCTTAGCAGTGCACGGTGGTGGCGCGAGTTATGGTTGCTTAGCTTACCATAACTGGTGATTTTCAGGGATATTTCGGTTTTACTTGGCACCATAACCTCCCTTTATCAAAGTTTTTTTTTACTGAATATACAGAATTGTGAATTTGATAGATGTTTACTAGGATTATCTTACTTTATATAAATGTAACATAGAACATACTGAACCTCCTGCTAAAAAGCAGCACGTAAACACATTATATGTAATAATAAATAAGAAGTGCAACCTATATATCTAACACATCAACCATCCATTTAAATACCATACGTACTAAAATGGAATATACCAAAACAAAAAAGATATGCCTCCAACATAATTACCTCACAGAAACTACAGAGCTAGGAGCAACAGCAGACCTACAAAACAGTAAGAACACAACTTACCAGAAACTAGTAAGTAAACTTCATTTTTCTTATGTATTTCTAAACTGTCTGTATTAGGTACACTAAAAGTAATATATTTTTGTACACAGAAATGTCCAGTACTTTGGAATGGCTTGAGGAAAATTTCCCACGGGAGGAAATGTCTGAAGACAGTAATATTAATGGAAGACACTTCTCTTTATAAGCAAATTAATAATCATTACTTTATGTGCACTTAAGAGATGTATATTTTTTAACAGACCATACAAACATTGAAAATAATACACCAAAAGACACATTGGAAAATACTCTACAGCGCATGAAAATAAAAAATGGACATGCTCATAGAAAATGTCAATCTTTTGAAACATTATGTGGAGGACCACATAAAAGAACAAATTAAATACCATTGTCCCACATGCACCTGTTCCCCGTCTCCATGTCCCAGTCAACTATCTCCAAACCCTCACCACCAGAAAAACGTTATGATGAGACTTCTATCCCTTCATCTCCTCCCATCCATCCTCTCCAAACTCCTAATTCCCCTGTATTAGTGTCAATTTCTGCTTCCCACTCTCTTTCATGAATTTTGTATCTGTATATAATAAAAAAAGAAATATTATGTGTATTTTAATTCAATCCTTTGTGTCTTTTTTTAAAATTAAAGTCAGTTGGGTGTCCGCAGACAGCGTGCCTGTCCGGGATGTCTGTAAATGAACAAAATAGGGGTGTCCTAAGGACACTATACCTGTCCGTACTGTACGCAATCAAAATGGAACTGTTCTTAGAACATGCGCGGTGTCCATGATGTCCGTAATAAAACAAAATGGAGGAGTCCTAAGGACACTATACCTGTCCGTACAGTCTGTAGAACATCTACGCACATGCGCACCACACATACAAGTCTTGCGAACATTGCGCCTGTCCGTAACTGTCCGTCTCACTTGTGTCGCACTTTTAATTTGTTTGAGGACCTGAACACTGTCCGTAGAACAACCGCACGCATGCCCATGACCGTTCCTGTGCATGTGGTGTCCTGCGGACACCTGTTCCCTTCACGGACGTGTTCCCGACGTCACAATGTGACCGCACCCACGCTGAGCGTGTGTCCTGATTAGCGGACACTGTCCGGTTCCCGAACATTTTAAAATAACTTTTTCAGACAATCCAAATATTTTACAGTAAAAATTCACCATTGCACATGTCCCAGACAATGACCCTGGCTTTCCACATACTTTTTGGAACTTTTTGAACCTTTTTGGGGTGTTTGATCTGTCCGCGAAGTGCACCCCTACACCCCTATAAAAGGCCACACACCAGAGCTGAGCAGTGTGCTTCTGGCTATTGCTGATTGACTTTTGCTGCCTTTGCCTCTCTTGCTGATGGCTGCTGTTGCTACATCTGTCTCAGCACCACCCCCAACCCCTCCACCACCACCTCCCCAAGGGCCTGCAGCGGGGAACAGGCGTGAGGATGTAGAGGACGAGGATGAAGAGGATGAAGAGGATGAGGTAGAGGAACTCCCTACCACCAGCACTCGCCGGGAGTCTTGGGTGTGGCGGTTGTTTACCATTCATGGTAACGTACCAAAAGCATGTGCAAACAAGGTCACCTGCAACCAGTGCAAAATGGTGCTGAGTCGTGGGAGATGTGGTTCGTACAGCTTTGGTACGACATCCATGAAACAACACCTGAAGTCATTCCAAGGTGGGGCCGTTCGCAAGGTTGTACCTTGTAATGAACGTAGTAGGTTGAGTTCCTCTATCACATGCTCTGTTTCCACTCCTCTCACCACAAGAAACACACCTGTGGGAGAGCGCATCCGTCTAGCTGCCTCAGAGGCCATTCTTGATGCTGTTGACCCTTACCTTTCAAGGGTCACAATATTGTGTATGTACTGCAATGCAGTACTCTGCTGGGGGGAGAGTCTTCGAAGTGCTTTTGAGACTGCGGAGGCAGAGCACCAAGAGACCTGCTACCTACCTAACTAAGGTCTACCCTACATCTTCTTCTTTCCACCTGCCCTTCTTATCCCTGTGGTTGGTGTCCCTTCATTACTCTCCTTTCCCCTCCTCTCCTATTGTGTCGTGTGTAAAAAAACAAAAAAAATATAAAAGAACAAAACTAAAAAATAAAGGCTCTTTTCAGAGCCGCCTTTCACAGTTTAAAAATAGAAGTGGAAATACACATTGCAGGGCCCTGTACATTTTTGGAAGTCCGCAGACAGTTCTAGGACATATAAAGTTTTAGGGTGCTGCCCTAGCAAAACCAATGCACTTTTCTCTGGGAGGAAGTGGTGGCTCTGAAAAGAGCCTTTTGGTGGTGTTTTTGTGTGTTTGAAAAACTTGAAATTGTAAACATCTACTGCAAAATAGATGACTGTAATTCCAAAAAAGGTTGCAATGCATTTTGAACATTTCTCAAAGAAATCAGATTGCCAGCATTAGTAAGATGGACTCCATCTCTGCAAAAAATGTATGTGCTACGAAACATACTATTTTCATTGTGAAAAGAGGGCATGCCAACATCTCCTAGAAAGGCACAAACAGCCTTATTGACATTGCACCTCGCTTTCTCCATTTTTGGACCAAATGAAGAAGAACGCAGCCACATTTGTCTTTGCGCAATGCGAGAAAAAATACTTGGGAATTTGGAAACATGTCCATGACCTTCCCAAGTCCTTCTTTCACTGCAAATTGCAAAGAAATTCCAGAGACATGTCCTAAACTGTTTCCACCACAATGAATTATAATTATGTCTGGATGATGCTCTGTCTCTAAAGTAGCACAGAGAGGTACCAAGTCCAGCCACTTCATTCCACGCACTCCATGCCAGTGTACTTCCACATGAGGGAATCCAAGATCTACAGCTACTCCACAGTGTTCTGCATGCACCTCCAACCAATGTATCCATGAGTCTCTCAAAATCCAGATAATCTGTTTTCAGGAAAAACACAGTCATAGCTATCTGTTCTTCTCTCAGGAAAAAGACGTTCTGACAAACTCTCTCCTTACACAACACACCCAGTAAACTTTACTGACCAATCCCTTGCTCTGCTCATTCTCATTTGCATGCCTCTCCACCCCAAAACCCCTGTATATAATACGCACTGTCCGCGGACTACCACCATGTCCGTGGACATATCGAAAATCTGAGCATGGTGAATTTAAATTTAAAAAGTGTGCCCCATTTCCACTATGAGGTTGGCTCTGAAAAGAGCCGTTTTTGTATTTTGTTTTTTTGCAGATGCTTGACAGGCACCTGTTATTTTGTATTTTTTTCTTTTTTTTCTTCTTACTTTACTACTAAAATCTTCACATAACCTTCTTCAAAGCAACCCTTATATTCCAAAACAGCATAGCATTTCCCAAAAAAGATGAGGAAATACCATATTCTTTAAAATAAACAGCATTACTGGAATCAATATTCTCATTATTACAGAAAAATATACCAGCTCTAAGCATGAAAGCACACATACCTCGGTTGATTGCACACCTAGCAATATTTTGCTGAAGACAAAAAAACAGAACTATTGTCCCATATTGCCCTAGGTACTAATCCAGAAAAAATTACTTTGGCATTTGGAAGGATGTTCATTACTGCTTGAACCAAGTGTTCCAAATCTGCCAACAAAGTAGTGGCACTGACATAGCCCAAATGGAAAGCACCATAGTGCACAACTACCACATGGGGACTGTTGATCCTGCCCATATCTTCACAAACTTGTACAATTCCCTGTACATTGCAATCAGGCACAGTGCTCCACACCACCTCCACTCCTTTAACATTGAAATTGTTTGCCACATGCCTGCATTGAGCATACTGCTGTAAAGCATGCACAAACATATCTCCAAGCACCAACACCCTGACTTTCTCCACCTCTGCCATCTTCACAACACTCAGTCTCTTTCAACACAAATCCACAACATCAACATCTGATTGGCTGATCCCTAAAGTCCCCTTTCCATGCTGGATTTGCTGGAAAACCCCGGATGTGGCACGCCCTATCCGTGGACAGCCGCAGTGTCCGCGAAACGCGTAACTCTTAGCCATTCCTTCTACCCTTTCCACATCACTCTCGGTGCCATTCCTTCATTGGATACAGCTAAGCAGTCACACAACCATCCACTAATCACATCCAAGACCTCTACATCTAACTCCATCATCAGAGTTCTGCACTTCAAATGCACTGTTGAGCACTCTGAGTACAAGTCTCATATCATTGGCAAGCACCTACTACAAAAACTACTCTACAAGTCTCCAAGATTTCTACTTACAGCTGCATGCATATCCACATGCATGAATACAAACTACAGGTATGCATATTTTATTCACAGTACATGTACAACTCTTATGAATGCATATACACAGAGTAATGCCACTAAACCTATATAACCTATAAAATGAACTTATTGCAATTTTCCCATCTACTATAATCAATGGACACTTCCAAACCTGCCTGCTATCTACAGCAAAGTTTTAAAAAAAACAAGTGAATTTCATACACTTAATATTCTACTCATTTGCAAACCATGTTGAACTAACATATTGTAAATAAAATATAAAGGCTCCACATACTCAAATGAAATGCATACATACACTATGTTCAGATATCAAACAAGAATACTACTGCAAAGACATAAAAATCAACGTCTAAATTAACTTCAGTGCTATAAACAAGCAAAATTATTAACTTCTTACTTCTACAATTGCAGTGAAGACCACTCTCCTGAAAATCAGCAGCATCTGAACTACAAACAATATATCCGAAGAAACCTGCTCATTCCACAAAACAAGAGTAAGTACAATACTACCTTAATATTCTTACTGTTACTCAAACACACTGTGTGGTTCATTCATGTAATTTGTGCACCAAAAAAACTGATATTTCTGAACCATTCTGCCCACAAATCCCCATTTATTAAACAAAGATTAGCAGGCAGAATGGCACACAAATCCCTGCTTTTTTGGAACACAAATAACATACTCAACCCCTAAAATGTTAGTATTACAAAACAAAGAACTGTTTTAATTTAATACCTTTAGATTTACTATTAGTGCTTCTCCTCACCACTAGCTCACTTTTTACTGTCATCTGAACCGCAGTATTGTAACACACAAATAGAAGAATAACCTTCCCAACTAATTGTAGCTGCCCAATGCACAATCACACACCACCACATACATCTTTACCATCATACTCAGACACTCATGCACAAAGCACACATACATTGCAGAACGGACCAACCCATACCTTCTTCTTTTTTTCAACAGACTCCAAAGAATGCCTACCAAAAGCAAGTCCATAGAAAGCACTGCAGAAACAGAGCAAACGAAAATAAAAGCGTCCAAAATAAACATCCATCTCTAACAGAGTTTGTACATAAAGTTCAAACAAAACAGCTAATGCAGTCATTCAGCGAAACAAAACAAGCTTCCAGTACAGAAACTTTGCCTCCTCTATCAAAATGTAAAACAAAACAGAAATTGATTAACAAGAATTCAGCTACCACTACTGATAAAACTGCTCCTATAAATCTTGATATACTAGCAAGTACCCATACCAAAAAAAGTATTTTAGTAAAAATGTTCAGCCACAGAGTCCTTCAGAATCTTATAAAAACAGGAGACAAATCATGCACAACCCTTAAAACCTACTGTAGAAAATTAATCTTAGAAGCTTTGATAGACAGTGCAATCTTCTCAAAAGAAAGTTATTTAATTTCTTGTTAAATAGAATGAAACCACTAACTAAACAAACTACTAAATTACAAAAAAGACCTCTCTAACAAAAATAACTTCTTAAATATCTGTGGAGGTGAATGGAGTCACACCACAAGCACAGAACCATGTTTTAATGAAGAACCATACAAACAAAACCAAACAAACACAATTGCCATACATAGCAGTGGACAAGGTTATGAAAAACGTAATACCATAATGCAACAGAAAATACTTCTTACAAAAATATCCCCAGAAAACTCAGAATTACCTCTCCATTCTAATGAACCAGAACGTCCAGTATACAAGTGGCCATGCACGTCAATGTGTAGCATTCCCAAAAAATCTTTCAAATCTTTAAGCCAGTTCCTCAATCAGTATGTGAAAGGCAAAGACACAATCAAAATGAAACTGCTGCAAAATATGGATACCTGTCCAGTGTGCAAATACACAGGACTACAAGTACATTCATTAGCCTGCATTTTAGGACCTATTTGCAAAAGCACCTTCCATCATATCAAAATGATATCAACACATCAACAACTATAAGATATCTAGTCTATAAACTGTACTATGCTAAAAGTCCTGCTTTAACACTAGCCAATTTCCATAACAATCTTCTACATGGTACAGCCAAAGACCTACTCGAAGAAATCGAGCATATCCAGAAAAAATATTTTGGAAGTGAAAGCCCCCTGCCCCCTGGACCCCCAGCACCAATTGCAAACTGTTTGGCTATTTACCCATTTTTTTGTTAAAATTATGCGCTACAATGCAACATTTTAACCCATTATTTAAAAAACATTCACAGGAGGAAACCCCCTTGAATCCAGCTTCCTCACTATGCTCGGTCGCTATGGCATTTTTGGGGGAAATAGTTATGCCTCTCCACTTAAAAAAATCACCAGCCGCCACTGGCCCTCAGACTGTGTTGGAAACGGAATGAGGGGAACCCACATACTATGGCGGGAGCACAATGGGTGGGAACCATGGGATAGTGGTGGGAGCAGAGTGGGGAGAGCCTAGGGTGTGTGATGGGGTGCGGAGAGACCAGGGACTGGGTAGGAGTGGGATGAGGGAGCCCAGCAACTGTGATGGGAGCAGGTGATGTAGTGCAATATATACTGTCCATTTGGCATTTCTGGGGGGTCCTGACCTGCCCAAATTTTGCTCGGGGGGACCCCGGCCAAAAAAATGTGAAGACCACTGGCCTAAAATGTACTGCCCTGATGGCACTAAATCATATGCCCTGCCCCTGAGCCTCACATCACCAAACCTAGTGATATTGTCCACCTTTCTCAGTGACGTTCCTCAGCAGCGTACCCAAACGCGCCCAGTCATCACCTACGTGACGTGACACAGAACCCAAATATCAACACAAAACTTCTCACATCACAACACAATAGTAAACCGTACTTTAAAAAGAAACAAGACTGTACAATTTGTAAAGTACTTTTATTTCACAATAAACGCTCTGACAACATCTGACTATTGCCATATTCAATCAAATTTGAAATTTCTTCGTTCGCGATCCAAAATGTTTAATCGTGAGTCACGCGTTGTTCTTTTTGCGTACACAAGGTGTTTGTTTTGGATAAAAGAAGCGCTTGGGTCGCACAGTGAATTTCAGGGCTTGTGCATCAACTTTAGGCTAGACCACCATAAAGGATGTTATGTTGCTCCTAATCACTAGTACAGCTAAGGGCATATCTGCCCTTGCCGATCGTCCCAAAAAACTGTTAAACACATCCAGTTGTTCACAAGTAGCTGGAGCTGCCAATTAAAAAATCAGTCAGTTGGCATCTGGAATCTATGACAATCGCAAAATGGCAAAATGTACCTGTTTCGGAAACATAATAGAACTATGTCTCACTAGTCAATCTTTATTCCAATTTGCTTCCGAGAACATTGCTATGTAGTATGATCAACTCTAAACGGGATACGAAAGCTGACGCTACAATTCTGTGTGCTCATACATGGCATTTTAATGAAATATTAGCATTGAACTTGGGAGAACTGAGTAGTGGTCTACATGCATATCAATGCAGGCCTGCCCATCTGGACGGTAAAAAGAACATTTCACACAAAGATTATACTTGCGTTTCATTGTAATATGTCACACAATCAAACAACTACAATGCAACCCACAAATAATGCTCAGATAATGATAAGTTGATGCTTGTTCGAGTATACAATCATCCAAAATTAAACTTACATTACATTCACCATTTCGATTCTCTTGGCGTAACTCAGACCGTAAGGCAGACTCTGTGTGCACCAACAATTTTTCATAAACTGAATTTACATGTTCCTTAGTCCACTTTTTGAATACATAAGCTTATCATATCTTACATTATAACAACCCTCCTTCATTCAATTCCTTTCGGAATCGTCCCTTTCTCTCAAGGTCAAAAAGCAATTTAACCTTATACTGTGGGTCCGATGCGTGGCCTTCCTGAGCTCGCAAACAAAAATTCAAAGCTGGTGACCTTCACTCAGAATCAAAATACATTCTTACTTTGCAACAACTTGCCACACCGCATCAATGAGAACTGTAATTCTCATGCACGTGCAGGGCGGTCTTTGTATCAGGCAGTGCAAGTGGCTGCCTAAGGTGCCAACTTTAGGGGGCGCCAGTCTGACTCCATTATTGCTTTAATTACATTTTAATACAGACATGAATAGCCCTTTCTTTGCCGCGCTCTGGATGTAGCACGACAACATCAATTTATAAACATCAAGCGTCATTGCAAAGTTTCCTTACCCCTTAGCAGTGGTTACTGTATCACTTCTCTGCACATTGCTTTTAGCCTGCAACCTTCACTAATTTTTAAGTTGATTGCACTATTTCAGTGACAACTCAGATGGTGATGCAGAAACGTAAATGGTGTACTTGTAAATATAGATTGTAAGTCAATCAACTACTTCTTCCGGTCCTCCACAGGACTGTTCACAAACATCCTAACTGTTCGCACTTTAGCAACAAATAAAACACCCGTTTTTTGCTTCTTGCAACCATATCTCATCCCATCCTCATCACCCCTTCCCTCCCCAGAGATTATTTGATAAGTTTGACGAGTGCAATGTTGTGTTTTTCAATATGTTTATGCCGCATTTCCGCGCACATCAAGCACCGATCCAAGATGGTGGGCGTTTCAAAAAATCTGACGCACTTCACGTTCTTCACCATCCAATTGGGGACACGTCGCATGTCCGTGGACATCAAGCACGGATCCAAGATGGCGGACGTTTCAAAACATCTGACGCACTTCACGCTCTTCACCATCCAATCGGGGACACGTCGCATGTCGGCGGACATGATGCAAGCCGATTTGCCAATTGGTGTCCTGCCCACGGAGCGAACAGGGAAGTGTGTCTGTGGAGCAGACATAGATATCACTAATTTTTTGTGACCTACTTTTTGGTCGTTTTAAAAAAAACAACTGGACGGATTTTCACTAAATTTACAAAAGCATGCTTTTGGGACCAAGACGCTGCTCCTGCCACAAATTTGGTGAAAATCCATCCAGCGGTTTGGGCTGTAGGCGTGTGCACATTTTTTTCCCCATTCACTCTATGGGAAAAAAATAAATTTTGGGACCCCCCCTATAACTTTGACCCCCTGGACCAAACCTCACCAAACTGTGCAAAATAATTCAGAGTGGGTCATATGCTTTTTTTTTTGCAAAGTTTGGTGTGGATTCGTCCAGGGGGAGCAAAGTTACAAGCCACCCAAAAAGTGCTCTTACTATGGGATCAGCAACTTAACCATAACTAACCAGCCACTACTGTGGCTGTGTAATATTCAAGGAAATATCTTTAGTTGCAGGGATGTTAAGTTAAGAACATAATGCAACAAAACCCAGGAAATTCTGCTAAAGCCACCTTAACTTTGCGCCCCCTGTTGCGCAGTCTATGACCACAATGATGACATCCCAGATCACATCAGTGATGAGATCACTAATTACATGTTGTATGAGAACACTGATGACATTACAAATCACATCGCTGATGCCAATTTGCGGTACCGTAATTACCGCCTTCCCCATTCCCATTATGCCCTATGGGGCAAAAATGGGAATGGGGAAGGGCCATGGAGGAAGGGGGAATTACCGCCCCACCAACCTTGTAATGGGGTGGTAATTCCCCCTTACTCCATGGTGGAGTCGGTAAATTACCGGAATAGACCATGGTGCTAATAGCACCATGGTCCTCCGCCTGGGTCGTAATGAGGCCCAATGCCTCAAAACATAAAAAGGGAATATTAGAAGGGCTACATCTTATTGTTTTCTTGCACAATGTTAGACATATTCAAATGTCCAACTGGTGAACAAAATAAAAAATAACAAAAATTACAACTTTAAAAAGACAATGGCCCTCATTACAACACCGGCGGTAACCAATGGCGCTATTAGCACCATTGTTGCTGCCGGTATTGTAACGAGTCCGCCATGGTGCAATGGAGAATTACCACCCCATTCCAAGGTTGGCAGGGCGGTAATTCCCCATGCACCATTGGCCCTTCCCCATTCCCATTTTGGCCCCATAGGGCTCAATGGGACTGGGGAAGACAATAATTACGGTACCGCAAATTGTGGTACCATAATCATCTTCAAGTTCCCTTTGCGGGTCCCTACTTTAACGGCTGGTCCAGACTAGCCGTTAAGGTCGGGCGCCGCAAAGGGACCTCGTAATTAGGCACTAAGGGGTTAACGGTGATGCAGCCTTTTACGGCGCTGTTAACCCCTTAGCGCCAGGGTTGTAATGAGGCCCAATGGGCCTCATTACAAGTGTGCCGGTGCAGAAACAAAGGTACCAGTAAGCTTAGAGGTCCTGTTGTTTCCAGACCGGCACACTACGGGTTTACCTGCTGGAGCCACTGTGCCCGACAGACCTGACCCTGCCGGACACAGCGGTCATGGTAGGAAAGCCGTCATGGAAGCACTGGCACAGTTAACAACAGTGCCAGTGCTTCTGTGGTCCCCATTCCCATAGAGTTTCAAAGGACTCTATGGGAATGTGGACTAATTGCCGGCACCTGATTTCCCGGACCACTGGGGTTGTAATCCCCCGGTGTTACTGAGAAGTCACATTCATTCCGAGTCTGGCAGCAACTCGCAGGACTCGGAATGAGGCCAAATGTCACAAAAAATGAAGTCGCCTCTCTGAACCTCTCTACCATTTATACTAACTCTTCAAATAGAGTTCTCCACATGACAAAACAAAGAAAAACAGTATTAGGGAAAAGTGAGTCAAAACAATAAATCATTTTAGGGGTATAGTGCCAAAAGTGCTTGCTGTTACTAAGAAACCCTTTTATTAACAAATGCAGAAAACAATGATAAATGTAAACTTCTTTTTTTGTGGCTGTGGTGATTATTCGCATCTACAGACCTCGGCACCCGGAGATTGGACAGTTTTGTATGCACGGATGTCATGATATGGCCGCATCAATGGATCTGAACGTGCAATTGTACTGTCCATACACACAGCTGGACAATGCCACAAAAAATTAAGCCACCTCTATGACCTCCATACAATTTCCAATAACTTTTCAAATAGAGTGCACCAGTGCTATCTGTGTTTAAAAACTCTGGCTGTTGCTAGCAGCACCTTTAATGGGTGGAGGTTGGTTATGCACAACCACCACTCACAGCTACAGTAAAGATATAAGATCACATACAAGCCAAACATCACTGCAACCCAGTATGGACCAGACCATCTCATGCAATTTCCCATACAAATCATACACATTACTCCCAGAGATACGCAAAAAACCATTTATAATAATTAATGTTCCCCATCTTTCAGTACATCACAAGTACATTTCAGGAGCCATGTCTTAGTGTGTTATTGCACAGTGTTAGATATATTCAAATGTCCAGCTGGTGAAAAAAATCTAAAATAACAAAAATGTGTTTGGTAGAGCTGCCGGCCCCATTAAACCCCTACCGCACTATCACGAGGGCTCCTTGCGGGACCCGGTAGGGATGCCTGGTTTTACCAGGCAGCCTTAGTGGGTCCCGCGAGGACACCAGCATGCTAACAACGGGCCCGTTATTAACAGGCCCGTTGTTAGCATGGTCCCCATTCCCATTGAGCCCTATGGGGGCTTGAATGGTAATGGGGAGGTACCGGGTCCGTGTTCCTTGAATGAGGAATTACCAGGTCCTCCAAGGTTGGAATGGCATGGTAATTCCTCATTCGAGGAACGCGGACCCGGTACCAGGTAAGGGGGTAGCCATGCCGCTATTAGCGGCATAGTTACCTCCTACCATGTAATGAGGCCCTATGTCACAAAAAATTAAGCATCCTCTTTGAACCTCTCTAGCATTTCTAATGACTCTTCAAATAGAATGTACCAGTGCTACCAGTGTTTGAAAACTCTCAGTGTTGCTAGAAGCACCTTTAATGGATTATGCACAACCACCGCTAAAAGCTACAATAATATATCAAACCACATATAAGCCAAAAAAGACTGCAGCCCAGTATGGTCCAGACCATCTCATGCAATTTCCAATACACATCATCCAAGAGACTTGCACCAAATGATTTATCATAATTGATGTTCCAAAACTTCTTCCCACATCTTTTTTTTTCTTTTCTCAGTTCTGAAATGCTTGTGTGTCTTCAACCAATACCTGCACTATTATTACTGTGGAATGAAGTGGATGAAAATATCCGACAGATACATGGTATCAGAAATTAAAGATCCTAGGAAGTCAACTCGCTCATCCAAGTGCTACATCTGCAGATAGGAGCACCACATCTGTAAAAACTTCATGAAACGCCTCCTCTCTGAACCTCTCTAGCATTTCTAATAACTCCTCAAATAGAGTGTTCCAGTGCTGCCAGTATTTGAATAACCGGCCTATCGCTGGCAGCACCTTTAATGGGGGGAAGTTGATTCTCCGCAACCACTGGTCACAGCTAAAGTAAAGATATAATTCCACATATAAGCCAAATAACACTGCCCTCCAGTATTGACAAGACCATCTCGTGCAATTTCCAATACACATAATCGACATCATCCCAGGACACTCGTCCCACATGATTTATTATGATTGATGTTCCCAAGCTTTCTGACAAAACATTGGAAGGGTCACGTCTTAGTGTTTTCATGATCAATGTTACACATATTCAAATGTCCAACTGGTGACAAAAATATAAAGTAACAAAAACGACAACTCTAAAAAGACAATACCACAAAAAATTAAGCCACAGTACAGATATAAGAACACGTATAAATCAAAAAAGACTACAGCCCAGTAGTGGCCAGGCCATCATCCACATCACAAGACTGACCGGAACTGTGTGCCTTGTAAACTGCCATTGACAGCTGCCAGTAGTTATGTAGCAAATAACAGTACAGCAACAAGAACATTAAAACAAAAACAGCGTTTCCTATTTAAAACTGTTGCACATGTTAACTTCAAATAAAACATTCCAACATTTTACAACCTCTAATTCCTGTATTAGAATAGCATTTCCTAACACATACTGGCCCTCATTACGACCCTGGCGGAAAGGGTCTTACGCCAGCGTAATGCATGGCGTACCTTTCCGCCTTAGTACGAGTTCCCGTAGCGCCATGGTGGTTTTTTCGCCTGGTTTTTCCGGGCGGAAAAATCCATGGCGCTACGGGACCTGTTGTTAATTACGCCACCGTAATTTACGGTGGCGTAATTAACGCCTTCCCCACTCCCATTATACCCTATGGGGCAAAAATGGGAATGGGGAAGGGTAAATGGGGATTGGGGACTTACCGCCCCGCCAAGGTCGGAATGGGGCGGTAAGTCCGCCAACCCCCATGGCGGAGTTGGCAGCTCTGCGCCATGGACCATGGTGCAAATTGCAAATTGCAAATTGCACCATGGTCCTCCGCCAGGGTCGTAATGAGGGCCACTGTGTTTTACATAATAGGAGTTTGCATAGCAAAAAGCCCAAAGCCAATGGGACATTCCTGCATGCTTTAATGCCCCCAAAGTCTTTATTGAAGCCCTCACAGTAGTCAAAACCTTTAACTATGGGCACTCTAAATATCACACCACACCAGCAAATAACAAAACAAAAAAAAACAAAACAAAACACATTTTTATATTGCCCCAAAAATCACTTTAACACACACCATAAGTGATTAAAAAAGCATTGTAGATACAATCACATTTCTACTGCTCTGTGATACATCTTCTAATTTGAAAACAGCAAGCATACTTCATGATTGTATATCATGCACCTCACTAAAATTCAATTTCTTTCCTGATAAACAACTTTCAATAAATATTCCAACCCATTTTAATACATATACAGCAGCAGCACTTCAGTGTTAACAAATACAGTATAAAACAAAAAAGAAACACTGAGCCCCATTATGAACATATTAGCAAATCAACTTTTCAACACAACAATCATCGACAAATGATTAATGCCAATCATATTTTTTGACAGGTAACATGAATGGCACAGTGTGAGTTCTGCAGTGAAAATGAGAAAAGTAGACAAAAAGGGGAGTTTCATACTTTCGAAAATCAAAACCACAAAAAGAGGACTATTTTTTCACAGGTAACATGAATGGCACAGTGTGAGTTCTGCAGTGAGAATGAGAAAAGTAGACAAAAAGAGCAGTTTCATACTTTTTTCATACATACTTTTTTCAAAAGTAGCCAAAAAAAGGAGTTTCATACTTTTTTTTTTTTTTAGTTTCATTCATTTTTGTGGTTTTGATTTTGAAAATCAAAACCACAAAAAGAGGACTACATTATAAGAAAACTAATAAACATGGCCGACATGTTCACTGCAACCTATCACAACGAAGTACACATTAACACATTTAACACTACCCAATTAAAAACACCAAAACACATACAAACCCTGCTCAGCATCAACTGTAGCTGCATACTCGTCCATTTTTCTGCAAGCCCCAAATTAAACTAAGTTGGCCTTGAAACCTTCAAATCAAATAAGTGAATAACCAAGTACATGACATAACATACACAAATACAAATCTGTACTATATCATCCACAAACAAGTATGATTAGTGCACAGAAAATGTATATTTGTAGACACAGCTTTAAATATACCCGCAGCTCCAGCCGTAACAAATTAAATGCAGAGTAGTATAGACGCACCTACGCACATGCTTTTTTATAGACGCAGCTATACAAGAGACCCTCTCAGACGTATGTTGATAGCCGCGGCTATCCACAATAACTTCAAATTCAGAATTGCATTTCCACTACACCAAACTCCCAAGTCAGCCCCCAACATGCCTACCAGCCCCCTTCCACTCCTCATAATTCTCATCCACTCTCCTAGTCTCTTATAATCCCCCAAAACACTCAATGATTATAACTTGCCTATCCAAAGAAAATGTGGATAGCCGCGACTACCACACGTCCACAAACACACAGAGTGTCACTTGCTCTAATATAGCTGCGGCTGCAATGGGGGAGGTGTCTACCTGCGACTAGCAATGCCGCACGCTGAGTGGCTGTTTGTTAGCCTCAAATACTAACAATAGCTCCATCCACAAAGCACAAAAAAACATCACACTCACATCATAAACACCATACTCATACAAACTACTAGAACTTCAAAGAAGGAATCATTTTCCTGGAAACAGACAAATACTGCGGTTATCATGGCTGCTTTCAAAACAGTGTGGCTGATTGGAGACAGTTGGCTGTTGGTTCCACATGTTTCCAAAATTGGTACGTCTGAGAAGTACAGGGCACCCAGGCATCATAGTAATTCATTGTGGATGCAATGATTAGGGGAAGGTACGAGGGGTGTCCCTTACTTTAATGATGAAACAAGACATGGAAAACAAATTGAACTATTTCTTCACACCATCTTCATCTTTTCCAATCTAAATCAGAGGCAAAAATGAAGATGGACCACCAGATTTAATGGCAAAATTGAGAAGTGCCGGAGAAATGTTAATGAAGCAGTTTCAGCATTCATGAGAGACCACAACCAATTATGGATCTCGAACAACAACATACAGTTTCTATATAGGCATGACGGAGTACACCTAACCGATGAAGGAAATGCACTGTTCCTTGATAACATCAAAACAGTACACCTGATGTACTAAAGTTCTACCATCACTGTTCCATCAAACAGTCCTTTTAAGGACTTCTTATCATATATAAATACATAAATACAAAAAATAATAACCAAAAACATTTTTTATTATGCCCGCAGCTACAGTTCATTGAATTTTATCATAGCCGTGGTCACATAAGTCAATTGAGAAGGGGACTGTCTTAATTTTTATACTACTATAGAACTTGAATAATCAGTAAAGAACAACAATGCTCATGTACTTATATGAAATAATTGAAAAATAATGAATATATGTAAAAATAAACTACCACACAATTTAAAACTATAATTGAAAATACACACTAGTTTCTTCTATTTCTCTCCAGAGTCTCACATGCTCAAAAGTCTGAAAGCACACAACCAAAATAAAAAAGACTCTCTAAAACCTACCAAGTCTCTGACCATGGCCTTTGGTCATGGACAGGGATTTTTCACCCCCGAAGAGACTATACATAAACAACTTTCGAGAAAATATAGAACACTGATACCCCAAATGCGATAGCCGCGCATACCGAACTACACAATACCCGAGGCTATCTGTAGTCTTTTATAGCGTCAAATATAGCCGCGAATATCGTCAAAATGGCAGAAAAAAATGCTCCCTTGCTCACCCAGGCCCTCACCAATTGTCCTCTTCATCTGTGCCAACTCCCCCCACTCCCCAGACGACGTCCTCTGCCCTCTCCTTTTCACCATAGAACACACGCTGCTTCTGTGATGCAGTTTGCATCGAGATGTCGGATATTCGCAACTATAGCTGAGGCTATGGAAAGCTTTGTGCTGCAAACTCAGTCCCTACGTCCCCTCCAACACCCGAAATTTCAGTCAGTGCACTCTGGCCACCCCCCCACCTCTACCCTGATGTTTTTTGACCTACAAATAGCATTTTACTGATTTTCATTTTCCCATAATCTTGGCTATAGCAGCAAATATCTCTTGCATCGAGAGAAAAACAAGATAGCGGTCGTTTCATTTCTGAAAACCATGATGCTTCAATGTCATTACAATAGTGCTCAGTATTATTTCGAGTGGCCCCTAAATGTGAAAATAAAGTGATCACTATTTCAAAATGTACCCATTCTAGAAGACAAACCATTTCACAAGATGCAGCATTGACCCGCAATTAGGATCTCTGGCGCCATCTTGTGAATTGCTCTAATAGCCTCACGTCAGTAACGTGATGCAGCGTGGTGATGTCTTCCATTCTATTACGTCACTGTGTTGTATACAGTTGCGACCATTTTGAGCACAAGTGCTTGTTCTCTTTAGCCTCGCTTCCTGCTGCATACACCCTGCATCCCCCTGGGGTCCTTGTGCTCTCTGTCTGCCATGCTGCCTTCCAGGAGAGGTCTTATCTCATCCAGCAGTACACAGACCTGCTTTCACAGCTGAATGGATGTTTACCGTTGTTCCTGCTTTTAAACTTCCTGCCAGGCTGATTGGTCCGAAAAGGAATAGACAGCTCAGCTCTGACTTGGAATTTCTGCATTACTCTTACTGGCCTCCTCCTCATCCCAGTACTTAACTGGTGTATGGGTGTGTGACAGTCAATAAAGATGTATGGCTCTGGTTTGTCTCTTCCTCATTCCAGTACCTGACTGGTGTTTACTGGGGAATAATCTATTGGAAAAATATGGAAGGGACAAGTAATAGCCTACAAAGCCCTGGGAAATATCGGACTCATTATAAAAGGGAAATGTGGGATACTGTGCCTTACCTAAGGGTGCCTCATCCCCACTCCTTCACCCAGGTGTTCATCCCTCGCATACCCACCCCCAGGGTCAGGATCCAATAGCAATGGCCTTTCCCAGGCCACCTCTGAGGAGGATATCTGGGGGAAAGAAGTGAAGATGCCCTCAGATTCCTCACACCATGCAGAACACATACTGTAGAGTAGTGCACCCCATGGGTACTCACCAGAAGCTTCCAGAAGCTTCCATCCATGCCAGTCAGTCAAGGATCTGGGCTTGGAGTGCTCTAATTAACCTCTCCAGCACTTTCCTCAAGGGCCGCCTTTGACATATCCTGGCACCAATGCTTGTGGTAGTTCCAGAGCTTCTTCACATTTTGTATGGTACAGACTGCCACTCCATTCAGGTTGATGGCTGCCGTGATGAGTTCACAGATCCTCATCAGATGTCTGGACGGTCCAATCTGCTCATAGCTTGCCAGCCCTGTTGGCATTGTAGTTGGCACCCCTTTGTCTCACCTTGGGGATGATGTGACTGCTTTTCTATGGAATAGATGATGGAGCAGACATGACAACCTCAATGGAGGAGACATGGCAACCCTGAGCTTGGTGTGTAGCAGCTGGGTCCTGGCAATGTGCTGTGGAGCTGTGATGGTAGAACATAGAGGTGAAAGTGCCACGATAGCAGATGAGGTGGTCACAGAGCTTTACAGTAGAGTCACAGGACAACAGCAGTCCCTCGAAGGCAGTGCAGGCGGTCAGCAGATGATGAGGTTTGGAGGTAATACAGGGCAGGAGGAGGCAAACAATGGCACAAGGCAGGAGGAACTGGTGTGGCTCATGTACTCATGGGAGGCAGGGCTGTGAATATAAGAGTCAGGGGCCCTAGTGCAAAAATGTACGTGCTAGATGCTGCATGCAGCACACCTACGTGGCCCAGTGCACTGAAAGAGACATTTAAGGGCAGACAGATATTTTCAGTTGTGCACCAGAAGGTACGGAGATGGAGGGTTTATGATTGTTGACACACATTTGGCAGTGTATTTTATTTTGGGGGTGCCTCGTCAGCCATTACCATTACGTAGGCTTCACAAGCCTTGTACTCTATGTTAGGCAATGCGTATATTATTTATTTTTGTAGTGCCTCGCGGAGTAGCTCGCGGAGCCTTGCAGAAATATGTGGAGCTCTACCCTTTGGCTGGCAGCACCCTTACTTTGGCTCAGCTGATGAGAATGTGGCAGTAGGTCAGATACCTTATCAGTGACTATGGCGTGAAGAGGCGTCCTGCTGCACAGGTCCACAAGAGGATGGTGGACCTCTTGCGATGAACCAAGGAGAAGCTTGGTGGGAGCCTGACCTCTGTCCAGACCAATGAAGGAGGTTCAGCACAGAAGGAGGAGCTGACAACATTTGAAGAGGTTACAAATGGCTGATCAGCAGTGAGCAGGTGATTGGCATGGGATGTGTGTTGACCTTGGGATTTATTTATTTTAGGGGGTCGTGTTGGTTTAGCATGTCTAAGAGGCTGGCATGGTAGTGGCTTGTGAGGGCTACGGGGCTTTTTCAGTTGGGAGGCTGTGTTTCAATGAGAGGAACTAGGGTAGGACTGAGGATATTGTAGGTGAGCTTACGGGTGCTTCTCTCTAGGATTTGGGTGGGTGCAAGTCGTGGGTGGCACTCATGGTTCGAGAGGTGCAGCTTCAATTCAATCAGGTGTTGGTCGGACCACAGGACTGGTCAATGTATGAATTGGTTGTAAGTTTCCAATCGAGGATACACCCTTCTATGTGAGTGGGGCAAGAGACATGTTGTGTGAAGTTTGTGTCCTTTAGGGCTTCGGCCACAGTGGTAGCTTTATGATAGGTGCAATCATTGAAGCCCAGGTTAAAGTCAACTAAGATTATGCATTTGCTAGCTGGTTTAAGGAAGGGTGCAATGAGGAGGGGAATTTCAGAGTCAGTGGAGTTGTGTGCATTAGGTTGTCAGCAGAGCAAAAACAAGGTGAATGATGTCTGGGGGTTGGTTATAAGCTTAAGTAGTAGTGTTTCATAGCCCCCCCATCAGGGGTAAAGGAAGGGTGTGGATCTGAAGGACAGATTTGTAGATAACTGCTACTCTGCCACCAATGGCATTGTCACAGTAAGTTCTTTGGATCAAGTAGTTGAGTGGGAAAGCTACGCTGAGCACAGGGCCCGAGGCACTATGTAGCCAGGATTCTGTGATAGCTAGTAGGTCAATTTGGTTGTCGATGATGAGGTTGTGGGCTTCTATAGCGTGGGCGCCCAGGGATTGTTTCTTCTTACTCCCCATCTCTTGATGGTAACTACATTCCCACCTCCTCTTGTGTCCCAGTTGAACTTTCTCATCTGTTACGTGGCATGACTGTGTCCCGCCTGGCAACTTCTCCTGTGAAAGATGATGCGTGGCTTGATCAGATGAGAAATGTAGCAGGACATTCCAAATAATAATGGTCATATGTGTTTAATGAATAATCTAGTAACAGCTGCTGGTGATAAAGCACATTTCCCACCAGACCCTATCCCTACCTTGTTTGGGGAAAGTTAGCATGATTTAAAAAAATGTTTTATATCATAGTGTAAAAAAAGGTTTGTGGTCATTGTGCGGTTTTGCTCCCCCTCCCTTACATCCAAAACAATTTTCTAGGTGTGCATGTGTGTCTTTTTAAGTGTGTGTGTGTCTGTGTGTGTTTGTGCAATTTGCTTTCTACCTAACACCTAGGTCTACACACCCTCCATGCCCCACCCTATCTGAGACTGGGTGATCTGCTCCCCACTGTTTCCTCCCCTGATTGCTTGCAGATCCCTTGCTATCAAACTGCCTGGCCTTTCACTTGCTTCTCTGCTTTCCTCACTATGTTCTTCCCCCTATGATTGCAATGCACTCTGTGGCTTCCCAAAACTAAGTCCACGTGCAATAACGACTGTTAAAATAACAATAATAATAATAATAATAATAATAATAATAATAATACACGCTCGTCCTCCACACAGTGCCTTTGTAGACAGAGCGTGCAATTGCATGCACTTTGAACATGTGGTGAATGACAAGATTCCTGATTAAGAGCCACTTATAAGGATTTGTCTGGCACACATCTTTGGTGTACTGGGGCCAATATAGTGGCGAGGTGTGTTGCAAGATGGCCAATTTGGATGTTGAAAGAGTATTATGTTCAAATGCCACTCTCAAGTAAGCTACCTTGGGTCGGTACACATTCTGAGTTTAATCGAATATGCATTGACGTAGTGAAAATACCCAGTGCCATTGACAACATATATATCTGTCAAGGATTGTTTTGTAACATCATACATTTTGCCTTACTACACTTCGAGTTATTTCAACACTAAAAAATAACGCACGTTTTTATACAATCTGTGCAACAATAGCAAATAGTGAATGGGGATTAAGCCAACCATTGCAGACCTCATTATTAGTCTGCCAGTACGGTAACAACGGTACCAGTAATCTTGCTAGTACCGTTGTTACCGGACGGTACCAGCAATCTTGCTGGTACCGTTGTTACCGGACCGGAAAACTATGATTTCTGCTCGCGGGTGTCTTTTCTCCCAACTGGTCTGACCTGGCGGGTGTAACGGCACCCGCGAGCAGAGAGCATGTCTGATACACCGGCACCTTTCTGAATGGTGCCAGTGCATCCGACCTCCCCATTCCCATTGAGCCCTATCGCGCTCAAATGTGAATGGGGAGCATTTTTTAATTCCGGCGCCCACGAATGGGCAATTACCGGGTCCGGCTGGGCCTTAATGACATGGTAATTGCCCATTCACGGGTGCCGGAAAGGATACCGCCAAACTTGTAATGAGGCCAGGGATTCAGATGTCTTTTTATAATTACATGTTTCTTTATGAATTCACTAATGAAGAAGGTTTGTGGGGTTTCGGTATGCAAAATGAGCAGAACGACATGATTTCAGCTTTAGTATGGCTGAAAAAACATTACTCATTTACTTATTATTGTAGTCCCAATTCAGTTGAATGTTGGGGTACCTTGATAAGTTTACACGCCTGGCAAGTGGACATGTGTGCATTGGATGATGCATTTGCTTTAGAGAACGGCAATTTCCAAAACGGCTGCATAAATTACTTTTTAGCTAGTAATGCAAAAATATAGTTTGTAAGATACACAATATTGCTGATAATATAAGTCTTGAAATTCATTGGTAACCCAATAGAAACGTTTTCATTCACCGATTCCTCAGTTTACAGATGCACATTACCTGTCGGTGTGTAGAAAATAATGCACCTTATTGTTTTTTGAAGGGCAAGCTCACAATAGGGTGAAAATAAACACATATGAAAATCGTTACATACAATTGGGACAGTTATTGCCAGGAATCTCTTTGAATGCTATATTTTTGATGAATTATACACAATTGTATATTTGTAGAGTTATCAATAAAAATGAATACCTCACATATAGCGCTCCCAAAATTGAGCAGTTGGCATGAAAAATATATATGCTAATTTTATTATGATACAATGGGCCTCATTACAACCCTGGCGTTAACCATGGCACTATTAGCGCCATGGTTGACGCCAGTATTTTACCAACTCCGCCATGGTGAATGGCGGAATTACCGCCCCATTCCAAGATTGGCGGGGCGGTAATTCCCCATTCACCATTGGCCCTTCCCCATTCCCATTTTTGCCCCCATAGGGCTCAATAGGAATGGGGAAGGCGGTAATTACGGTACTGCAAATTGCGGTACCGTAATTACCTCGAAAATCCCTTTGCGGGTTCCTTCCTTAACGGCTGGTAAAACTAGCCGTTAAGGTCGGGACCCGCAAAGAGACCTCGTAATTAGGTGGTAAGGGTTTAACGGCGCTGACACGTTTTTTCGGCGCCGTTAACCCATTACCGCCAGGGTCGTAATGAGGCCCAATGACTTTTGGAACCCTAATTATGCACATTTCTGCATATCACAATGCCCTTCAGAAATGTTTGACAGGCCTCATCCAAAATACAGTTTTTTGAAGCTCTTGGACTTAAATTTACATAATTATATGATAATATTGTAAGGGATGATGGATGAACATGTTGGGCAACTGCCTTGCCAAAAGAAGAAGAGACAGACACATTAGAGTTAGAGGAAATCACATTCAAAACACAGCGTGTGGATCCTGAGTTTGAAGAGATGAAGAACATTTGTCGATTTCTGAGTGACTCTCGGGGCTGGCCCATAGCTACTGTCAGTTACATAATGTCAGGGACACAGTTCAAATACCCTAATGACTTACATTTAAAGGGCTAATTAGCCAATCACTAAAAATTAAATCAAACAGGGTACACATTGTATGTGAGGTGATTGGACTTGATGCAGTCATTCAAGAGGAGTATTAACATAGAATGCACCCAATTATAAATTAAGACTTCCTGTAATGCTAAATTAAGAAACGGGATATCTGTTCTTGTTATGAAACTATGACGTTGTTAACTGTTAAACATGTGCAATCAGGCTTCTGATAAAAGCAAGATACAGTTTCAATTAATCAATCACAAATAGTAGTGTTTACAGTAGAACGCCTCCTGTTTGATAAAACTTAAATGTTACTTCAATGTTTTTATACTAAGACAACTTGCAGTGGATGTATGTGTAAGGAAGTGGGTGTGAACCATTATTTCCCTGCATTTTTCAGTCTGTGCAATGTGTGCCGAAAATGCTCACGGATCACTATGAAAGACATGTTATACATTTCCAGAAAGTTATATTTTATTGAATCTATATTTAAACACGATGGCCCATGTGATTTACAGGGTGCAACGATTTTGCCACTCAGCAATTTCTGCCAATGCTAAAATCACACCCACCAAAGAAGGGTCAAAAAAGCCAGATGATGTTGGAAAATAAGGACAAAATATTCCTGTCTGCCAAAGTGCCAACATCACAAATCACTGTAAATGCAATTGTGGAAAAAATATCACAACAACACTAAACACAAATTACCGTCTAGAATAAGACTATCTTTGTGCTGAAAGTAAACAATCACACAACAACCATCACATCTGTGCACCAAGGCAGCACAATGATGAAATGATATCTTTAACAGGTGAACTTGACATATTACACAAACACACACTCAGACACACACACACACACACACACACACGCATACACAGATGTACTACATCCAAGGACAGGCACATTAACAACAAACATTACCACTGGTAACTTAACCTGCAAACACTTTTTGGGGAAAATATGGGCTTGCAGCATAGAGGGGAAGTTCATCAGAGCAAATGGATAAAATGGCTGATGATTGCAATATGAAACAGCCCGGGCAAATACCCAGTACACGGCACCAGCATCCCCAAAACAGTCATGGGCATATTGGGAGATCTAGAGGGTGGGATTTCACTGATCAATCATTGTACTTTGCACATTACACACGCCACGAAGCTGACAAACTCTCTGAACCTGCTGCTGTTGTGATCCTTCCAAAATATCACACAAAAGAGGACCAGGACTATGTTTGTTATTAATATTTCTTTAGTTGGCAATAGTGATGCTGTGTTACCTATTCTGACCATAGCCAGAAGAACACCCTTTCCCTGCAGGGTATTCTATTGCTAGGCTGATAGTGGAGTTCCACCTATCTAAAAGAGGATAGATGAAGAGGGAACACTGGTCCTAACCATACAATTAATTATCGGTCAGTGTTGCCAAGGTGTTATAGGCTTTCCCAGAAAAAAGAGGCCTACAAGAGGCATAAAAGTAAGTGTTCTTGGGAGAGCATACAACGGGAGATTTCGGGTGCTTTAGTCACCCTCCGTGGTGTGTGCTGTCCCCCAACTATATACTTGCATTAAGCAAGTATAGATTATAAAACAAATGATATAGATGACCAATATTGATTATATTCCTGATGTCTTAAGTATTTCTATACCATCATTTTTTGTCAGGAGACATCTTTTTGGACTTTGTTGGAAAAGGTTGTTCATAAAAAAATTGATCTACTAAATAGAAGAAGCCATTATTGCATCATGTAGATCATAGGCATTAGAAGTATGTTGTTCTTGGCATATTTCTCCTATATTTTCGAGACGTCCATGGATTCTGAGTTCGATGCGTTTCGATGATATACGTTTTTCAGATCATCTTCTTCAGGACCAGTTTCTTATCCCTCGAGTCAATCTTTTATCCGCCGGATATGGCGGTAGTCCATATCACACCTAGGGAATACAAGGACCTATTTTAAGGGCTGGGTCCAATTTGACAATATATACATAACTACTTGTCATGTGCGATTAGTGCTGATCGCCCTTTAGGTTGTGCAAAGACATTTGACAGTGGTGACCTTGCACCCATCGTGTAAAATGCACACCACACCCGCAGTGCACCTCTCCATTCTTTCTATGAACGGTGTGTATGTGGATGGGGTTACACACTGCCCAGACCCCAAAGTGACAGAGCAGAAAGTGGGGGGGAAGGGAAACCCCCCTGTACACACTTTCCACATCCATATGTCCTCAAGTGTATTTTAGTAATGCTTTATTTGGTGAATACCTTAGAGGCAAGTCAATTATGATGTCTTGTAAATTGGCTTTCTCTCTATTTCATTTCTTGGTGGTCACAGCAGATATGGTTACGAGCCCCGTAGTTCGCACAGGCTCCGAATGCTGTCCACAATAGGCTAAGAGAGAGAGGGAAGAACAATTATACTCATTTGTCTCATAATCTAAGCTTGTATATTGTCAATTATACATTCTCAGAAAATGGCCAGCTTTCGCAGTATTCCAAATAACCTCTGTGATGACTTGGGGTATAGGGTTTATGTGATATATGCCATGAATCATTAGCAAAACTATCCGAAGTCTATCAAGTGTATTTCTATTGGAGCTGTTTTTCACTTCATGAGTTAATGTCTTGCAAACAAACAAACACCTACAGCATTATACCAATAGCTGTTATGCGTTTTGAGCAGTTTGCGCTCATAAAATACCCCATAACAGTACGAAATGCAGCATACTCGGATATCTCGTAGAGGTTCCATAGACATACTTCTATGTTTAATTATTACTATTCGAGAATACATGCTTTTATCGTGCAGCGCGGGGAGTCTTTCACCTGCTTCCTAGTCTTAATAGAGCGCATAGCAGCGAGGCTCCATTTGTAATCTCGCGCACGCGTTTGTGAATATAAGAAAAATACGTGCTCATATTGTGCAGCGCAGGGAGTCTCTTACCTGCTTCCTACTCTAGGAACAGCACGTAGCAGCAAGGTTCCCTTTGGAATCTCGTGCACGCATTTAGAACTTTTGAAATGCAGGTCGTCTTTGCCTACCTTATTGGCGTGTTCTCGTATATTCAGAAATAGAAAAGGGGACTTTCTGACAGGACGTAATTCCGCATCGGCCATTTTGGGATGGTCTAAGTGGCATGTAATCCGTGGATCTGTAGGAATGTATTCCTATTTTTAAAGTAAGCACCAAATGGTTTGGCGTTTCCACAAAATCAATTCCTTCAATTAGAGGTTGATGTATAATATGTGGTCAAGTTTACCTGCCCGTATTCCTGAATAAAGCTAGAAATAAAAGAGGGACTTTCTTTTAGAGTCCCTTTTCCAACGGCCATCTTGAGATGGTTTTTTTGTGTTAATGAGTATTAAACTATGAAACTATTCCTATTCGCTTGACAGGGGACTGGGCAGAAGAATTGCTTACAGAAAAAAATCATTGCACATTAATGTATACATTCTACAGTGCATTGTAAGGCATGTGAGGCATAAGAGTATAAACCAAGGAATTTTTTGGAGGGTATATGTTGCTACCTGTTCCCAATTTCTGCCCCAAGGGTATGATATTTAGAGAGATATGAGTTATTTTATAAATGCCAACTCATTCCATTGTATCTTCTCATTGGGACCGTTATTTACAGTGTCAAGGTGGAAAATCCAATTCTGTTCCCTTTTGAGGAGGATGTTGTTAAAGTTACCCCCTCTCAGGGGCCGCTTCACATTTTCTAAGATATTCCAACTAAATTCCTCTGCTGTGTTGTTTTTGTCAATGAAATGAGCCACCATTTGTGCAGTGGCCTTTTTTGTGTGGATACATGATTTATGTTCAATTATTCTTTTTTTTACCGCTCTGGATGTCATACCAAAGTATTGTATATGGCAGCGTCAGGTAATCAGGTAAATTACCCATTTGCTGTTACAGTTGCTGAGTTGCCTCTATTGCCAGGAAGTCTTCCACCCAATTTCCACACTGCGGCTTCTGGTAGTTTGTGCACACATCACACATGCCCCACACGGGGAATGTCCAGTTGGTAATGTAGTTCCCCACAGGGTGTTGTGATTTTCTTCACGCCTTGGGTCTTTAAATGTGTGGACAAGCCTGTATCTAATATTTGCCCTTCTTTTGATGGCAAAAAGTGGTAGAGGTAACGTTTGCTTGCCTGTGTTTAGGAATGGCCACAACTTTGTGATCTCTTTTTTCTCCCTGCACATTGAGCACAGATGACTGGAATGCGATTGAAATCATTAAGAAGAAATTGATACGAGCTGAGCTCCATGGAGCTCTGATGGTAGAATATCTAAGAGCCCATGCGGCACCTGGTGGCCTAATAATACATATCAAACCAAGAATCGTTTTAGAACATTTACAGTTTTGTAAAGACTGGTCATGTATAGCAAACAAGTGCACTCGCGATTGCCTCGTCCTAATTATAAACAGGCTAAATCCATCTCTAAAAACCTGATGCGCGAAATAGAGGAGAAATTGACAGCAATAAAAGATTGAATTGATCTTGACCTCTACAAAACAAGACTTGCGTCCTTGCACGCTACCATCAAAGACTTCACAGACATGAATATGACCAAAAAAATGAATACATTGAAAAAATGACGTGTCTACTTTTGAACACAGTAAAGTCTATCCCTACACCAAAGATGATTACTACACCCCTGAAGCTAGACAGGCACTGTCCGATGCATACCAGATAAGTATACAAATGGGAAAAAGATTGTTTGGAAATGCACGCTCCGGTTCCTCAAATAACTCAAGTGGGGGGTATGATGATGGTACGAGATTCGGGCCTCGACAAACAGGACATTTCCCTCATGCCAGACAGCAAGCATGCTTTAACACCCAGTTGCTATATATGGGCAACCAGGGGACAAATCAGCAGCAACAGAAGCATTTTTTAGGTCAACGCGGAGGAAACAGTGGACGACCGAGATGACAAACTTTCTCGGCCAGGATCACACAGAGCAGGGGTTAATGCCTCCCTCAACCGAACTTTCATTGATTATGAACTTTTCACAACATTCTCTAACTAATGCAGAAACACAGATCCTCCAAAAAGGACTTTCCTTTGTTCCCACAGCTAGATACAATGCCTTTCAGACACGTATCGAGCTAACGCAATTGATGAGAAAAATAAGGCTCAAACAATTCTTCGATGAACAACCGATCGAAACATCAAATACTGGGACTGGTTTACGACCGCAATCACGGTTCCTTCCTCCATCATACAGTCATACTGTGGAATCTATCACTTTCGAACAAACACTCCTGAAGAAACTGGGAGAGGTGGAGATGAGACTTCCCTTTACTCATGACAATTGTAGTAAAGAAGAACTTGATGCCCTTGACTCGCTAGCGAAAAATGATGAGATTGTCATAAAACCGGCCAACAAGGTTGGAGCAACAGTCATTATGGACAAACCAGATTACAATCAAATGGTGAATACAATGCTAATGGATGAGAAATCCTACAGACGCCTACCAGCAGATCCCACTGCCTCAATTCGAGCTTTGATAGCCCAAGTAGTTGATGAAGTGGAGGCAGAGGGCTTTATTTCAGCACATGAAGCTGCCTTCCTTGTGCCTGACTACCCAAGACTTGCAGCATTTTACGCTCCCCCAAAAGTACACAAAGGGGTGACACCCATTCCCGGAAGACCAATAGTCTCGGGAATACAATTAATCTTAGAACCCCTCTCACAATATGTGGACAGATTCCTTAGGGACGACATCCCCAAGATGGAATCATACGTTAAGGATTTGAAAGCCATGCTAGTTCTGCTAGTTCCCTTGCCTTCAATGAGGAGACACAGTGGCTGACCACTCTAGATGTAGAGGCACTCTACACTAGCATACCATAACAGGAAGCTATAGAGATGGTCCGGAGACATCTGGAGACTAGAAATCTACCCAGGGGAAAAGCGGCATTCATCACAGAACTCGCGGAAATTGCCCTGACAAAGAATTTCTTCATATGCAATGACACACACTACCAACAAGTCTCAGGGACTGCGATGGGCGCAACCTTCGCACCAAGTCTGGCGAACCTTTATGTCGAGTACTTTGAGGTAGAGCACATATACTCCACCACAAACCCATTCCGAGGACAAATAAAAACATGGAAGCGTTATATAGATGAAATTTTCATGATTTTCGAAGGCATCCACTCAGATCTGGAAGCCTTCAATCTATGAATTAATGGACGAAACCGACATCTGAAATCAGACAAAAGGGAAACACATTTTCTGGCTCTACAACTTACGGACCAGGAGGGGCATCTGATATCGAAGGTGTACAAAAAGAACACAGACCGGAATGCCCTACTTGCATGAACTAGCTACCACCCATGGACTCTACCGGACAATCTGCCGTTCTTACGTTATCGCAGTACCTGCACTGATATTAGAGATTTTCACGCACAGTCAACAGGTCTCAAAAATCAACTGATATCCAGGGGATACCCAAAGAAGATTGTGAATGATACATGGAAAAGAGCAAGGATTATGCTTCGGGAAATTACCTTACAACATCATGAAAAGGAGACAACTACGGGCAAGATTACAGCAGTCCTGAGTTACTCACCTGCGTTTAACATACTTAAAAAAGAGATCACAAACTTGTGGCCAATCCTAAACACAGGCAAGCAAACGTTACCTCTACCACTTTTTGCCATCAAAAGAAGGACGAACATTAGAGACAGGCTTGTCCACACATTTAATGAACCAAGGTGTGAAGAAAATCACAACACCCTATGGGGGACTACATTGCCAACCGGACATTCCCCCTGTGGGGCATGTGTGATGTGTGCACAAACTACCCAAAGCCACAGTGTGGAAAACTCAGCAATTGTAACAGCAAAGGGGTAATTTACCTGATTACCTGCCCCTGCCATCTACAGTATGTTGGTATGACATCCAGAGAGGTAATAAAACAACTAATTGAACATAAATCATGTATCCGCACAAAAAAGGCCATTGCACCAATGGTGGCTCATTTCATTGACAAAAACCACACAGCAAAGGAATTTAGTTGGACTATCTTAGAGAAGGTGAAGGGGCTCCTGAGAGGGGGTAACTTTAATAACATCCTCCTCAAAAGGGAACATAACTGGGTTTTCCACCTTGACACTGTAAATAATGGTCTCAATGAGGAGATACAATGGAATGAGTTGGCATTTATAAAATAACTCATATCTCTCTAAATATCATACCCTTGGGGCAAAAATTGGGAACAGGTAGCCAACATGCACCCTCTGAAAAATTCCTTGGTTTATACTCTTATGCCTCACTAGCCTTACAATGCACTGTAGAATGTATCCACTAATGTGCAGCGATTTTTTCGGTAAGTAATCTTTCTGCTTGGTCCCCTGTCAAGTGAATAGAAATAGTTTCATAGTTTAATACTCATGCACAAAAAAAAAATCTCAAGAAAGTCCCTCTTTTATTTCTAGCTTTAGTCAGGAAAACGGGCAAGTAAACTTGACCACATATTATACATCAACCTCTAAATGAACGAATTGATGTTGTGGAAACAACAAACCCTTTGGTGCTTACTTTAAAAATAGGAACACATTCCAACAGCTCCACAGATTACAGGCCACTTAGATCATCCCAAAATGGCCGATGCAGAATTGCGTCCTGTCAGAAAGTCCCCTTTTCTATTTCTGAATATACGAGAATACTCCAATAAGGTAGGCAAAGACGACCTGCATTTCAGAAGTTCCAAACGCGTGCGCGAGATTCCAAACGGAACCTCGCTCCTGCACGCTGTTCCAAGACTAGGAAGCAGGTAAGAGACTTCCGGCGCTGCAGAATATGAGCACTTCTTTTTCTTATAGTCCCAAATGCGTGCACGAGATTCCAAACAGAGCCTTGCTGCCACGCGCTGTATTAATACTAGTAAGCAGGTGAAAGACTCCCAGCGCTGCACGAAAAGAGCATGTATTCTCGAATAGTAACAATTAGACATAGAAGTATATCCATGGAACCTCTACGAGATATCCGAATATGCTGCATATCATACAGTTATGGGGTATTTTATGAGCACAGACTGCTCAACACGCATCGCAGCAATTGGTATAATGCTGTAGGTGTTTGTTTGTTTGCATGACATTAACTCATGAAGTGAAAAACAGCTCCAATAGAAATAGACTTGATATGTCTTTGGATAGTTTTGCAAATGATTCATGGCATATATCACATAAGCCCTATACCCGTAGTCATCACAGAGGTTTTTTCGAATAGTGCAAAAGCTGGCAATTTTTTGAGATTGTATTATTGACAATATATAAGCTTAGATTTTGAGACAAATGAGGATAATTGTTCTTCCCCCTCTCTCTTAGACTATTGTGGACAGCATTCTGAGCCTGCACGAACTACAGGGCTCGTAACCATATCTCTGTGACCACCAAGAAATGAAATAGAGAGAAAGCCAATTTACAAGACGTCATAAATTACTTTTCCTCTAAGTTATTCACCCAATAAATCATTGCTAAAATACACTTGATGACATATGGATGTGGATAGTGTGTACAGGGGGATTTCCCTTTCCCTTTCCCCACTTTCTGCTCTGTCACCTTGGGATCTGGGCAATGTGTTACCCCATCCACATACACACCTTTCACAGAAAAAATGGAGAGGTGCACTGCGGGTGTGGTGTGCGTCTTACACGATGGGTCCAAGGTCACCACTGACAAATGTCTTTGCACAACCTAATAGGTGATCAGCACTAATCGCACATGACAAGTAATTATGTATATATTGTCAAATTGAACCCAGGCCTTAAAATAGGTCCTTATATTCCCTAGGTGGGATATGGACTACCGCCATATTGGGCAGATAAAAGATTGACTCGCAGGATAAGAAATTGGTCCTGAAGAAGATGATCTGAAAAACGTATATCATCAAAACCAGTTCCCCTCAGAATCCATGGACGTCTCGAAAATATAGGAGAAACATGCCAAGAACAATTTACTTCTAATGGCTATGATCTACATGATGCAATAATGGCTTCTTCTATATAGTAGATCAAATTTTCATGAACATTTTTTTCCAACAAAGTCCAAACAGATGTCTCCTGACAAAAAACGATGGTATAGAAATACTTAAGACATCAGGAATATAATCAATATTGGACATCTCTATCATTTGTTTTATAATATATACTTGCTTAATACAAGTATATAGTTGGGTGGGGACAGCACACACCACAGAGGGTGACTAAAGCACCTGAAATCCCCCGTTGTATGCTCTCCCAAGAATACTCACTTTTCTGCCCCTTTTCTCTGGGAAAGCCTTATGACACCTTGGCAACACTGACCGATAATTCAGTGTAGGGTTAGGGCCAGTGTTCCCTCTTCATCTATCCTCTTTTAGATAGGTGGTACTCCACTCTCAACCTAGTGATAGAATATCCTGCAGGGGAAGGGTATTCTTCTGGTTAGGGTCGGAATAGGTAACACAGCATCACTATTGCCAACTAAAGAAATTTTAATAACAATCATAGTCCTGGTCCTGTTTTGTGTGATATTGTGATTGAATGTGACAGGAAGGTCTTATACCCATAGAGGTCTATCTAAATAATAATTTTCTTCCCCCTGAGTGTTTGTTTGGATCCTTCCAAATACAGCAGCCCAGAGTGCCATAATCTTTCAAGCTGGCTCTAACCAGTTATTCTTCCTGTTAGTTGAAGCCGTAGTACATAGAGAATAGCACAGTTGATGGCTTCTATGCCATTGTTGCTAATCTCAACAACAATGGAATGCAGATTTCAATATTGCACCAACTATCATTCAAGAAGGGACATGTCAAACATTGCATGAATGCCAAGATTATCTATGATTCACAAATGTTCTCCAATGCTGGCATAACAATGCCAGGATCCACTCATGATTCATAGATGTTCCAGAAAAACATAGTCTGAGGACAATTTAATTTATGGCCATTCCTCATTGCCGGGCAAAAATAAAGAATACAGTTCACCTTGAATGGGGGAGGGGAGAGTTCAAAAACATGTTCACCCTGGAGGGGGCGAGGGGGATACAAAAAATGAAAAAAAATAAATGCTCCCTAAATAGGCTCATGCCACCAGTGTGCATGAACAAAGGGCAGTGGTGGCAAGAGGATAGGGATGTGTGGGGACATAGCAAAGGGCATCAACTGTGCAGTCCTACTGGAACCCCCATCCTATGGTGGATGCTGGTATGATGCACTCTGATGATGCAATGCTAAAGCTTTGTCCTCATTGGCTATAGCCACTCAGGAGAGGGGTGTGTAGATGAGGGCCCCAATAGTTTCAAGTTCCTGGTGGTGCAAGTCACGAGTGTCCAAAGAGTCAACCTGCATGATGACCCTTAATGTCTCCAACTGCATGATGAGAGATCATCTCAAGGACTCCATCTCTTGTAGGAGGTTGTCCATGGTGGCAAACATTTCCTCATGAAGAGATTGCTTGGGATTTCTTGTCTTGATGGTGGGATTCCCTTAAGACCAACATCTTCACCTACAGGTATTTACTCTAGGATTCTGTGTATTTTGGCATTGGGATTCCCTTGAGTGCAACATCGCCAGATGCAATGTTTCTCAAGGTGTCCAAATCCTGCTGCTAGTGCCCTTGATGCCCAAAGCTCATCATTCAGGGACTGTCTCAAAGCCGAACCATCATCGAAAATCACCTGACTCAGTCGTTGCATGGCATTTTCTTTCAGGGGATTGATGAGCCTGGCCACCTCCTGCAGGACCTTGACCAATTTGTCATTTGCATGCAGAAACAAATTCCTCCCAATCTTAGTGTCTGGCAGCCACACTTCCACCATGTGTGCGGTGCACACCAGGACGGGATGCTAAAGCCTGAGCTTGTCACAGTGAGTGCACTGTCACTGGCTGGCAGTATACAACCCTCTGACTGACATCAGTCTCCGCTTCTGGCTCCATGATGGGCCAAGGCAATCTTCCAGATACTGAAGCCACCATTGATGCACTGCTTCTCACTGCTGGGACCAGTGACTCCTGGCTTGCCTCCTCTGACTCAGCAGTCTCAAGGAACTCAAAGAGGTCAATGGCATCTGGATTACCCAGTGGTGTACCCTCCACTATGTTCCTCAGTATGCTCTCCTCATCAGATTTGGCAACATCATCTGAAGAGTAAGCAGGCCTCCTAATGATGGACTGCGACACAAGGGGATTGTTACCAGATACAGCACCCCGTGCTACACTGAGGATGGTTGCACCTCATCCGCCTCCTCCTCCACCTCATCTGCTGCATCTTTATCTGCACAAAGTCAGACAATAATATTCAGAGACTTACCTATCTGGTAAAACATACCTAGGTGGATTCAAATGCATACAGACACAATAGGGCCAGCCATACACACATCACACATCTAAAACAGAAATTTGGAAACAAGTTGCAAAATATATGCACTGTTCGGCAAACTACACACCATTGAATGAACAAGAAATATAGCAAAGTAGTGAACAATTTAATGATGAATATATTGCAAAGTGTTCATAAAACACAGTCGAAAGGGACATTACTATGGCCCTCATTACGACCCTGGCGGAAAGCGACTGACCGGAGCGCCACAGCGTAAATAGCGTTTCCGCCATTGCACGAAGGAGCAAAGTGCGGCCCATTCCGACCCATCGGGCACGAGCACCACGCCACGGCGGAAGTGCAAAGTCCGCGATGGCGGAAATGACCCCAAAACGGCCCACACCGCCGCCGTACGGCGCCCTAGGTGCAATACCGCCACCCCTCTCAGCGGTCACCGCAGTGTGCGCCTACCGGAAAGTACGGTGACCGGAAATATACGGAAACGGAAGTTAAAACATGGGCCCGGAACGGGAAACATCCCGGCGTACACCTATAAAAACACTAAAACCACACAACCACTAAAATCACCACCCTGAAACACACCCCAACCCGTCAACCACCCTAGCGAAACCAAGAAAAATGGGAAAAGTAGCGAAGAAAGCGTGCGACCGCAAGCGGCAGGTCCACTTCTCCCGTGAGGAACTCACCGTGCTAACAGAGACCCTCCAGGAGAATGCTGCCGTCGTCTTCTCCACGCAAATGACCAGGACGGCACTTGCAAACAAGAAGGCCATATGGGCTCTGGTGGCACAGCGGGTAAGTGCGGTGGGGACCGCACCCCGCACCCCACAGCAATGCCGCAAGCGATGGGACGACCTGCGGATACGCGTCCGCAGCATACTCTCTGCCAACCGCAACATCGCCACAGCCACCGGGGGAGGTCCTGAATCACCCATCAAGTTGACCCCCTGGGAAGAAATCTGTGCCTCCACCATCGGAATGGAGAGCATAGAGGGAGTCGGAGGGATGGAGAAAGGAGTGCAGACATCCGAAGAATCAGGTAGGTGGACCAGATAAAACAATGCCAAATCCACACAGTCCATCCATGTGAAGTACCATGCGTCCACATAGTGCAACAGAAACACATGTCCAGGAGAACGTCCACACACATCGGCCTGATAGCGCACGTTAAAACCCACAATAAATACATAAATAATTAAAAACCCCTAAAACACGCACTACACGTGCAGCAGGCACACCCTAACTGCAGGCTGCCAAACAACTGCACCCTCACTCCACACACAAATCAAAGCACCTCCAAGGCCCCGACCCAAATCACCCTCAGGTACCACCCCAATGCATGTGATACAATGCCATTCCAATTCCCACAGACCCATCAATAACCCTCGCCCTCCTTTACTCCACCACAGGGTCCGATCCAAACGACGAGCTACAGGACACCCCTACCAGCACACCTGCAAAGAGGGCCAAGACCAACGGCCAGAGACCCTCCACCTCAGCTGCACGCATCAAGACACGGCAGCAGCACAAATCAGGTGGCAGCACAGAGGAGGGAACATCAACAGGCACCCCAGCAGCCAGCATGCCCACAACACCACCACCACAGGTCCCCCCAATGGATGCCACAGAAGGCACTGCCTCAGGTGGCAGCAGCACCATAGGCGACACCTCATTGATGGCAGCATGCTCCGACACAGAAAACGGGGATGCCGAAGTCAGATCCATCCATGACCTGTCCCAATCCCCCTGTCTGTCCCATCCCGTACAACATGAGGATACCACGCAGGGGCACCCACAAGACGACGACTGGCCATCCCCCACAATCCCTGTGGCAAGGCAACATGAGGACAACAGCCCCTCTGCGACACCCCCGCAAATGGCCATGGCCCAGCAGAGGCAACAGTCCCTCGACCAGTTGATCGAACAACAGCAGCAACTGGCCACACTCCTCAAGGACCATGCCGATGAATGTGGGGGCACTAAGGCAGACATAGAAACATCAACTGAGACACTTAGGGCAGAAATGGAGAGAGGCACAGAGACGCTAAGGGCACAAATTGAGAGAAGCACCGAGAGCCTGAGGGGGGAACTGCATGCAACGTCCAAAGACGTATGTGCCGAACTTGCCGCAGTGCGCCATGTGCTCACTGAGCTCTCGCAAACCCTTAGGGACATGCATGGACGTGAGCAGGCAGACACATCATCCGTTGCAAGTTCCGTCCAGGGCAGCCCCCAACGTAGATCTGGAAGGAACCTGCGCTCCACAGGCAGGGGTGCCCCTGATACCCGCAGAGGGGGCTTGCAATAGCGACAGCCCACTTACAATGAGCATCTTTGGACACTGGTGTTCGGGGGGGAGGTAGGAGGGTGGAGGGGGTGTGTTGGGCTCACTTGGGTGGCGGGTCGATAGGGTGTTCAACATGATATCACATATGCCATAAACAGTGCACGATCAACCAATGAGATGTGTGGACATTGATCTTTGTGTACTAGGCCATCATAGGCGTACAGTCCATATTGTGCATGTCCCAGACACACACAGTGCCACGAGTCCCGTGTCCATGTATCAGCCACCAGGCGTGAGTGCTAGAAGCATGCATCAATGAGATGCTGACGAATGTCACGGGCCTCTGGTGCCTCGCAGACTCCATGAGGTGCTGCCACATCCCCACCCTCATCATGACCATCATCAGGTGCTTGCAGTTCTGCGTCAGGGGGCATGGGCACATTTCTACGTACGCACATGTTGTGGAGCATGACACATGCCATCACCATCTTTGCAACCTTCTCATGGCGGTACAGGAGTGCCCCGCCAGACCTGCTGAGGCAGCGGAAACGGCCCTTCAGTAGGCCGAATGCCTGCTCAATGACTACACGGGTACGTGAGTGGGCATGGTTGTAGTCCTCCTCATGCTGGTCCCGTGGGTTCCGGACTGGTGTGAGGAGCCATCTCTTCAGTGGATATCCAGCATCACCTGTATGTGGACGAGAAACGTATGATGTGGAATGCCATTGATACGTACGCACACCCCCCCCCTTCCTGCCAGTACATTGCCAATTCACATACCCCACATCATCATGCATGTAATGAGACTCACCGAGTAGCCAGGATCTGTTCCCTGCGTGTCGCTCCATGTAGCGTGGTATTGTAGAGTTCCTCAAGACCATAGAATCATGGGTTGATCCAGGGAATCGGGCACAACAATGCGTAATGATCCTGTTGGAGTCACACACCATTTGTACATTCAGGGAATGAAATTGTTTTCGGTTGCGGTACTGGGCCTCCATGGCATGTGGGACGACCAATTCAACATGGGTGCAGTCGATGGCACCAATGCAACCCGGTATGCCGGCAAGTGCATGGAATCCCACTTTTGTGTTGGTAATTTCCTGCTCCGAGCGTGGTAGAGAGATGTAGTTGTCTGCGTGCTGCAGGAGGGCATCGAGCACTTGCAATAGTGTCCGTGAGAACAGTGGCTGAGAAATGCCATGCAACTGTCCGACTGTGTGCTGGTAGGTGCCTGTGGCCAGGAAGTGTAGTACAGACACCACCTTCAGTAGGGGTGGGATGGCGGTTGGGCTATCTATCATGCTGACTAGGTCAGCCTGTGTCATGTCCACAATGGCGGCTATGGTGTCCCGGTCCAGACGGTAGAGGGTGTGGATCTGCTCATCAGTGAGGTTGAACGGATGTGCTCGGAGGCGTGGGATTGCGGGCTGCCTGCGTGGTGGTAGTGGCTGTGCTGCTGGGCCTTGCTGGCCCTGCCTTGGCCTCCTCCTCCTCCTGCGTCTCCTCCGTGCGGCTGGTTGTAGTTGTTGTTCGTCTTCTTCTTGGAGTCGGAGCACTTGCAGTGCTATCAGGTCCCCCAGGGCCAACATCGCGAGTCCTGCCGGTAGCATTTCGGTGTGGTTGTGGGAGGAGACTGGCTGTGCAATTTATGTGTTTCCAGGCTGTATGGCCTCCACCTGTGGTGATTAATTCCACCTGTGCAAACTGCTCTCCCCTTTGGCCGAGCACGTCCCGCGCACAACGCTGCAAATCGGGGAATGGTATCTTGCTATTGCAATCATGTATTTGTACCCGATGGCCGTGTAAGATTGGTTGATATGTTCATTCTGCTGTGGTCCCATTGTTTCCCATACTATCTGTGCAGTCGCGAACGGACTTGTGAAGGGTCAGTGGAACGTAGTACTCGAGTAACGGTGGGCCCTCATGCATCACTGTACCGAGTTGCAACGACGGGCGTGGCTTCCCATTTGTGGGTGAAGGCAGTTGCCATTTTCACACACAGCCGCACTCGATGGAATAATTAGTGATTTCAAACGGCCACAGATGCCTTTTCGACGTGATGTTGCAAATGAGGAATTCGAAGGGCGGCGCTTTCGGTTTCCAGCTAGCGGCGAGGAGATGCCCACAGGTCTGACTGCAAATGTAACGTTCTATTGTTCAATGTCCTTGAGACAGGGCCCATGGCGAGGGAGCAATGATTGATATGAATAGTTTGGGATGCGCAATAGCTACGTGGGCGATGAGGCAGGCCGTTCCCAAATACATGTTACTTCACAACACTGGAATTACGGGCTGGGGCACTGTGGATTTAGCAGGCTGCATTACGCACAGACTCAATGGATGTTTCTAATGTTATGTGAGTAATTATTCATGCGTTTTGATCCCGGGATGAGGGAATGATGAATGGATGCATGGGCAGGTGATTTGATACAGAGTTTGCCATGTACAGGGCTTCTTGGGATCTATCCGCCTCCCCTACGCTATGTGATGCAGGGCTGCCATAGTGGGACCATCGTCTATCTGGCCTTGTTGAGCCCTCCCTGTCTCGACGCGCCCTCAGACACTTGTGTCCATGCACGTTAACATTCCCATCTGATGGATTATGTTTTGACAGACGCATGCACAGGTACACTCGTTTGTGATGGTGTTTGCACCTCGATATAGATGGTCATGAGTCGCAAGTGGTTTTGGGGTGGTGATGATCCTTTTGAGTGGGCTAGCATGCATATGGCTGTGGATTTCGTGTGATCATTGAAGTGAGTTGTTCGAATGCAGTTCTGATGGCCATTCTGTTCTTGTTCTTTTCTTTTGGTTGACAGGTATCTCCTCCCCTTTTGCCACTGCCATCTGTATGCCACTCCTGCAGATGGATTTTACTCCCGACACCTGCTGCTTCGTGTTAATCGGTGGAGCAGCATTACGATTTTATGGGACGATCGCCAATGGCCCACATGCCCTTACGCAGTACTGGTGGCTCGGAGCAACATTTCGGCCTTTCAGCTGGACTAGTGCCTCCCCATTGGGTCGGCCCTGCGGTTCTGTGCGCTTCCATGTTGCCTTTTCGTACGTGTATGTGGCTCTGTGTACCATGGGGGAACAGGGCGACACACAGGTAGTGGCTGGTCATTTCTTGCGGATGCAGCCCACAATGGTGATTAGTGTTTTGTAGTTCATGGCCTGATGGCTGTATGGGCTTGGTGACTTTGATGTGCATTAAATTTCTATTCTGATTTGGCCGTTGTAGCTTTTTTCTTTGCAAGTGATGTGGCATATGCCTATTTGGGGGGCGATGTATTGTGAGGAGATCTGCATTGGGTTCCAGCTTCGGGGTTTAGTTGCGTGGTACTGTGCTGGGCGCGTTTGCCTACGAAGCACAGTGAGGTCAGGGATGGGGGCTGCCAATATGACTGTTTGAATGTTGTCATGCTCAGGGGCGGGGGATTGGGTTTTGTGTAACAGATGCCGGTCAGCCAGGTGGACTGGTGGAATGATGTGTTTTTCGGAATATTGCTGGTCACAGGTGCCTGTGTTTGCGTGCGTTTCTTGGTGGGGACTGTGGTCATGTCCATTGGGATGGCTTCTGTATTCGTGCCATCTGTGCCCTGCAGCTCCCATTGGCCCCTCTTGTGTTTCTTTTGTTCGTTGCCATGCAGGGGTGACTTGTACATTTCAATGGTTGCATTGTGACTTCATTGCACCTACGGGGAGTTGTACTTTGTGGGCAGGGAGCGGTGTACAGGCACTCAGTGGGGCCGTTTACGGTTGATTCGCGATGCCGTACTTCTCGCCATGGCGGAATGGTACATTACGCCATGCCTGATGGCGTTAGGTACATGTCCGCTAGGGTCGGAATTGGCGTACCCTTGCGCCATGGTGGTGTTTGCGGTTTGGCATGGCGCGCGCGCGCGTGCTTGGTGCAGTTAGCGTTGGCGTTCACTACGGTGTCGCTAATGGCTTCGTACTTTCCGGTGACGGGTCATAGTCGCAACGAGCGCTATTCGATGGCGGAATTGCATTTCCGCCATCGTTTTCACCTTTCCGCCAGGGTCGTAATGAGGGCCTATGTATTGAAATATACAAAAAACAATGATTAATTCACAAAACATGACATGAAAATTACCTGCCCCAACTGCCAAAGAGTTAGAGAAGACATGCCCACCATCGTGTGACCATGTGATGAAAGAAAGAAAAAGGAAAACATTTGTGCAAATAAAGACTATTTAAAACGAGAACCTCACAGAGAATACACCTGAAGCCACACTTGTGTGTTGCCTCAAATTGAAAGAACAAAGAAATATCAAGGCTGAGTACCACAAATGAAATACACCAATCACGGGCTGAAAAGATGCAAGTATCTTTTTTTACTGTACAGTTTACAAAGAAAATCAGATAGCTATCAGGCTACCAACACCTCACAGTGTGTACCAGTCGACACAGAGAGGAGATAGAGTGCTGGACATCTAAACACTAGCATTTTTATAAATTTCCTACAATATTGTCCAGCCTCTCTTCACGTTAATAATTTGTTGGTCTAGAGTGTGTGCCTAGTTCACATACAGATTTTACAATATCATGTAAAGGATTACATAAGTTTGTACTTCCATGAAGACACAATAGTGATGTATGTTCTCGGATCCTGCGGTAAGCCTTATTTCAAGAGTCTGTACGATGTAGTTCAGCTAAAGCATACGCTCGAGGTTTGTTCTTCATTGTCCCAATGTTTATAAAAGGATGAGGTTTGTGAGCGCAGACAACACTTGAATGACAGTTCATATGAAGCACAAGGTTTCTTTGCTCAGTTTAAACAGTCGGCTCTCGGACAACCTAAACATTAACAGAACTCAAAGGTCGGAAAGCTTGGCTGCAAGTCGAAAACATAGTCCACCATTTTAGAACATAGAACACGAGTGAAAATTAAAATGGCGGATGAATCTTAAAATGGCGGCATAGTTAACCCAAAAATCGGAACTTTGCAATGCGGTTTTCCGTGCAGCGCAAATGGTCTCAGGCCAATATAAATAATAAGGAGGCACTAGATAATTACGGTTTAACAAAATTACAATGGCTCTATTGCCAAAAAAGTATATATTGGCATAAGGATCCAGCCTAAGACATTAAAAAGAAACTGCCAGGAAAAAATGCCAACTCACTTTTCGGCTACACCAGGCCAAAGTGATTTTAGGGGCGGAACCTTCATCAGGGCTAACATAATAGCATTATTGTTTGGGGAAGGCACTGAATGTTTTTTGTGAAAATATGAATGATTCACATAATGAAGAGATATTTAAAAAAAAAAAACAATGCATGAATTCCAAAGTTAAAGATTCTAATGGGGAAATAATGGTTTCCTAGTTAGAAAGAATCATGTGTGATCAGAATAGTTTCTGAGCCAGGAAATCATCCCACAAGCTTGGGTACACACATCACGTCAAATGACGTCTGAAATCATATATAAAAATGGTTGTATGCACTGTGGGTTTAGCAACCAACAACCTGCTACAATGTTATACAAAGTACGCAGTGTTTGTCAATGTACTAATGCCGCTATGACAAAAATTGTTTTGCAATTGGATGGATAAAGAAAAAAGTTCCCTAACAAAGACAGTAAGCTGGCAAAACGGTGACAAGAACGGTAAGTGATAGATGAAATATTGTGATGCCAATTCAAATTCTTGGCATTGGAAATGATTTAGGTAAAGCCAGAGTTTTCCTCCAAACGATGGCCTCATATTGTTGCCATTTCATCGTATCTTGATTGATTATTGTTTCTCCAGCATAGGTTAGGATGCGGACCACCTTTTGTCTATATAGTAAGATTGTTGATTTTATTGTGAAGGTACCAAATTTGCAATGGAAGAAGCGACCTAAACGGGCTAAGGATCTTGCTTTCCTCTCAATGTAATCTTTCCATTCTTGTTCAACTGGTGACAGGTTTATCATAGCGCCTAGATATTTAAATACTTTTGTCTCTTCAATCTCTTTATCTTCTAGCTCTAGTTTCACATTTTTTCTCCTGTTACAATGCAGAGTTGTTAGTCTCATTAACTTGGTTTTAGGAATGTTGATTTGTAGGTCATTCTCTTTCATAAAAAAGCCAACTGTGTCTAATGTTTTTTGTAAACTTGATTGCGTTTTATCCATGACAATGATGTCATCTGCATACATTAAGGTTTTTATTGGTTTGTTGTTAATCTTCGGTGGATTCTAGAGTGGATTGTGAATCGGTTGTACAAAACCAAAAGTATACAAGTTATATAGACAAGCAGCCAGAGGGCACCCTTGTTTCAGTCCATTCCAGGTGGTGATTTCTTCTGTTACTGCACCGTCATTTGTTAATCTGACTCTGATCAATGTATTAGAGTAGAGCTGTTTGACTGGATTGAGTATGGATGGGGTACAACCCCATGATGTTAACTTCGACCATAGTTTTTCTCTATTCACCGAATCGAATGCTGTTTTTAGGTCTATAAAGACAGCATATACTTGTTGTTTCTTTATTGTCGCTTCGTACTTAATCATATTTAGAAGCAGCAGATTAACATTTGTGCCGATTTTGTTAGCGAAACCAGTTTGTCGCTTTTCTTGAATGCCATTTTCCGCGGCCCATGTATTGAGTTTTTTCATTAGGAATCCCGCAAACAGCTTTCCCAGTGGGTCAAGAAGGGCTATGAGTCTATAGTTTGCTGGCTTTTTCCTGTCGCCAGCTTTATAGATCGGAATCAATATCGCTAGGGTCCAGTTGCATGGATTTTGTTTAGTTTTCTCTATTAGATTAAGAAGTTTTGAAAAAAAGGTAGCCCATTCTTCGGGGGCAGATTTTAGGTTGGCGTTGGAGAGCCCATCGGGGCCAGGTGCTCGAGATGGATTCAAGGATATAATAGATTTTCTGATCTCATCTCTTTCCCATTTTAAACCCCAAGCATGATGGTTATTCAAGCTTCCTGCTGATAAAGTGTCTGTTTTCCCTTTGTAGAGGTTTGTGAAATGTTGAGACCATTCTCCGGATTCTACCTCTTGTATCATGGTTGATACATTGGATTTTTCATTTAGAAGCGACCACAGCGTTGTGGTGTTTTTCTGTTTTAAAGCCACTAAAATCGCTTCTGCATCTTCTGCTTCAGCAGCGGTTATTATATTCTGTTTTTTGAGTTGTCAAATTTTTTTGTGTAAGTTCTTTTTCATCGACTTAATATCATAATTAAACTGATGTTTGTCGTTGCTTTGCCAGTTGCCACGGCTTTTTTTGGGATGCTGATATTTGTGCAGAGTCCACTCATAGTTGAGTTTTGACTGGTCTGGTAAGTTTGTGGCTTCAAAATTTGTCAGCAGGTCGGCCATTTGCTGTTGGTTTATTCAGAGCTTGTTTAGACCATTGTTTAGTTCCAACTCTGGAAGATTTAATCGTGGAATTTGCATTTGAGCAGTAGTCCATGTTATTACAATTTGATGGTGATCACTATTTATTTGTGGATGATTTGCAGTTGCCGTTAGGGTTTTTAGTATCCTTTCTGAGATGAAAATGTAGTCTATAATTAAGTTGGATTGTGCTCGTGTCCATGTTGGTGGTGGTTTGTCTTGGACATTTCGTGGTTGTTCAGTCAATGTTAAGTTTCTAATGAGAATTTCTTTAGACCATTTTTACTCTTGAAGATAGATTGGAGGGATTTAGTCTTATGCCTTCTGGGCTGTAAAGATGGATATTCAAATCACCGGCAATTATGAATTCTGTCGAATTGTGTGTGCTGGCAATTGTATCGAATTCATCAAAAATTGAATTGAGGAATATATTCTCATTCATTGAAGTTGGGTTCCACTAGATATTGAAGATTGTTAAATAGCTGGGTTCCTTTTTTGGGGTTTGCATACAGATGATAATGTATTGAGCCCAGGGGTGAAGATTTTGCTTTGCTATGATTGACCAAGTTGGGTTTATTTTGGTCATAATCAGCATGCCTGAGGATGGTCTACCTTGGTGTGAAGTAATCGCCGGATTCATGAAGGTCAAGAATCCTTCGGAGGTTACCTCTTCAGACAGCCACGTTTCCTGAAGGCAAATTATATCCATGTCTTTTTGATTTAATGATCCTTTGTCAAAGAGGTGGTTTGAGCCTCTAGTATTCCAGGAGCATAATGTTATCTCTTCTGGCTTTATTTTGTTGCATTTCGGTTGTTATAGATAGGTCTTAATTCGTGAGTTTTGAAGGTCGCCTCGTTGTATTCATTTTTGTTTGTATTGAGCATTGTAAGACATGTCGGAATGCATTTGTTCCGTCCTGCGGATCGGTTGAGGCTTTGATTCGGTATTTTTGTTCCACAGGTCATTGTATGATGCTAGCTGCATATTGTTCTGTAGGCTGTCAACTTTCTTCTGTTTGTTTTGGTCCAAATGCTTGTGATTGATAGTTATTTTTAGTTTTTTTGAAGCCATATAGTTGGTTACAAGGACTTCTTCTGTTATAAATCCCAATTTCATTAGATGATTATTTGTTGACAGGACATGCATCATCGTTTTTTGGTTGTAGAAGTCGATGTGAACTATGTCCATCTGGTTTTTATTTGGGAAATGTAGGACATCAATATCTCTTGAAGTGATTTGAGCTAACTGTGGGATAACTGTGAATAGACATAGAATATTGGATCTGTTCATGATTATTGATTCAGTAGGATTTAAGGTAGTTGCAGACAGTTATAATCGAAAGATATTATTTACTTTCCGTGGATCAACAAAAATTGGTCAGATGAGTGGGCACTTGCCTTGGCCCGTAGTCGTTTCCACACTTTTATAGGAATTTTCAGTTTCTACTGAAGTCCAGCTTTCCTCATTTGATACTGTAGAGTATGTAAAGGAAATATTAGTGGATGTATTAATTGAGATCGAATTGACAGTGGAGGTCTCGGAACATTCATCTAGGACTATTAGTAGCTTGTCTTGAGGATCGAATAGAGTGTCATTCAATTCCGTTGGAGTACTTGGTCCTATAGATTTGTCAGGACGGTTCCTCGTCAAATCGGTTCCTGCGTGTTTGTCAATCACGGCTAGTAGTGCGTCGAGTGGTTCATCCTCTGTTTACATAGATGTTTCTCGCCCTTGTTCCGAACCAATAATTGCTCCTTTAGGATCTGATCTTAAGGCCTTGGAGGCTTTATTTGGGTCCGGTAGAGCTCGTTCCTTCCTATTTTCAAGATTTTTTTGGGTTGTTATTATAGGTCTAGTTTGTTGTTTTTCGACCACCTGAAGTTTTCTTAGGAACGCTCGGGAGCCTGTCTGATGTTTTTTTGAATTTTTTTTCTTCGGCTGTGGTTGTTTTCCTAGAAGACCTTGTTTGGTTAGGTAAAAGATGTCAAAAGGGGTACATGATGACGATTCGGTATTTGCAATACTTATAGGTAACTTTAAGGGGTCTACTTGAATATCGTATTGAGTAGTTTGATTTGTTTTAGGTGTAACATCGGATGCTGATTTTTCACTTTGAGGTTCCGTTGAGAAGTGGTCTGGTTTGTTGCCTATTTCAAGGTGTTTTATGGATTTGTCATTCAGCATTTTCTTTGTAATCATTGTCAAGGTATCTGTTAAGTATTGTTTGTCAACCCGATCAATTCTTGCAATTTCTGCCAAACGGCTTTGCCAGGTCCTGGTGGCTTCTGCCTCATAGTTAAGACGTTCTTGTATTGTGTCAAGGGATGGGCGGGCCTCACGGTTTTCCAGTTGTTTATTTATATTGCGTTGTGGAGAGTATAAGAAGTAATATGATGTTTGCCATTGTTGTTTTGCTGTTCGCCTCATTGTTGTAAAGATGGAGTACAGTGTAAATCTGTGTGTATCTTTGAATCATTATTTGCAGTTTGTATGGATGAGAAAGTATATGAGTGAGACTCACTGTTTTGTGTTGCTAGAACAATTTGTTTAGTTTTTTTCTTTTCTAACTTCAGTGATGGTTTTAAGGCAGATTGCTTGTTGTTTCCTATAGAGTTATGTGTGAGTGCCGTGATTGATTTATCTTCTTTCTTTAGCTCAGGAAGGGGCGGTTGGTCAGTCTTGTTTGTTATTTTAGCGGGAGTGCTAGATGGATCTTGACAGGGGCTTACATTTGGATATATAGGCATAGGGTTTTTAGACACATTAGCTAGTGTCTCTTCCAGTATTTCTTGTAAGCGAGTGCAAGGTTTAGTGGAGTCCATTACCTCTATATCTTGATTGGTTTTATACTTTATGACCGTTTGCCAAGTCAAACAGAGGGGCTTACCGCGTCACCAGCCGTAAACAGCAGCAAACAGCGACTGCAAATTGCCCTTGACTCCGACGGGCTTAACGCCGCAAGGGCAGTCAGGTCTTCCTTTTGGTCGTACTTCCTGGGGGCGTGGCTTGTTACTACCACGTGACTCACGACTTGAATCAGTTGCTAGCCACACTCGCTTCAAACTGCTACGGCTCCAGCCGCAGTCTGACGCGATTCGGAGCATGGCAGAATATCAATGCAGGTATTGAGAAACACAGGGACACAGGAGCTCAGCAAGAGCAACAAGAGAAGCAAACAGCGACTGCAAATCGCCCTTGACTCCGACAGGCTTAACGCCGCAAGCACAGTCGGGTCTTCCTTTTGTTCGTACTTCCTGGGGGGCATGTCTTGTTACTACCACGTGACTCGCGACTAGAATCAGTTGCTAGCCACGCTCGCTTCAAACTGATATGGCTCATGCCGCAGTCTGACGCGATTCGAAGCGTGGCAGAATGTCAATGCAGGTATTAAGGGACACAGGGACACAGGAGCTCATCAAGAGCAACAAGTGCAGCAAACAGCGACTGCAAATCGCCCATGACTCCGACGGGCTTAATGCCGCAAGGGCAGTCGGCTCTTCCTTTTGTTTGTACTTCCTGGGGGCGTGGCTTGTTACTACCATGTGACTCGCGACTCGTATCAGTTGCCAGCCATGCTCGCTTCAAACTGCTACGGCTCCAGCCACAGTCTGCCGCGATTCGGAGCATGGCAGAATGTCAATGCAGATATTCAGGGACACAGGGACACAGGATCTCAGCAAGAGCAACAACAGCAGCAAACAGCGACTGCAAATAACCCTTGACTCCGACGGGCTTAACCATTCAAAAATCAGGAGATTCAAAAAAGTCCAGCATTCAAAATCATCCAGAGATCCACAAATACCACACTCACCCTGCAAGATTGCAGTTTGCAGTGCCAGGGGTAGCTGATCCCCCTTAGGGTGGAAGTTCACCACGTGTTCCGCTTGTCTCACCAAGCTTCCTCAGGCTGATTAACCTAGGGCTTTACAGGATAAATGGTCAGGCCCTTACACAGTGGTGGAGTCACTGGTTGAGGTCAACTATTTAGTGGACCTTGGAAGGCCTGAACAGGCTCCAAAAGTGTTCCATGTAAATAGGCTGAAGGCTTTCATCCCAACAGTTGAAATCTCAGCACTGCTATTGGCTTCAGATGTTGAGGGAGAGGAGTCTGAACCTCTTCCTGACCTATTCCAAAGGAGTCCTTCAGATAACTCTATTGAGGGTGTCCAAGTGGCCCCTCACCTGACTTCTGATCGGCAGGCTGAGGTGAAAAGTTTGCTTAGGCAATGTTCCCCCCTGTTTTCACAGTCCCCTGGTTTGACACCTTGGTGAAAACATAACATAGCCACAGGAGACAGTGTACCTACCAAAAGTAGGGGATACAGAATGTCAGACAAAGTACAGTCTTACATTAAGACAGAGGTCAACAAAATGTTGGATCTTGGGGTGATTGAACCCTCTAGTAGTCCTTTGTCCAACCCGGTGGTTCTGGTTCCAAAAGCAGGTACTTCTGAATTAAGGTTCTGTGTGGATTACAGGGCTCTGAATGCTGTCACCAAGACAGATGCACACCCCTTGCCTAGAACAGATGAGCTGGTGGATACCTTGGGCGCCTCCAAGTACCTCAACACGTTTGACCTCTCTGCAGGCTATTGGCAAATAGCCCTCGCAGAACATGCCAAGGAGAAGACAGCGTTCTCAACTCCAGAGGGCCTTTACCAGTGCAGGGTAATGCCTTTTGGGTTGAAGAATGCACCTGCCACCTTCCAGAAGCTTGTGAATCATGTGTTGAATGGGTTGGACGAATTCTGTCTTGCATATCTGGATGATATAGCAGTTTTCAGTGCCACCTGGGAAGACCATGTGAACCACCTTGGGATTGTGTTACAGGCTCTTCAGAAGGCCCACCTGACCATAAAGGCCAGTAAGTGCCAGATTGAACAAGGCTCAGTGGTTTACCTTGCACATGAAGTAGGTGGAGGGAGGATACAGCCTCTACCGAGTAAAGTACAAGCAGTACAAGACTGGCCTACCCCCACTACACAGACACAAGTGAGATCCTTCTTAGGACTCACTGGGTATTACAGAAATTTCATGGCAGACTATGGCACCATAGCTGCCCCTCTGACTGCTCTCACTACTCCAAAGAAACCCAAGAAGGTAACTTGGACTGAAGAGTGTGAGAAGGCTTTCAATGGCTTAAAAGACTAATTGTGCCAGGCCCCTGTACTCAGGGCCCCGTATTACCAATACCTTTTATTGTGCATACAGATGCCTCTGACAATGGGATAGGGATCTAATACATCGATCAGAGTCAGATTAACAAGAGATAGTGCAGTAACAGAAGAAATCACCACCTGGAATGGACTGAAACAAGGGTGCCCCCTGGCTGCTTGTCTATATAACTTGTATACTTTTGGTTTTGTACAAGCGATTCACGATCCACTCTCGAATCCACCGAAGATTAACAACGGACCAATACAAACTCTAATGTATGCAGATGACATCACTGTCATGGATAAAACGCAATCAGGTTTACAAAAAACATTAGACAAAGTTGGCTTTTTTATGAAAGAGAACGACCTACAAATCAACATTCCTAAAACCAAGTTAATGAGACTAACAACTCTACATAGTAACAGGCGACAAAATGTGAAACTACAGCCAGAAGATAAAGAGATTGAAGAGACAAAAGTATTTAAATATCTAGGCGCTATGATAAACCCGTCACCAGTTGAACAAGAATGGAAAGATCACATTGAGAGGAAAGCAATATCCTTAGCCCGTTTAGGTCGCTTCTTCCATTGCAAATTTGGGACCTTCACAATAAAATCAACAATCCTACTATATAGACAAAAGGTGGTCCCCATCCTAACCTATGCTGGAGAAACAATAATCAATCAAGATACGATGAAATGGAGCTGTACTATCACAAGTAGATGAGAAGGGTAAGGAACACCCTATTGGCTTCATTAGTCGCTAGCTTAAGGACAGAGAGCTCAGATGTTTCTCTTTTGTGTGGGCCCTATGGAAGCTGAGGCCCTACCTCTATGGGACCCACTTGACTGTGCAAACTGACCATAAACCCTTAAAGTGGCTAATGAACATGAAGGGATAGAATCCAAAGTTGCATAGGTGGTCCATACGTCTGCAAGGCTTTGACTTCACTATTGAGCATAGACCAGGTGTCCAACATAGCAATGCTGATGGGTTGTCCAGAATGTTTAACCGACCTGAAAAAGAAACTCATCCAGGGGCGGATTAGTTCCCCCTGTTCTTAGTCTGGGAGTGGCGAGTGTTAGGAAATATTTCATATTTGAATGTATTTTTCTCTCCATGTGTCAACCCCAAAACATTTTGCTGCTCTTCTACACTCTGATCTTACCTTTGCCAGAGAAGCGCAGCCCTCGACCGCACTCCTCTGGGGTTTCGCTCACTTCTTATGGGGAAACTGACATGCCCTTAAAACAGTCAGTACTGGGAGACTTTGTTTCCCTTAGTCCTTTCCTCATGTTGCAGCTTTTGTGCAACATGTAACACGAGTGCAATGTAACTTACTTTACCGCACCCGTGGGTCTCTAGTCATTCCAAAGGCCCTAGGAACTCTTGCTGGACTTTTAATGAACTGTGCAGATGTGTCACGGACAGGACTGGTGGCAGTTATCATTTATCTTATGTTTTGAACCCTTCCTTGCCATGTTATCCGCGCTTACCGCGTTTGGCATGAATAGGTGGCCTGGCTCCAAAATGGCCATGCCACGAGGTTCTTTGTCCTGTCCTTTGCCATCTTGCCCCTTCAACTTCCCCAGGTCGAGCTGACCCGGGTCAGTCCTTATTTGGACATGCACTTTCCTGCGAAACCCAAAGCTTTTGCGGGCTTCTGCATGCCTTGTGTGTGTGCCTCCAGGATGTGGGCCGGGATGTCTGTTCCCAATACACATCCTGGGTGCCAGAGAGTCTGGAGTGTCCTGAATGCCTGGGACCACTGTGGTCTGTGATTGGTCCACATATGGAGTGAGTGTTTGTGAGCAGATCTCCCATTGGGTCCTCTCCGTTTTGGCGCAAAGGGAACTTTGGATAAGAGGAAGCTGAAAACACCACTACCATGTTGATCTTGTGAGTTTACATGAACAAAGGATAAGGAGCCAGGTATCCTGCAACAAGTAGCCGAGTCAAGGAACCGCTGGTGACCCGCTGGCAGGGTTTGGCAGCCTGAGCCCGCTGTCATCCTGCGAGACCCCTCTGCATCTGATCGTCCTAGAAGGTCTGCGAATGCGCTTTGACCCATTGGAATAGTGGGACCAACTATTCTCGGTACCTTCATCAAACCCTGCAAGTAAACCTCTTCAGAAGTGTCCCTGGGCCAACTAGTGGGCTGACCAGCTTACACAGGACGTTTGCTCTGACACCGCCGTGGTTTCGAGGAAGCCCCCGGGACCTGGTATACTGCTTGCTCTGTGTCCACGGCACCCTCACACCGAAGTTCGTACACTTGGCATTCCCAGGTCTGAAGTGAGACGAGTGCGTCCGGACTGGAGTAAACGCGGTTACCATGTTGCCCTGCTGTGGCAACAACCTGTGCAAGTTTGCAGCACTTTGTGACCCCCTTGACCCTGAAGCCTGCTACTGTGGAAACTACACGGTGTTGAGACATCCTGATTGTCGCATTCAAAACTGCCAGCGAAGTGGACTGAACTGGCGAAGTCTGGGTCTGCCTGCGTCGGGGATCGGTGAGTAGTCCATACCCCAACCGGTGGCCCCTAGCGCAGGAGCCCATTTCTTTTCACATGAAGTGGCCCCCCAGGGCACCTTTTCCTTTCCACCGCTATTGCCCTATTTTTGTCCATTGGCAAAAGCGCGTGCATGTACTATTGAGCATAAGGCTACTCTCTTTGTAGGGCTTGGACTGCCTCTTAGTTAGGTGTATTCTTGATGTGGAACTGGGTCTAAAGATTACTTGCACTGCCTGTTTTCCTCCCCATCTAGGTGGTCTACATATTTCGTGCTTCTTAATCCGTTAGACCCCTCTGGTCTTGTATATATATCGTGTTGATTGTGATGTGTTGGTTTACTTCAGTATTATTGTGATTCTTTGCTATGGTCTATATTACAAAGGCCTTGTAATAAATGTGTCTATATTTTTAATATAACACCTGTCTGTAGTAATTTGTAAGTGTTCTTGCTTTGTGTGCTCATTGAGGTCTTTCAATCACCCTCACCCCTCTTGAGAGTTAGTCTTGAGCGCCTGCCATAGCTACCCTGATTGGTCTGGCTTGTCCAGAGGTTACCCTACCCTCTTCCAAGAAACTAGGTTGGCCTTCTGAACCTCTGCCCCTCCAGGTCAAAGTTCAGAAATCCATCTTAACACGCACCTGTACACAAGTGTGTCTAGGTGTGACAAGACATCTAGGGGGATCCAAAAAGGAGGACAAAATAATGATCTTACTAGGCCTTGTGTCATTCAGATCATGCAAGAGCAGGGCAGGGGGAGGGGAGAATTGCTGAGTGTAGGGGGAGGATGGAGTAGTGCAGGACAAAGGAGAAAGAACAACAGTGCAGCCAACGGGTGGCAAGTGTGGGTACTCACAAGTGCAGCCAATGGGTGGCAAATAAATGCAAGAGAGGGAGAATGCTACTGAGAAGTATATTGTTCCATGACCTCCATTGGCCTCCTGTATAACCTAATAGCAGAGAAAAAAAAAAAGATAACCGAGCAATGCTACCCATCAAGGGATTATCCTCTCCTCTCCTCCGAGGGAACCAGCGCTGTTGTCCCAAAGGACGTCGGAATGGTGGATCCATTCTCTGCAATCACCTACCTTAACTGCTGTTGGTGTGGAGTACACAACAGTGTTCATACCTGTGAAGCAAGGCTCTTTCCACGATCGTTGAAGCTGCGCACAAATATTCTGTCCCCAAGGTGGAAAGACAGGGCTGAAAGTGCAAAAGTCTCTTCTTCTGGTGTCTCTGTTGGTGAGGTCTCGTTTACCAGCCAGCTTTAGCGTGGGTTCACCTGGTGAGATATGTATTTAAGAGACTTTGTGAGTTCCTTCAAGTTTGCAGTGAATTCTTCCCCAAGTATCTGAGCAAAGCTGTTAGCATCTGAAATGATACGTGCAGGGGTGAGAGGTGCATGCATTCTCCTGCCAGTAACAGTTTTGTGCAGAATCAAGTGGTGATCCATGCCAGGTGAATTGTGCAATGTAAATAAAGTGATAGGCGAGCAGTACAGCCAATTCTTGCCAAGTGTCACCAGCAGCTTGGCCTAGCGCTCTTTAAGCAAGCCATTTATGGGTTCAACCAATCCATTGGCTTGAGGGTGGTACACTGAGCATTGTCTGAACTTTATCCCTCAGAGGGTTATGACCTCTTTAAAGAGGTTGTTGGCAAAGTGTTGCCCATTTCCTGTCCTCAATTCATCACATATTCTCCACGATGGAAATATTTCTCACACAAATAATTTGCCCTCTGATCTTGCATCATTATGGGTACAAGGTCTGTCTCAAGCCAACGTGAAAAAGTGCACACCACAACTACCAAATACCTGTAAGAAGCACATCGATCTTCAACGTTGACATAGTCAAAATGCATGTGCCAGAAGGGCCCCTCCGGGCACGGGAAATGTTGCCCTGACAGTTTTTATTGTGTGTCCTGCTAAACAATTCTGACAGGTGATACAATTATTTGTAAATCCAGCCACTAACACAAGATTGCGCACAAACCATGCCTCATTAATGTCTGAGGCCACATGTTCCTTTGACACGTGAGCCGGATAATGGAGCTGCTCTAATGCTATATTAAGTACCTTCTTGGGCATTACAGACTTGTCTGTGCTGTTCTGTCTCCACAAAAGATCTGTTGGGGAGATGAAGCACCCTCTCTTGATATATAGCTCTTTTTCCTCTCGGGGTACTTCACCTTCCAGGTCTATTCTCTGAACAATGGGCAGGTCTTTAAAGGGCTCAGTAGTGTTGGTGCCCTCGGGGCACTTGGATCTAAGTGCCATCATGGGTACTTTTTTTTTTTTTTACCTGGGAGTAATTTGGTAGTTCCTTCAGGCAAATAGGCTGCTTCTTTGGCTGATCCATCAGCCATACCATTGCCATGTGAAATAAAATCCAGGCTGCCTGTGTAGGCTAAGTATTTTGTTATGTCTACCTCTACTGGGAGGGGTAACATCTCAATTAGTCATGCCAGTAATTTTGCATGCTGAGTGGGGGACCCATCACTCATTTTAAACCTCCTTTCTCATCGAGCCAACCCTGAGTACACTGTGGAAGTGACGTCTGAAAAGATGTTGACAATGTGACCTTCTGAGATGTTTAGGGCTGTTATTAAAGCCACCAATTCTGCCGCCTGTGCCAAATAATGAGCTGGCAGCTGCATTTGAGACCAAATGTGAAATGCTCCCTCTTGAGGGTACACTACTGGAACACCAACGTGCCACCACCCCATGCTCGAATCTATCATTGAATACCACCCTCTATGGATGCTTCCTGTACCTGGGGGCAGTGGTCGACGTGGGTGGGAGCGGTCGGGAGCGGTGCTCCTCTACTTCTTTTAATGAAGTTTTACCGTTCCTATATTTTATTTTAAAAAGAAACCGTTCCGGAACGGTTTAGTTTAAAAATAAAAGTGTAGGAAGCAGTTGAAACTTGCACTTTCAGTGCAGTGCACTGGACATTCCCTTAAACTGCAGGCGAATGCATTTGGGGGTTTATATTGTGCATGGGAGGGGGTATGGAGATAGGGTTTGCAGGGAGCGGTGCAGACCAATAGGGAACATAGCTCCACTACTTCTTTTCGTAGACTTCAACCACTGCCTGGAGGTTCCCTTCCCTATTCTCCTGGCATAGGTGGCTGTGCTATGAACATTGATGGGTTCACTACATGACATCTAACAACCTCTATTGCTGCGTTTGTCAGTATCCCCTCATATCCTGAAGCTCTCTGAGCCATGAACGTGGATTTGGTTTTTTCAAGAATTTCAAAAAGCAAGTGCTCCACATACAAAATCACTGGGCACGCCATCCTTATGGTGGCTGCCTTCTCTATGTCAAACACAGCAGCCGCAAGCGCTTGTTCACAAGGAAAATGTCCCTGCATTACTAGGTCCAGAAGACCCCTGTAATACACTAGGGGTATGTGTCCCTGTGGTTTCCTCTTTGTGTGGATAGCCGTCATCACCGTTCCACGAAATGTGATAACACATTGAATTTTTCTAGAGTTCGGGGTTGCCAACAATGGAAAAACGGCCAGTGCCTCTTTCAGTTCAGCAACATTTTAATTAATCTCTGAGTCCACTTGATGGGGCCCTTAACCTTTTGTGCTTCTTTGAGTGCCAGGAGGATGGGCCTCAAGAATGTTGAATAGTTGAACACCCAAGCCTTACAGTAATTGCACAATCCCAAAAATTGCTCTATCTCATTCATTGTTTGGGTTGTTGGTGTTCTGTGTATGGCCTCCACTCTCTGAAGTGTTATCTTCCGCCTTTCTTCTGATATGATGTGCCCCAGGTACACCACTCCTGTCTGAAAGTATTCTAGATTCTATTTCTCTACTTTGAACCTTTTCTCTGCTAGCAGGGTGAAAATAATTATTGAATCTTTCCTGCATTGCTCCTATGTCAAACTACATATTTGTCGGTCATCTATGTACTGTATCACTGTATTGTGTATTTGCAAATTGCTAAACTCCATGTATATCACTCTGGTAAACACACTAGCAGATTCACAATGCCCCTGCAGTAATCGTGTGTGCTCAAATCTGAAACTGCGGTATGTAAACGCGGTGGCATATCGGGAGTCAGGATGCAATGGGATGGAGAAGAAAACATTATTCAAATCAATCATTGTGAAGTATTTTGCATTTGCCAGGATATTACACAATATTGTAGGAGGTTTGGCACAAATGAGAACTTAGCCTCTACCAAATTATTCAGGGGGCGTATATCCTGTATAAATCTCCAGGCCCATACTTTTGCATTTTTGATCGAATATATGGCTGTGTTTTATGAGGATGTTGATGTCTATATTATGCCCTTCTGCCATAAAGTGAGAGGCGTGTCATAGATGCCCTCATCTTCTTTGCCGGAAACTGAACATTGTTTCACCCATGGCAGCAATGCCCCTTCTTTTAATCTGATGCAAACCGTCCCTGCTCCTTTTAGCACTCCTACATCATGGGGCCCTTTGGTCCATACATTTTACGGGACCTCCTTCAAGTCTCCCTGATTATTGGCAGCCTTGTTTCTTCACAACATGTGTCATTTGTGGCACTAGCTCTTCTACCACTTGTATTGGGCATGGGATGCAGAGTTTGAAAACCATGTTCCCCTCCTCCTCATCCTCTGCAAACAGCTGATCATCAGTCACCTCAGTCAATGTCACATAGGGTCAATACAGAGAATTGTACTCCACTAAATGTCCTCATCCGTGCCACAAAATATCACCATGTCTTTTTGTGTGACTGCCCCCTGTAACTGCAACAGTATCCACATGCCTGGGGTAAATTTGTGGTGTACCGAAGCCTGAAGAGAAATTCTGTGGCTAGTCAGTGGGCCTCATTACAAGGTAGGCGGTAAGGGTTTACCGGTAACTATTATTCCGGTGTAGTGAGGTGCTACGTCTTGGCCCAACAGTGTACTATCCCCTTTGGGGTATGTATGTAGAGGTGTTTGCAATGTGTTTGCTGGTGGTCGAGGGATCCCTAAGGGTCCTGCTTGGTTGATCTTCTGTCTTTGTTGTGTCTGTGGTTGCTGGGGCTGCATGTGAGTGGGCTGATCCTGATGCTGTGCCGCCTGGGCTCCTGCTTGTGGCCCACCAGGTTTGTAGTAGAGCTCTTACCCAAGGGGGCACATCTGTGCAAAATGGCCCTGCTGCCCACAAAAGGAAATATGGCCCTGAATCCTGGGTGCTGCCCCTCCATATCCAAATCTCTGGTCCCTCGATGAGTACCCGCTGCCTTGCTGGTAGTATCCCATTGATGGGTTATTGCTCCCTTTCAGATAAAAGCTGGGCTGTTGGACCCCTCAGTACTGAGCCTACTGTGGCTGTGGTCCTCCCCCCAAATGGAAACCATCATTGTTGGGTGGCTGCCACTTCTACGTGGCCCAGGGTGAGCTCCACCTTTCCATTGAGAGTTTTTCTAGCTTCTTCTGTACCAACTTTGTCTCTGCCTTTGCAGCAATATCTGCCGAATATTCTCCCTTTCTTTCTTCAAACAAAAGGGCAACAATAGCTGATTGCATCTCTGGCCTCCCCTATGCTTTTATCCCTACTATTTTATCTAGAGAGGTCTGCACATCCGGGGAGAGCCCATGGACCAAAATATTATAAAATATGGGTAAATATTCATCCCATCATTAATGGGTCACTAGCGTCCATATCTTGTGTATTTGTTGTATGCATTCTGCATTGTCCTCATCTGGTTTTAAGCTTATGGGCCAGTATATTCCCCATGTCCGAAGTATCAGAGTACATACTTCTTAGCACTTTCCACACATGGACGCGTTATTAAAGGGCACCCCCTTGTGTACATTACTATTCAGTTTTACCCTGTTGTATCCAACTTGTTCACATAGTTTGTCTCCTCGCTCCACCAATAGTGCCATGAACAAGCTTTTCTTAACCCTGATCGGTAGGGTAACCCCTACAGTCTGATTATCGAGGGTGTATGTCCACCTGCTCGCTCCTACCATAAGGGAGGGTAACTGTACAATAAGTTGTCTCTATTCATTGTCTGCCATGGTCTGTAGTCCGTACCTCCCCTGCCCTTATGCAACAGTAGTAGGGTCTGAGGACTTTTCCCGGGGGGGCCTTCTCCACCACTATCCTACCCTTTCCACTGCAAATTGTCTGTGCTCTCTCCTCTGCTAGCCCCTTTTTCTCCTTGTCTCTGCCCCTTCTTCTTCTCTCGATCCGTATCCGACATTTCCCCAGTATTTATGTTTGCCCCTTTGTCCCCAACCGAGGCCACAGAGTACTCATCACACCTGTCCTTCTCCTCCTCCCCTTCTTCAGAGTTCCCCTTATATAGCTTGAACATTATCTTCCCCATTGTCCACCCTTATTTAAAGTAGTAGAGTTTACACCTACTACTCCGGCCCCATATTCCTATCCTTGCATGGCCCTCTCTCCCATGCCCCATTCTGTACCCCCAATTACAATCTTCCCGATAGACTTTTCCTGCTGCACCTGCACATCAGTTACACAGCACACTTGACACTGTACATCACCTTAAACAGCATCATCAGTAATGACACTGACCGTGAGAGCCCATAATATAGTAATTTTACAGATGTAGCGCAGATCGCCGAAAGTACGATGTGATACTAACCGGTCACGTGAACTGCTGGTCACATGACCCATAATACTGAACAAGCCATAGTCCATTTCTGGGTCTTGCAGACGAGAGCACAGAGCGTGCCATACGGGACCTGCTGCAAGATCAGGTAAGATAGCATTCTGACAAGGCTCACCTCTAGACCTAGGCACGCATTCTTATGCAATTTTTGTGTTGCATTATTGTATTCACAGTTTCGAATCCACCTGCAATGCAGGGACTACTACGTGCTCTTGAGGAGTTTAGACTAGATTTTGCACTTCAGTGCGTTGAACCATTTTGTATTAGGCGTGACCGAGGGTGCACTGCAAGCACGTTTTTCATTTCATGGGCCACTTGGCCATGTTAGACCGTTATGAGATTTGGGAAGTTCTAGTTATGGATGAGGGACCACATTGATTATGTATTGAAGAGTTTGTGATGAGCAGATATCCATGCATTCTGCCTCGAAAATAAAGCCCTGAAAACCATACTAACCTTTCTCACTTTTCTCTTCTCTCCTCTTGTCTCAACTTCTAACATATGTGTATCCAATCTATTTATTGATATCGATTGCTTGCTGATGATCATGCACCAATGGAACCCAATGTTTTACAATTGTGCACGCTACATACCTACTTGTCTTCACAATGTTGCCATATTTCCTTTGCCCTGTGTGGAGGCCTTCTTGAAATGGTATGCACCCCAAACCTGATAAACAAATCATTTACTGATAAGTTGACTAGGTATACAGTATTATATACAGTATTCACAGTAAGCAGTACCTACTCACCTATGTTGTTTACCCTGCCTACCAGCAATGGCCTGCAGTCCACAGAGTGTCGCAGAGCTATATGAACTCAATGAGATAACACTGGCATGCTATGAATCAGATTTTGCTTTAATAATTGTGTGAACCTTCAGCTAACATCCCCTAGCTTATGTGTGACTTATGTTGATAGATTAAACTGTAATCATGGTGTGTGTGTATCATAAATATGTAGTTTTAGAACAGGGGTGCATGTCTTAAATGTAGGACGTGCGCTGCAGGGACTTTGCTGTCACAGCAGCTGTCAGCCTGGGCACATGTGACCTTAGAACCTGCTCTGTGCCACTGAAGAGTAATTGCTGCAGGTGAGGAGGCTGATGTATTAGGGCACATATGTCACTATGCTTTTGGCATGGAGTTTGGCCAAAAAGGGGTCTGATTAGCAGCTGACCCTTTCTGGGAATCTGCACCCATGACAGGTCTTCTGCACCCATGCCAGTTGGCAAATGTTTGCAGGCCTTACATTATTTGCCTCACAATTTTGTTTCACAGATATGGTGTCCTATATGCTTGAGTACGATGACAAATTGCACCATAATATTTAATTGCATTTGCCAGGACCTTGTCAACAAGCATGTTCGGCGCTTGCTCTGGGAACTGAACTTTCCTGCTGCAGTCCCATTATTCTATGACGGGGTCCATGGATGATTGTGTAATTCAGGAGGAAAGGACTCACACTCAGTATGTTGCTGCATGTGTATGGTGTCTCTTCTGCGACCTCGGCAGCACTCCTGCTATTTGTTATCCATGTACGTATCCATTTAAGTATTTATGGGTGAGTAGCAAACTATTCGATAATTTCAGACTTGCCTATAACATTTTTATAAAATGTGAAAAATTTGGACTTTATAGAAAATGCTGGAGACTAGTGCCTGTGTCTGTGCGGCGATCAAAATAAAAGCAGATTACAATTTGAGAAAATGGCTCAAATTTTAGTGTGCATTTGTATCCTCTTGTCCGACAATTGGAACAGTTGATGTTAGCGATAATTCTCCAGAATGGCTAATTTCCCTTACCTACTGAATCCCTCAGCAGCTTTGCTGGATTTATAGGATTTATTGTTTTCACCTGGTAAGAGTGTGAGCCTTTCTTCCCACTCTTACATGTGTTTTGCTGTGTGTGTTTAAACATTTTTGTGTTCATAGACTGTGGAGCCTCACCTACTCCATAGGCATCGGGCCTCATTCCGACCCAGGCGGTAAGTTACCGCCTGGGTCGTACCTTTACCACCATGGCGTAAACTACGTTTACGCCATGGTGGTTGGCGGATTTACCGCCCCATTCCGAGGTTGGCGGAGCGGTAAGTCCCCAATCCCCATTTACCCTTCCCCATTCCCATTTTTGCCCCATAGGGCATAATGGGAGTGGGGAAGGCGTTAATTACGCCACCGTAAATTACGGTGGCGTAATTAACAACAAGGTCCCTTAGCGCCATGGATTTTAACACCTGCCAAAAGCAGGTGTTAAATCCTCCATGGCGCTAAGGGACCTCGGAATCAGGCGGTAAGGGTCGGCGCTGTTTACGCTGCCGTAAACCCCTTACCGCCTGGGTCGGAATGAGGCCCATCATCTTTTTACTGTGTGTTACACAGCACCTTCAGTGCAGTGACACAAGGTTGTCTTTTTCAGACTTCGCACTTTAAACTCCATTTTCTGGGACTGACTACTGTCTCCCTGAATATGTAACGTTGCCATTGACTTTATTAGTCTTTTACATCCACAGACCCAGTACAAACTATCTTACATAGAGTTCTGGAAATGGTTACTAGTTATCCCTTTTTGTCTGTTTCTAATGGAACATTATTTTGTTCCGTTTTCATTAGGATTTGGCTGGTGGCAGTGGTATCTACCCTATTTTTCCTACCACAGTTATTTTAAATAGCCTTGGTATTGTTTTAGGCTATCTTAGTAGCCTCGAGCTTAAACCCGCTGGACCACAATTACTTTTATTTGGTTCCGATGGGTTTATTCGCCATTTCTTTTTGTAAAAGTCTTTCTCGTGTTTTACTCTGTGTGCCAAAGCAGGTTTGGTTCCTTTGTTTGCCGTCCTTTGGCGGGCTTCTGCACAGAATCCCTCCTAGGCACCTGAATGTCTGAGGGGGCCAGGATGTGAGGGAGGGGTTTGAGACTCCTTGCACAGGGTCTCCTTGGAGACCAATGTCACACTCTGTGTTATTGGCTGTGGTGACTGTCCCGCCGGGATAGCCATCCTGCTGTGTTATTGACAGCCAGGCTGTGTGAATGGGGGAAAACTGCATAAAAAGCAGGTATCTGGGACTGGGAAGGCAGAGTCTCGAATGGATCGAGAGAACCAAAGAGAAGCTGACAGAAGAGGACCTCTACCAAGACTGAACCTCCTGATGAAGCCCTGCTGTGGGTCCAAATCTCCAAACTTCGACGACAGGGAAGATCTGAAAGGAATCTTCTCCCCTTGAGCTGGTGGGTACAACGAGTTTGCCAAACTGCAAGCCAGGCCTCCCTCCTCTGGTCGGATTTGCTGTGCACAGTTACAGTGAACCGGATAGCCAGGAGGACCAGACCTTGCTTGGATTTTAAGGAGCGCAACTTTTATTCGTTGCTTTGGTCTGCTGCTGGTTTCTTCCCTGGGCAGTGCAGGACAGACAGTTGCTTCAGGAACCGTGAGCCTGCAGGACCTGTCAGGAACGTCTGCCTCAGCTACAGCTTTCTTCTCCATTTAAGGGACTGTTCAAATTCGGTCGTTCATTCATTCCATCCGACTGTGGTAAAAGTGCTTGAAATCTTTTGACAATCCAAGGGCTTGTCCTTCTCTATTCTTTAAAGTAATTTTTCATCCGACCAACTTCATTCTGAACTCTTGGCGAAGACTTAACCGCGAACTACTCTGAACTGTGTGATCCCCTGCAAAGACTGTGGTCCATTGACTTTGGGCCAGGCCTTTTGATTTGATTTCCTCACTGTAGTTAATTTTTCTAGATTGCCCTGCTTACTTACTTGTTGGTGCTGCTCAACTTTTGTCTAACTTTATCTTTGCCTCCCTTTTAAATTACTGGAGTGCCATTTTGCTCACACTTCATTTTGAGCTTAACTTGTCCAGAATCTATTGGGTGTGGTGTGGTGTAGTGTATTAAGATTGTGATTTTTCAATGATTGATAATAGTGAAATGTTTTATAACTGATGTGTAAATAAATGTATATTCTTTTACTCAGAAACCTTGAGTCAGTGTTTGTTTGAACCATAGCAATTGTTGTCCTTTGTGTAACTATTGATACTGCTCACTTTACTCTTGAGATAAGTCTGGTTACTCAGCCATCGCTACCACTTTACTGTGTAGTACAGGCTTTGTACTATCACTTGCAGTCTTAATTGTGTGTGGTGTTCCCAAAGGTTACTGCATATGATTCTGCCTAACAGTTGACAATTACATGATCTGACCATCTGTTTCTCGAAGGATCTCCAGAAAAGAAGGCATCGGATCATATCCACTAAAATCGTCTCTCTTTCTATTGAAGTCTACATATATTCTATCCACTGTGCATAATTCATCTGTTAATGATGCTTAGTGTTTGCGGTAAACTATTGGACTGATGTTTTTGGTTTTTAATGTCCCCTCTTCATGTTTCGATTTCAAATGAAGGAAGGATTTGTTTTCCATCATAGCTGAGTTACTTAACTATTATAAAGGAACTGTTAACATGATTTTTCCAACCTCCTGGGAGTCTCAGTATGTTGGTGTTTAAAGATCTGCACAGGACGTGTTTATTTTTTTATTTTGTTTTTGCTGTGGGTTAACAATTGAAACACATTGGTTCTCAATAGAAGTGAGCTGATCTGGAAATAAAGTTGCCAGTAACAATGTTACCAGCATCCTTTCTGGACCGGCTTACTTCGAGACCTGCTGGTAGTTCAGAACCCTGCCGGCAGGTTTTTCACTGAAGCACTGGCACTGTTACTAACAGTGTTGGTGCAGGACTCCACGGGAATGGGAATTTACCGTTCCTACGCTGCCCTTGATATCCCAATAGCACTGCCATGTCAAGCAGCAGAAACAGTAAGGCGAGGTTTCCAGAAGGCCGCCAGTACCACCGATGGCCTACCGTCAACCTCATAATGAGGCATTATTCCAAACAGGATATGCTTTTCACCCAGGGTTCTGCAATGTAAACGACCAAGGGGGAACTCATCGGCCTGCTTGTTTGATTTTCTTCTCTCTAGAGAGAGAGCATCCAAAATATACTCTATCAACTGTAAGGTCCGGCGGTTTTCCACAAAAGGCAGGAACAGATCCTCCACAAACCCCCAGTAGCCCACCCATATTCAGAGTTTGATAAAAAAATAAACACTATGAAGAACAACAGGGGGGGTTTGAGGTTCAGCGCAAGGATCTAATATATTTGGTTGGAGTGAGTAAAGCTGCAGGTGGATGCAGGAGGCGCGATTTGCCAAATCTAACGCCAAGTAAGGAACCAAGTAAACAATTGTTTTGCAAACACACTGCGCATAAACACTAATTGAGTCCAAAGTGGTATAGTGAATTTAATTGTCACTGAGGTAGCCTGACACGTGTTTCGGGCACTTGCCCTTCAACTGAGGCTACAGAGTTGTACATATATACACATTATTGTGATACGGGGTTAGCCAAAAACAAGGAAAAGAAGGAAAGAGTAATTTTGAAACCAAGGTTGATGCAAGGTGTGGGGACCCAAGGTATCGGTGCATCCAAGGTGAAAGACCACAAAAACATACATTAATAGTACGGAAACACTTTGGTACATCATATCAAGAGTCAAGTTTCCAATTTTTAAACAAATTTCAAAGAGTCACAAAACAAGACAGAATACAATCAAACGCAATTGCAAATGAAAGAATAAATAAAAAGAAAAAAGAAAAAAAACGAAAAAACATACCATATGTATGAGTAAAATTCATCAGGTCAAGGTGAATTGGGGAAAAAGATTAACCAGAAAATCATTAGCTGGGAGGTTCTAAGCGGGCCATACATCATTTAGGTTGGTGTTGAAAAGGGAGCCTTTTTACCTGTGAGTTAGGTGTGTTCAGTGTGAACTGAGGGAGAAACCCGTAAAACTAATTAGGGCAGCATATAAATTATCAACATGAAACACGTGTCAGGCTACCTCAGTGACAATTAAATTCACTATACCACTTTGGACCCAATTAGTGTTTATGCGCAGTGTGTTTGCAAAACAATTGTTTACTATGAAGAACAACTTTTAAACTATCGTGGTTTTATGATATACCTCTTGCCTGGTTTTAAATGTGTTTCTCTGTCTCTTGTTCTCTCTCCTTTGATTGAATTGCATTGCATTTCTTTGGGCTGATCTGCCCACGTTTTATGTCTGTATGCTTTTCTAAATGATGACTGCTTCTTTTTTATTTTTACTGTTTTTTTTATGTTAGTATGAGCACCTTAAAACTGGTTTCACTGGTAAAGGTTTAGAGCTTAACAAAATGTGTACTACTACTTTCGTAAATTGGTAGAAAAGGCAACTGAAGTTTTTGTTTGAAAAGTTAGTTCTCTTGAAAGAATGCTATCTCTATTTAGTGAAAGGAAGTTTTGCTGCACAAACTGTTAGGACAGCACATGTTGCACGTACCTTAGTAAGCAGTTCCGGAACAAACGCACGAAAGGTTTCTATGAAGTCCTGGAAAATTGCAAAACAAAATATAATTAAGGCCTAATTTACAGAGTGTTTTTCAATCGGACTGCACCATCATAAAACATTTCCGTGAATCAGGCCATTAGAGTCATAAAAGAATATCCCTCTGAACATTGCTCGCTGCATGTTTTTTTTTTTGTTTTTTTTTTTAATAAAACGCACGTTTGTTCATTGTATTCCTCATTTTTGGACTCTGTGCAGCATGCAAGAAACAGGGCATTGTATAGAAATACTGGCTAATAGAGTGGCTATTAAGATTGACGCATTTCCATAAGTATGTTTTTCATGTGAATCGCACAAGTTACACTGTCTATTCTTTGTAGTTTGCAAAATCTGCAAGAAATTAGAGTAGTTCAACAGTTTTTCAAAAAATTAAGATGGCAAATGGTTTACCATAGTGGAAATTCACAGACTGAAAAATCAAGTGAGGACAATTTGTTTTGTGTGTATCTAAGTTTTTCTTTCAATTTTCAAAAGTGAATCTCCTAAGATACAATATTCAACTGTACAATATTTTGCTGTTGTTTGACTCTGATCATTATGTCCAGAAGTGATACAATGCTTAATTACGTTCGAGCATTTCAAATATGTCGGTTTAAATAGACCCTTTTAGCTCACGTGTTGTGCATTTCACATCACGATTCAATGTCCGCGAGCATGCATTAAGATGATGTATGCAGGTTAAGTGTAGAAGAACACAAAGTAACATTCGGGCTGAAGTAATATGCTCCCCACTTGATGAAGTCAGAATACGATTTGGAAGAAGAATGCCCAATTATGCCGTGCTGGCAAAATGAAAGGGTACTCAATTATAAACTAGCTATTGCAAAACACCTCTATACCAACTTTAATATTTATCCCGTCATTATAATTCTGCCAAAGTTACAGTGGTCAGCGGACTGTTTGCTGTGACATATCTATTCATGCCACCGTCTTTTGAGCTTTCCATATGTGTGCACGAGTGATAAGTTGCCATTTTAGAGTTTACCATGTGACCGTGCACTCTAAGCTGGAATTAATTACAAGTAAGATGGTAATCAGTGCACTGAATATATGTACGGTATCGCACAAGCGTTCTCGTTCGCCTTTTAAAAGCAGCAATGCCCCAGTAACCTTTTAATAACCTGCTTGGCAGGCATGAGCAATATAGATAGCTACCCATTGTGAGTGACAGTCACTCAATTGCCAGGTGTCACTCGTCTACCTTATTGACTGCTTTTCAATCTAGCAAAATGTCACTTATACACATATTGGAATGTTTCATTATAATTGATTCTTGTGGTTGAACATTTTTAGAAGTTTCTTTTTTGTGACCTCTCGTCCTTGTAAGTCATACAGCCAATAGCGCCAATAGCTGAAGCATATAAGATATTGAATCCAAAGCATATTCATAACATATTTGTAATAATGCATGTGCACTCTGTTGGCCTCCAATAGTCTCTTTTTATGATTAGTTCCAAAGACTCAATAGAATATTACATAGACAGCATCACCAAACTCGTATTTATTCTTTCTCAGATGTTGTTATTTGGGACTATAAAGTGACATGTTGAGTTTTCCACTGACACACTCTTTCATCACCAAACACAAGTAGCCACTGTTCCAATGTTTAAATACACTTTCTTTTTTTTAACGTACAGAAAAAGGTCTTAGAACATATCCGTAAATCCTACTCCTATAGCTTTAATAATCGTGTATGTTCCTTCTCTTTTTGTTTTGCCCTTCTGACAAAATTACTATTACCCAGCAATGGTACACACAGAGAGTAATGGCTTCTAAGGCTAATACCCCACATCACACTATTACTGGGGCCACATGTATTATGGGCTGAGGGCAGGCTATACTCTTTGGAGACTGGTGAACCTGTACAGAAGGCTCCAAATAACAATAGCACAGTGATACCATGAACAATGAACGGTCATACAGGGTTTGTATTTCATATGAGTACTTTACACAGACAATTGGTTAACAACATTAAACAATCCCACCCCTGAAAAGAAAATGCACAGATTAATTCATGCTTAGATATATATGCTAGTGACTCTCGATATAAATGACAGGAGGGAAGAAAAATAAGCATCCATGTAGACTAATTATGATATGCAAATGTTAGGCTGAATCATATGCAGTACCTTTTGGGAACACCACACAAAATTAAGACTACAAGTGTAAGTACACATTCACCTTTGGTACACAAAGGACAGGAATTACTATGGTCAAACACACACTGATTCAAGGTTTCTGAGTAAAAGAATATACATTTATTTACACCATCAGTTATAAAACAGTTCACCAATGACAAGCAGCAGAAAATCACAATCTTAATACACAACATAACACCCAATCAATTCTGGACAAGTTAAGCTCAAAATGAAGTGTGAGCAAAATGGCAGTCCAGCAATTTAAAAACGGAGGGAAAGGACAAGGTTATCAAAAATCAACAACATAAATAAGTGATAGGCAGGGTAATCTAGAAAAGGCTCATTACAACCCGGATTCAAATCAATAGCCTGGGCCAATGTTAATGGTTCAGAGTCTTTGCAGAGGATCACACAGTTCAGAGTAGTTTGCGGTAAGTCTTTGCCAAGAGTTCAAAATGAAGTTGGTCGGAGGAAAAGTTATTCAAAAGAGTAGAGAAGGAGAAGCCTTCGGAGAGGCAAAAGATTTAAAACGCTTTCACATCGGTCGGATGGAATGAACGACCGGATTTGAACAGTACCTTAGATGAAGAAGAATGCTGAGGCGGTAGTTCCTGGCAGTTCCGGCAGGCTCATGTTTCCTGAAGCGACTGTCGGACTGACAAGAAGGAGGAAGACTCAAGGGTCCTGAGATGCCCAGGGAAGAAGCCAGCAGCAGAGCAAACCGTTAAATAAAAGGTGTGCTCCTTAAAAGCACAAATGGACTCTCTCTCACTGGCTATCTGGTTTCCTGTAGCACAGCAAATTCGACCAGGCTGAAGAGGAGGTCCAGGGGCTTTGTGAGCTGGTCGGTCCCACCAGGCTCAAGGGGAGAAGACTCCTTGCGGATCTTCACTGTCGTCAGAGTTTCAGGCGATTTGGACCTGCATCAGGGCTTCACCGGGATGTCCAGTAGTTGCAGCAGTCATTTTTCTTCAGCTCCTCGTTGGTTCTCTCATTCCAGTGGCGACTCTGCCTTTCAAGCCCCAGAGACCTACTTTTAAGCCATTTTCCCCCATTCACACAGCCTGGCTGTCAATCATACAGCAGGGTGGCTGTCCTGGCAGGACAGCCACTAGCCAATTAAACTAGAGTGCGACTTGGGTCTCCAAGGAGATCCTGTGCAGGGGGCCTTAAACCCATCCCTCACATCCTGACCACCCAGACACTCAGGCACATAAGGTGGGCTTCTGTGCAGAAGCCCACCAAAGGACAGCGAACAAAGGAACCAAACCTGGTTTGACACTCACAGTAAAAGACGAGAAAGACCTTTACAAAAAGAAATGGCGAATAAACCCAACCGGAACCAAATTAAATTAAGAGGGGTCCAGCGGATTAAAGTTTGAGGCTACCACAATAGCCCCTAACAGTACCAAGGCTATTTTAATAGCTTGCGGTACAATAAAAATGGTAGATACCACTGCCACCAGCCAAATCTTAGAGAAAGGAGAACAAAATAATGTTCCATGAGAAACAGACTAAAAGGGATAACTATTAACCCTTCCAGTACTCTATGGAAGATAGTTTGTACTGGGTCTGTACATTTAAAAAGACTAGTAGTCAGTCCGAGAAAATGGAGTTTAAAGTGGGAAGTCTAAAAACGTACCCTGTGTCACTGCACTAAAGGTGCTGTGTGACACACAGTAAAAAGATGATGCCTATGAGTAGGTGAGACTGCATAGTCCATGAGCACAAAATGTACAACACATAGCCAAAAACACATGTAAGAGTGGGAAAAAGGGCTCAAACTCTTACCAGGTGAAAAGTTTAAATCCTAGAAATCAAGCAAACCTGTTGAGGGAAACAGTAGGTAAGGGAAATTAGCCATTTTGGAGAATTCTCCCTAACAGCAACAAAGGCTACTCAAGAATGTTTTTGAAAGTAGTGACTGGTTTCTGAACTGTCTCTAGGGTCCAAGGTCAAAGGACCCTAGTCTATTCAAACATTACCTCAGTCTTGTGTAGCTGTTCGACAGCATCATGTAGGCCATCTTTGTGCTATTTCAATGGTGCTAATAGTAGTAGTTCAAAGCGGCGAGTGCCTTGGCAGGGTTGAGGCACCAATGCATGCAGTGTTAATCACGGCCATCCCAAATAACTTGACTATATCCAGTTGCAGGCGAGGCTTATGATGGTTCAATGCAGCAGGTCAATATCAAATGTATGTGATGAGCAGCGAAAGGTGAAGACTTCAGGGCTTTGCTAGATTTTCCAAGTTGCTCAATGCACAAAATGTATCTGAAAGCGCAGCCAATGGGGAAGTCGGTTTCTGTCAGCAGCTCTATGGTAGTTTAATGTTGGCTCTATCATCTTGATGTAGTGGCTCGAATCTTGAAATTCTGAGTTCTGCTTAAAAATGGTCAAAGTTAGAACCTTGGGGCTTGCATCATGTTCTGGGTCCATTCAATAGGCCCTGTGAAGTACTTCAGAGATTCTTGCAGTGTCTTTGCCACTGTCCTGGGCAGAAGCTCCCTAGGTAGCAGCTGCCTTCAGTATTAGGTAAACCTTTCTTCCAGCAATCACATCTCATGTCCCCCAAACTTGGTTAAGTAGAGAGCTATCAGCTCACCAGGAATCCTTGCCTTACTTCTATGCAAAGGGCATTGAGCAGCTGTAGCTCCACAAACCGTGTTGTTTTGATCCTCCCTCCTCAAGACAATTCTAAAAAGTATTTGTTTTCTTTTTTAAATGGGGCATCCAGGCACATATATCATCACATTCTAACCAATGATGTATACTTTATAAGCCTTCTTGTGAGGGCCAGTCTGTTTCTCTGCTACATATGTAACAGATGTGACCTGGCTTGTCCTTGATTTGAAAGTAGTCTGGAAGTTAAGGGGGAAATGATTTACAATAAAGAAAGATGGCTTGCGTTTTTCTTTCTCCCCACACCACTGTTGGTCCTCCATCAAAGGGTTTCCATGAAAATTCTTCCTTTCCAGTATGCACCCTCCCTCCCACCTACAACTTCACTTGACTCTCCTGTTCTCAGCACCACCCTCAGAAGAAGTCAGTCTCTCTAACTGGTTCCGGTTTCAGAATGTGTACCATGAGCAGAAGAGGTTGCCTGGATGTAACTATGTGCATGTTTTGTCAGAGTATCTTCAAAGGCAGACACCTGCAGCAGATGCCTCTTTCAGCTGTTGGACAGCCAAGGTGCGTGAATGACAGTGTTCCATCAAGCATATTCCATAATATTCGATCTTGAATTAACCACCTATAGCTAAGGTGAAACCTATTATCCATAGGAAATACAAGCATTCTATGGCTAATGGCTTTTGATCCATAGAATGGATCAGCAAGACATTTTACAAACGTGTATTAAAGATATAAAGGGTCAAGATTGTGTTTTTTACTTTTCAATTCTTTTTCCCATGGGGAAAATGTCCAATTTGCCCAGCCCAAACCACTGGATGGATTAGCGCCAAATACAAAATAAGCCAAGCACAAAGTGCTCAAGGGAAATCCTATGTAGATTTGGCATTTATCTCTCCAGTACTTTTGTTTTTTTAATGTGATGGTTAAGTGGATTGCACCTGTACCCAAAGAGTTATTTATATTACCCATGATGCCATTGCTGGTGCCAATCATTTTCATTATTCCCGAAAATCCACCATTATGTGATTCGAGATTCAAGTTCTTAAATCAATGTTGTAAGGTGTCCTAAAATGATATAAGCAGTGTAAGTAGGTCAGTTGTGAGGCCATGGAGCATGTGGTAAGGGTAAGAAAGGATGATTTGTGAAGTTTTGGGGCTTTGCAATGGTGTTATTTTGTTTATTTTGAGTTCGAGAATTGGTATGAATGGCAAAAACGTGTAATTGCTTCAAAACTATAATATATTGGGATGTGCTAATCACTGTGTTTGATACTTAGGGGAAGAGCAGTGTTGTAAGTTAATGTGGCAAGCAATCTGTTTTTTTTTCCAGGGATTTCTTCCAAAAGCAAATTGTGTGGGACAAGTATATTACTGTTCTATTAATGTGTTTGGGATGATAAGTGTGTTGAAAAGGCATATCTTTGCTTAATTAGATTAACTGCACAATGAGACACCGTAGGAAGCCGATGCTTGTTTGCAACATCCTTCGTTTTGATTGGACAAGTTTTTCACCTGACTTAACAATGTAGTTTGCGATTCATGCCTATGTCAGGCAGGACAATATCTACATGATTGGACCACTTTCCTGTTCCTCACAATAACTAGTTAGTAACAGTTATTTATTTTTGTTTGTTCATTGAAATTGAGAATGAATAAATTACTGGGATGAGTAAAATGGAAAACAAGTAAAACGTTAGATTCTCAAATGAGTGTACTACTCTGTGCGGTTCTCGACCTTCGTGTTTGTACAAACGGTCACTATAACGAATGAACAGGGATTCTCAGGGTTATATAAACTCGGTCAGGATAAACAGTGGAGAGTATGCTGGGTGGTTGCAGTAGAGAGGATGGGGTATGATAAGTAAACTTGGAGAAGGGGGATAAAAACAGTCCTATAGGTAAAAACACTCCACCTGACCAATCAGGCCTGTAGAATTTATCATCACAAAGCTTGGCAACATCAGTATTTATCAACCATCTAGTACGAGTGCAGTAACATTAGACAAACATCTTATGAGAACCATTTGGATATTGGGGAAAAATACATGGGGCAATAAAAAAAACAATGAAATGTATCCAACAACTCCTTCTAGTGGCAGCTCAAACCCACCGCCACCAATGTTTCATATCCAACAGAAGTGCTTTGTGGGTGATGGAGTTTGACTTCCAGATTCATCCCCAATGCATGAAGAGGCCTACAGGAATGAAACTTATGCAGATATGAATAGACTGCATATTGGTAGACAGGGTGTGAATATGCTATTATATATTATATATATTATTATAACTATAATAACATAACAGACATATTTGTAAAGTGCACATTCACCCTGAAGGGGCTTCTTGGCGCTAATAACAGATGTTTACTGTTACACAACTTAATGGCACTCATTTTATCAACCTCAGAAGGGTGAAAGGATGAGTGGACCTGCCAGGATTTGAACCTGTGACCAGGAGGTCAAACACAGGCCCCTGTAGTGGATGCATTAGTCCACCGAGCCACAGACCCAGCTGTTAATAAAACACATGATAAGGGTAGTATAGCTCAGTGGCAACGCGCTCATCTTGGAAGCAAGATGACGTAGAGTGACACAGGTTAGAATCCTGTTATTGAATTATAATTACAATAAAGGTATACAACCTGTCACCATAACGAATAAACAGGGATACTCAGGGTTATATGAACTGAGTGAGGATAAACAGTGGAAGGATGCTGGGTGGTTGCAGTAGAGAGGATGTGGTAGGTTAAGTGAACACGGGATACAAGGCAGTCACAGAAATAAAAACGGTCCACATGACCAATCAGGACACACGAGATGCCATAGCCGGGAATATTCACCACGCCCAAATTAAATCTATGTATATATTTGGGAAAGTGTGTTTGCATGTTCAAGGTTGGCTCCAACCCCATAACAGTTGGTGGGCTGATATTGTGGCCCATGGTCATAATACCAGTCTGGGGTGTACTGGCAATAGTAAAATGTGACTAAACCTAGCCATTTGCTATGCACTGGGCGAGGTTTGGACCTTTGCTAACAGTATAGGTAATTTTGGGAGATTGCAGATTTTGCGATTGTTGGCTCCAGCCCCACAACAGTTGGTGGGCTTAAAATAAGGCCGGGGTCGACATACAAGTCTAGGGTGTACTGACAATAATGAAATCTGACCATCCCCACCCCTTCGCAATGCACAGGGTGGGGTCTGTCCCTGTGCTATGAGTATAGGCGATTTCGGGAGATTGACAATTTTTCAACATTTCAAAAAAGTTAGGACATAAGGTCAGCACCAGTCTGGGGTGTACTGGTGATAGTGACATTTGACCAATCCCACACATTTGCCCTGCACAGGGGTGGAGCGGGGTCAGGTCTTGTGCTATCAGTATAAGCGATTTTGGGAAATCCACCTGCTGCCAAACCGTAATTGTGATTTCTAAAAAATAGGAAGTTTTGACACAATAAAACATACACAAGGCTTTAGCAGACCCCCACATGGCTGTCAGCTACAGGCCCGAGCAAAGCCGGGTGTCTAAAGCTAGTAACTTTATATTGATCACTGCAATCATTCCTTGTAACTAAACAGATTTCCTAAGTAACTGCAAGAACCTTTGGCATACTGTAAGAGGATTCAATCCAGCACTACAGCTAAGTCAATGCCTAGTCTGGGATACTGAATGGAAACCCTTATTGATATATCTTTATGTCCAGTTCATGAGTTCTGGATGACTACCCCTATATAACACCCCTCTCTTGGAATCCCCCTGACCCCACTGAGCCAAGAAGTTGTTCTGTTTTGCAAGTTTAAAAGGTTTATTTGAGAATTTAAACAATATATATATATATCACTTTTATAATGAATTAATAATTGAATATCACACTTAATCTGAGCAGTAATCAATAATGGATAATCCGGCACTAGCACACTTGTGAATAGGAACAGAAGAATAAGGTGGTAGAGAATGCTTTATATAAGTTCAGATGGATGCAATGTTGAATGAAAGGCAGTACAGAAAATACTCAATATGATTTCAACAAAACAATGTAATCACTTTTCTCTGGCAATCCACTCCCCCCCCCTTATACAATGTAAGGAAATGAAGAGTAGCACACAGTTCTCAGACATGCAATCAAATGTAATTCAGTTCACCCCAGCAAGCTTAGACTACGGATAGAAGTTGAAACACAGGCAAAATGCTTTGAATATGGTGACAATGCAGCGAGAATATGCTGAAAATACTTTTAATTCCCTTCAGGAGGTTCAGGATGAGTGGTATCTAGTTAATATGAGTTCAGGCTCACTCTAGCAATGATTCAGGGATGGTTCTTAAGAGGCAAACAAAATTTAGCAGTTCAGGCAAAAGCAGCTATCTTTTTACAAGAAATCGGGCCAAATCGCAAATCGCGGCAAAATTTGCGAGTGCGAGAATCGTGATTACGGCAAAAGTATGAGGATTGAGATTCTAAGCTTTTAGAGGAAAGTTAAACCAAGTTCCTAGCCCAAATGGTTCCAGAGATACGGACGATTAAATAAAGGTTGTTTTTCAGATTTGAAATTTTAAAAGTTCAAAGCGACAGGTTACAGCTTGCAGCTAGAAAATGACAGGTGACAGCTTTGCAAATGACAGGTGACAGTTAGGAGGCAGTTCTGGTTAGATTTAAAATAGATTGAATTATATTATTTTAACTAAGAGATGGGTTCTGCACAGTTCTGCTAGGTACTCACAATATATTTTGAAATAGGCCTCCCCACGGATCTGGTCAGGTTTTGGACTGGACTCCGGTTCTGGTCTCGGCACTTCACAGTGATCTGGGTCAGCTCTCTGGTTCTGCTAACAGCGGTCTGGGTCACTCTGGATCTCTGGCCTCTGGTTCTGATTACTGCTTTGCTTTCTCTGGGTACAGCACTGTTTCTGGATCTTTCTGCACAGCTTTCTCTGGACCCAGCACTGATCTGCACGGCTCCTGGATGCTGCTACCGCTGTTAGGTTTGCTGGATGCTGAGGCCTACTGAGAAGAGTTCTCAGTTTGTGGGTTTAGGCCCTTGCTTTGAGTTCTGAATCAAGTTCTTTGGAGTTTTAAAGTCTAAGGGCCTCATTACACGGACGGCGGTAAGGGTTAATGGTCACCGTTAATGGCAACAGTGACCGTTAACCCTTACCGCCGTACTACGAGGTCCCTTTGCGGGTTGGAGGATTTAACGCCTGCTTCTTGCAGGCGTTAAAATCCAACCCGCTAAGGGACCTCGGAGCTAATTACGGCACCGCAAAATTGTGGTGCCGTAATTAGCGCCTTCCCCAGTCCCATAGAGCCCTATGGGGCAGAAATGGGAATGGGGACGGGCAATGGCGGAAAGGGGATTAACCGCCCGTCCAACATTGGAATGGGGCGGTAAATCCCCTTTCCGCCAAGGCGGTGCCGGTATTTTACCGGCATGAGCCATGGCGCTAATAGCGCCTTGGCTCACCGCCTACCGTGTAATGAGGCCCTAAGTGTTGAATCTGGTATCTTCTGGATGTTGTATGGTCCGGCAGAGCGCGTTGCAGCAACTGGATTTGAATGTCCTCTCTAGCTTCCAGTGGCTCTTTTTATGTCTTTTGAAAGTGGGTGTGTGTGCTGCATCACTAGCCAGCCCCTCTTTCAACTACCCATTGGTCAAGCTTTCCGCACTGCTTTGATTGGGGGAAGGAAATGTGTGTCATGGTGATGCTGTAGGTTTTATGGGTCAGAGGATCCTCCCCTGGTCAGTTTGCCCACAAATCTATATTTGACCTAAAGACATATTTCATAGATACACAGTGGTTTGAAATTACATGCACCCATCAAGTATCACATGAGGTATACTCTGTTCAAACTCTGATGTTTCTAAGAGCTTGCATTCAGAAACGGCAACATTTTGCATTTTTTCCCTGGTTTTGCAATATTGGTTTTTCATTAAAAATTATACACATATACACGGCCTGTCCACACATACTCCAGTAAATTCCCATGCTCTAGCTTAAACACAGAGTCTGTAGTATACATAAATAGCAGGGTTTTGCCCCAGAACATCACACAAATTCCCAACGCGTCTTAAAACGTGCACAGAAAAATCACAAGAATTATGGTATCATTTAAATAATTTTGACAAGTCCACACCATGAGTTATACATCTTTCTTAAAATCATATTCTGGCCAACAGGGGTGTGTCTTCCCAGGTCACATGGTGGATAAACCAGTTTATCCAGTTTCTGCCAAGCTCAGAGACCCTGCCCCTCCCAGCTTCTGCCAAGAGGAAGCTATTTTACGATTCCCCCAATAAACCATCTGCCTGGGCCCTGGAAGGCCCATTGTTCAAGAGGAAGCCATTTATGGCCTCCCCCCAATAAACTCTCTGCCTGGGTCCTTTGTTTAGTCTCTAGCAGTCCCTTGGTAATTCAATCAGAGAGTGGTAACCTCCCCTCAGAATGCAGCCAGGCCTGAGAACTGCTGTGGATCCAGTTTCACTCCAATTGGGGGGAAGTTGTCAGGCAGAATCCAGTGTCTTAAGCCAGGCCCCAGCTAATGTCACTTTTAGTTACCCAATTTTCTGCATTCAAATAAAACTAACAATTTTTACATATGCAGCTAGAATGCTGATTCTAAGTTCAAAACTATGACATTTTAACAGTTACAAACTATGTAACACTCAAAAGTAGGTCACTCAGTTAATTTAAACATTTTCGATTTTTGGTAGTTTTAAATCCAGTTTCAGTTAGGCTGCTGCAGACCTGCAGAGCTCAGCCAGTCTTGTTATGAACCTTCAAGTCACTTCAGAATATAACTTTATATTGTATCCACCTCTTCGTAAGTCTTTCTTTGGCCTGCTTTGGGTTCATTTATTCAGTTTTACCCAAATGTCTGGTGTTGTTTTAAAACGGCGGCTTTCTGATAGTGGTGAGTACTGGTAATGCAACCATTTTTGGGATTTAAGAAAATTAATTCCCCACAGTTCTAGGTTGCTTTTGGAAATCAGCATTGCCATTCCCAATGGTTTCAGGCTAATGTGTGGGTAGTCCAATGGTGGTTTTAGGCAGTGCCCCTCTGTGCCCATAACATCGACAAAAATGGGTGGCAGCCTATTCTTCATGCATTTCCCTGGGCATTTTCTGGGAAGCTCTGGCCATCATGATGTTTTCAATGCCAGTAATGCACAAGTTTTTTTTTTTTTTTTTTAGGGCTCGGATGCATGGGTAAAAACATCCCACAAGCCCCCCTCTTGCGATGGCCATTCTGTTTCACTGATGGAACTCGCAAGATCTGGGATGTTCTCCTCATCTTCTTCCAATAGATGGCACAGTTCAGCATCTTTTTCTCCATCCGGTCGGATCGATCGGTTCTCTCGCCGGTCCTGATGGGAGGGTTGGGCCGTACCCCGGGCCCCTTGCGTCTCTGCTCCCGGTCTCCGGATCATCCTCCCTGGCCAGTCTCAAGGTTTTCTTTCTCCTAGGACGACAAAGGAAGAGCGGCAATACCTATTCATGGACATTTCTCCCCCACCATTGATATAGTGGGGTGGCATATATATTTTAGAACTCAACAGATATGAACATGCACATTTTTTTAAATTAAGAGACAGGAACAAATAAACTTGAGAAACACAGAATTTGAGAGGCTATATGTAGGACCTTTTAAGTTAGGAATTGAATTACTCTGGAGCGGTACCCTCTGGGATTCCAGAGGACTCCTCCAGTTGCTGCAAGATGTGCCTGGGATGGCAACACTTCAACTGGTTTATGTGGACCCACTTGTCTTCCCCCTCTGCCAAACCGCATTTGGGGATGCGGATCTTGTAGGCCACAGGGGAGATCTTGTCTATAATCTCAAACGGTCCCTTCCATGTAGGCAAGAATTTTCGCTGTTTGGCCTGGTTCCTTTGGAAATTGTATAGATAGACCCGGTCCCCCACCTGATATTCCTTCCTGGAAGTTTTCAGGTCATAGTGGGTCTTCATACTTTCAGCTGATCTTTCTAGATTCCGCTGAGCATAGGCAAAAGCATGTTGAAGGTGTTTCCTTAAATTCTCCACATACTCATCAGTTGTGGAGGCATTTATTAGTGTCTGCTCTTGGGTCCTGTAGAGCAAATGCTGCGGAAGCACCATCTTGCGTCCAGTCATCAACTCGAATGGTGACATTTTGGTTGCAGATGACGGGGTAGATCTGATGGCCATTAGGACCAGAGGTAATCGGATATCCCAATTTGGCCCAGAATCTGCCACAAACTTCTTTAATATGCTCACAATGGTTTGGTTATATCTCTCTACTGCCCCAGAAGAAGCTGGCCGGTAAGCAATATGTAACTTCCTTTTGACCCCCAGTATCTCCCACATCTTTGTCATTACTTCACTGGTGAAGTGGCTACCTCTGTCCGACTCAATCCTTTGAGGTAGACCAAAACGGGAAAAGATGTGGTTAATCATCAAGGCAGCTGCCGTTTCTGCCTTGCAGTTTGGGGCTGGGAGACATTCCACCCACTTGGTAAACAAGCATGTCACAGTCAACATGTACTTATTCCCCCTAGACGAGCGAATCACAGGGCCTACAAAGTCGATTTGCAAATCTGACCATGGCAGTGTCATCCCCCTCTTATGGAGGGGTGCACGGTGTGTAAGGGATGATGGCTGAAATTGTGCACACACAAGACAACCCTTCAAATATTGGTTGAGGTCCTGCCCCATGTGTGGCCAGTATGCAACCTCTTTTAAGATTTCCAATGTTGTGTGAAACCCCCTATGACCGGCGGTGGCCGCATCATGGGCATGACTTAGCATCAGGCTTCGGAATGAGGTACCAACAAACCGTCTTGGATCCGGAACATTTTTGGACATTTCATCAACACTCTTAGGTCCTCTTTCCCAATGTACTCGGTATCCGTCAGGGGAAAGTTCTCAGGGTTCTCAAGGTGTTGGTAAAACTTACCAATAATTGGATCCCCCTTCAGATCTGTAATCAAATCAGCATCAGGCGTCTCCTTACTCCATTGGGCAATTGAAAGATCATTGTGAGCATTTGTCTGGGACCTAGTGATAGCAGTGACCTGGATTTCCCCCAACAAGGACTCAATCTCAATTAGATCCCCTTGGATGGCCCCGGTTTTGGCCAGCTGATCAGCTAAGTCATTTCCAGTTTTGTCTGGTCCCTCTACTTTGGAATGACCCTTTATCTTTTTCCAATAGATGGTCATCTCATTCAAGGTGACCAGATCATCAATGTTTTGGATCAACTTCCCATGTTTCAAGGGTTTGTTGTTAGCACATAACATGCCTCTGGTTTTCCAATTAACCAGATGCTCCACAAACCCATTCCGTACATAATCAGAATCTGTGATTATGACCAGTTTGTGGAGTTGATGTTGGACAGCAGTGAGGATGGCTTGATGCACAGCCATCAATTCTGCCACCTGACTACTTCGGGGACCAATTTTGTATCCAGCGGAGGGTTCTGGGAACTCCTTCACCCATGCATTCCCTACGCCAGCCACCAGTTCTTTCTCCCCGTCGTTGTCAACATGGTAAGAGCATCCATCCACACAGACAGTGGGCATTCCCTCACACTTGTCCTCTTCAAAGACTTTGTTTGGGGAATTAAGGTATGCCTCCGTGTTGTCCTTGATTTTTAGACTTTCGTCCTCGAGACAGTTTTCTCTGGCACAATCATGCAAGTCAGCCAGACTTTGCGCAAGGGGACTCTTCTTGTTTTGGCCATATCTGACCTCCACAGGAAAGCCTTGCATTGACAGAATCCAGGAAGTAATTCGGGAATTACTCACATTTCCGGCTGGGATTCTGTCACTTTGGAGATATTGCAGAGGCTGGTGTGGAGTCTCCACGATGATGTGTTCCCCCTGGATAAACGGGCGGTAATTCTTCAATGCCCACACCGTTGCCAGGTGTGCCTTCTCACAATCGTTGAATTTTTCCTCCACAGAGGATAAAGTTTTGCTCGCATAGGAGATTACTTTATTGACCTTGTCATGCTTTTGGTATAATACTGCCGTCAAGCACGTATTAGAGAACCCCGTCTCCAGGAAGAACTCCTTGTTTCTGACAGGGTAAGCTAGGCAAGGTGCTTGTGAGAGGCTTCTTTTGAGTTGTCTTACTGCCTCGGCTTGTTCTGGACCCCATTCCCACTTGACCCCCCCCTTCAGGAGATAAATCAGGGGTCTGGTGATCTCTGCGTAGCCCTCAATGAACTTTCTGCTGTAATTAGTCAGTCCAAGGAGGCTCCTTAGTTCCCGCAGAGTTGTGGGGTCTTTCAGTTTCTGAAGTGCTTCCACTTTCTTTTCCTGGGGACAGAGACCCTGAGGAGTAATCTCATGCCCCAAAAAATTAACACGGGTTCTACACCACTGTGCTTTCTGAAAGGAATTTTTGCTCTAGTGGCCCTCAACTGGGTCAGAACATAACGGATCTCCGCTATGTGTTCCTCCACAGATGAACTTTTGATGAGGACATCATCTACATAAGCCAGGTTACCCCTCGCACCCAAGTCGGGCATGGCCTTGTGTAGGAAAATGTTGAATTCATTTCCGGAGTTGAGGTATCCGAAGGGAGTCCGGGTCCATGTGTACTGCTGGCCCCCAAAGGTAAAAGCCAGCTTGTATTGGTCCTCCCTACTGACAGGCACAGTCCAGTATCCATTGGTCAGGCCTATTGCAGTGAATACCTGTGACCCCTGGATCTGGGCCAGCCCTTGGTCAATGTAGGGCAGAGGCCATCGGGAAGTATGGACCCGTTTGTTGAGCTCCCTGAGGTCGGCGCAGAGTCTCCACTGGCCGTTTGGCTTCAGTATTCCCAGCACCGGATTATTGAAGGTGCTGTGAACTCGACGGATTATTCCCCGGGACTCCAGGTTCTTAATTATTTCAGTAAGGGACTCCATTGATGCGAGAGGCAAGCGATATTGCTTTACAAACACTGGAGTCATTCCAGGGTCCGTGGGAATTGTTGTTGTGTGGATGTCGGTGCGACCACAGTCATATGAGTCTACCACAAAGAGATCTTGGAAATCCAAGAAAACTTGTTTCAACTTTTGCTTTTGTTCCAGAGTCACACAGGCATCAGCTAGGTTGACTCTCTCTTCCACCATCTGCCTGAAGCCTGGAAAGCCTTCTGGTTTGGCTATCTCAGCGGCCTCCTCCAGCTGGGTGGAGAAGTCCCTGGTCAGAGTGCTGATTTGGACTGGAGGCCTCAGGTGGGAAAGGCAACCCTCATGGACCTGGAAAATCACCTCATCCCTCCTGAAGTCACAAGTCACATCTTCCTTACCATAGGGGCAAGAAGTGTACACCAGGAAGTTCCCCCCATGCCGGGTAAAAATCCTGTCTGGTGTTGTATTGTCATCACTGTCACTGTCAATACAGTCCTTGGGGATTGGTCCTAACAGTTCATTTCCTAAATCGATGGAAAAATGTCGGTCATCAACCGCCATTCCAATAATGGTGCCTGCGGCTAGAGTAATACTCTTTAAGTCGCTGTTGTCCACCTCTATTGGAATGGTGTCATGTTCTATATTGACTAATGGAGTTGGGTTTACCCCCAACCCTTGCTGTTGGAGAGAAGCATTTAGATGTATATAAGCATCAGGGTTTTTCAAATGTTGTCCTCTTTTAACTTTCACTTCCAGGGAGAATTGTCGGGTCCTTTCTGGGATGGTGACTTCCTCTTTGATCTGAATTTCAACTGCATAAGGTAGCAATTGAGCTGACCTAAATGCTTTTTCTAGATCATCAAAGCCCATGGGATTATCCGCTAATCGGGACCAAGCTTTGAAGTTTATTAGGTCCAAACCAATGGCAAATCGATTGGGAATGTCACTGCCTAAGTAAAAAGCGGCAGTGACGTCTCACACGACCCAACTATTGTGGACTATGCTCTTATTGCCAATGAAGATTTTGAGCATACACCTGCTTGGCAGGAGATGTTTGAAATTGGGTGCTTCCAGGTCCATTTCCCATTTGTCTATCAGTTTGAATGTGGGAATGGCTGGATCTTTTGGGAGTTGACGGAACATGGCTTCGCTGATGAAGCTCTTACCGTTGTTCACACACACTCGGGCGAGAACAGAGTCCTTCCCATCATTTAACTGAACAGGGATGAACAACTGCTCTCCAGTTTGCTGAATATCAGCCAGGGTCTGAGCTGATTTCACATCTTTCTGGATTATAGGAGTGGGAGTTTCTGATTGTGGATTAGTAAAGAATTTCAGGGTGTTTCCTTCCAGTGTGGAATACCACCTTAAACTGGAAGGAAGGTTGATTTTCAGAAACAGAGAGGACCCCCCATCACCAGTCTGTTGTCCTACTACTATTACTGTCACGTCTGGAATTTGGTTGTTCTGGAAGTGAAATTCTACTTGGTCAGATTTTTGTTCAACCATGTGGCAGGTGCCGTTTAAACTAACATGGTTGACACTCTGTTTTAATTTTATTGGTCGGCTAGTCTGGGTCCAGAGGACCTTGTTTACACAATCTATTAGGGGTGACAACCTTCTCAGGAGGTCATTCCCTAGTAAACAAGGGGTGCCCTCTGGAGTCACTACTATGACCGGATGTTTCACCTTGTGCCGCCCAATTTTAATGTCCAAGTCTGCAGTCCCCTCAACGGGAATTTCCTTCCCGTCAAAGTTCTGCAGTTGTCCAGGAAGAGAGGTGAGTAGAATACGGTAATTCTCCACCCTTCCTGCATTTAGTTCATCAAAGGCCCTTTTGGACAGAAGGGTAGCTTGGGATCCAGTGTCCACCAGTGCCAAAATTGTACCCTGCCCCTGTACTTGTACCGGGGCATAATATCTTCCCTCCTTCTCCTCAAGGGGGCACAGATAATGCACATTTTTGGCCAACTGGTGGGCTAACTTTCTGGTTTTGGACATTGCTAGAGAAGAGATTTGGGCAGAATTCTGTGGAGAGCATTGGGAATCTGAAAGAAAAAGTTGGCAACTGGAGATCAGAGCCATTGTGGGTTCCCCTGGTTCCGGTTCGGGGCTGCCCCCCCCTTCTTGGAGGCAGTCATCAGGATGGGTTTGAACCAGGGGATTTCGGTATTGTGGGTTCTGGGATGAGATGATGGGCGGCGTTAGCTCAGTCTCCATATCTCCCCAGTCTGGATTGGAATCCCTTGGGACCCATTTTTCCTTGGGAGGAGTTCCCCCATCTCTGAAGGAGACGGTCCTTTCCCCAGGATCCTCTGAGGATCCCTCGCCCTCAAATTGGAAGACCTGTACCTCCTCCACAAAGTGAGTCTTTTTGGGTCCTTTGTTTCTCCTACCCCCCCTCTGCTCCTTGGGAGGCAGGCTTTCAGGGGCAGGAGATTTTGTTTCCAGTTCCTGGGTTTCCAGGGGCTGTTTACAAGTTGGGAAGGAAGCTTCCTCAAAGGCTTTAATCCCCCCTTCCCCTTGTGCCTCCTCCCTGGGAACCGGTGTGTTATCGGGGTGCTGCCCCCGTCATTGTTCTGGAGCACCAGGTCCAGAGTTTGGGGCATTCTGCGGTGGCATGCTCATCTGAGGGTTCTGTTGAGCCCTCAGTATGTGACCCAGATCCCGTGCCATATTTTGGACCTGGCGCTCTAACTGGGAAACGTGCTCAGGCTGACACGGGGCTCTATTTTCTCCCCTGGGCTGATCCCGGGAAGGGTAGCTATCACTTCTCTGGTAGTACCCCTGGTTGGGAAGATTTTGGTATCCCTCCATCCTTGGCCTCCCCTCTCCCGGATTAGGTTGTCTGGGCTCAGGGAATTGGGGAAAGAAGGATGGATGATTTTGGGGCTGGAAATTGGGCGGATACCTGGAGAAAAATTTCTGCCCAGGATTTGGAGAATTTCTGCCCTCCTGTGGGAAGTTGGGAGGGAAGTTCCCTGGGTTAGGTGCTTGGCCGGATCCCCCCCCTTGGGCTGGAGGAGTCCACACATAACCCAGGATTGGTCGGTTTCCCTTATAGCGGGGACTTACATAGTCAGGGGAGCGGGGGACCCCATTTGTGGGACTACCTCCTCGACTCCCTGTCTGTGACTGGCCCGAGGGCCTTCTGGGCTGTGAATTATTAGGTGCAGGTAGGTTTTTAGGCCCCCCCATCTCCAAATCCAAAACGGGGGTGACCTTTACCTCTGCCACCTTGGCAGCAGCAGGGGTGCTGTTGGTTTTGGGATTTTTCTGGGTATTGCTTTTATTTTCTATGGGCTTCTGCACCTCATAGATCCGGGTAGCATGTTCAATGACCCAGTCTAAAGATCTTTTCTCATGAAAATCTCTCACGAGCTGGGTCATTATATATTTGGGCAAGGCATGGAAAAATGTATTGACAAATTCTCTGCTGTCTGTGCGCACCCTTCTGGTGGTCTGCGCAAAGGCATGTTTCAGTTCTTGCACAAATTCTTGTGGGGCCTGATCCTCCCCACATTGCAAATTGTAGGCTGCCTTGCGAGCCTCTTGAGGATTTCTGTGAACAGAAAAATGTTTCAAGATGGCCGCCTTATAGGTGGACCATCTTAAATGATTTTGGTCCTCCTGCCCCGCAAAGAAACTGGAGTATTCTGGTGAGAAGGTCCACTTTACATATTGAATACAGCTTTGGCTGTCCTTCAAATGGAAAGTCTCCATCATTTGCTCATAGAGCTCCAAGTGTTTCCAAACAGAGTACTTGGCGTTCTTATGATAAGGCGTGATGACACTCCTGATTGCCTTAATCTGTTTCAATGGGTCCTTAAGCAAGGCCCTTTTTGCCTTATTGGCCTTTTTGGTTCGGGTAACCCTGGTCCATTCACCCTCTGACTCAGAGGCACTGCTCCCAGAGGTTCCTGTCTGATCTTCCATGTTTTCCCGGATTCTGCGAGCCTGGGATTGGCTGGCAGAATGTGGGGACCTGGTCTCCTGTGTCCTGCGCCGTTCAGAGGAGTCTTCAGATTCCTCCTTGCTGCCAGGATTTGATGGGTACCCCCCCACTGACCTAACTGGGCAGAGGTTTTCAGGATGCCCTTAATGGGCCTATTATCCTGGGGTTCCCCACTAAATTGCACTGTGCTTAGGTGCCCATCCCCGGATGCCCGCCCATCCATTCCTGGGATGTACTGGCCTATGAGCCCCATGCTTTTGGCTGGATAGTAATCTGCCATCCCTGTGGCCCGGTGCTCATGTGCGCCAGGGGACATGGGGGTGGCAGAGTCCAGGGACTGAGAGAGATAAAGGCCTCTGGTACTAGGGCTCCTTAGGGTATGCTCAGGAGTTTCCCTTTCCCAGCGAACCTGGCCTCTATCCGCCCATGCTCCCTGTTGCAATGCAAGAGCCTGCGCTTTCAGTTCCTCAGTTAAGGCCTTACTCGACTCTATCAGTCTCTCCTGCATCGCTACCTGTTGCTGGAGCCTATCATTGTGCTGACAGAGAGCCCCATTTTCTCTCTGTGCCTCCTGATTGGTCCTGGAGTACTGGGCCAGTCTTTGCTGCAGGAGGGTTACCTGTTGTGTCCCTTCCCTGCTGGCCTGCTCCTTTCTTGCCAGAGCCTCCTCCACCCTCCTGGTGTGCTCTAACAAGTTCTGGTGTTCTTTTTGGAGGTCACCCATTCCCTGGAGGGCCAGGTGATTTTCTTCCATTTTCCTTTTTAAGTGGCAGACTTCCTGGCCTAAGGTATCCCTTTCCTGACCAAGAGCCTGCATTTGTGACGCCAGGTTGTCCCTCTGCCTTTGAAAGGCACCAGCTTTCTGGCGTTCTTCATCAAACTCTGCCTGGGTATCCAGGTCTTTCAAAATCAATTTGTTGCTTTCCTCTTTCTCTCTGTCTAGTTGGATTTGCAGGGTGGCTACCTGCTCTGTGCATGCCCTGTTGAAATTGATCTGTTGCTCCAGCTTTTTCCTGCTCTGCAGCAAGGAGTCCAAACTGTCTTGGTGCTCCTTCTGCAAAGACAGAATTCTGGTATCCTGGTCTGTCTTTTCCTGTTGCAGTATATCCATGTCCTCTTTTATTTTAATGATATACTGCCTACTATAGTTTTCTGACTCGTGGCTCATCTGCAGCCTCTGCTCAGAAGAATCCCGATCAGATTGGGCCTTCTGTAATGCCAGCAGTTGCCTACTCGCCAGATCTTGGCCTTCAGCACATTTGTCCTGCATGGCTCCCATATGTAAATATAAATATGCCGCTACCCTGGCAATCTTGTTGTGCTCATCCTTGGCCTTAGGGGCCATATATAGTTCACTCAGGGCCACATGTAAGGGACCCTGGTCTCTCCATATATCTGACCCTGTTTCAGTGATCTGGGGTGCGATTGCCTGCAACCAGACCATCTGGTCCTGATGAGTCCACTCACCTCTCACAAATAGCTTATGTAAGAAATGCTCTCTGGCTATTTTCATATCTACCAAGGTCGTCATTCTGGAATTTGAGTTCCTTCCTGACTTACAGAAGTTTGTATTTTATTTTTGCAAAACAGACCTTTTCCTTAGAGCGTTCCTTTGAGGAGTGCTTTACAGCGTAACATAGCGTGGTGATCCGACCGGATATGTGTATCTGGTCAGCTGGCACACTGTATTAATCTGCACAAGTGATAGATCTAACCCAAACGTCCGGCTCGAGCCCCCACTTTGTAAGAGGATTCAATCCAGCACTACAGCTAAGTCAATGCCTAGTCTGGGATACTGAATGGAAACCCTTATTGATATATCTTTATGTCCAGTTCATGAGTTCTGGATGACTACCCCTATATAACACCCCTCTCTTGGAATCCCCCTGACCCCACTGAGCCAAGAAGTAGTTCTGTTTTGCAAGTTTAAAAGGTTTATTTGAGAATGTATATATATATATATATATATATATATATATATCACACTTTTATAATGAATTAATAATTGAATATCACACTTAATCTGAGCAGCACTAGCACACTTGTGAATAGGAACAGAAGAATAAGGTGGTAGAGAATGCGTTATATAAGTTCAGATGGATGCAATGTTGAATGAAAGGCAGTACAGAAAATACTCAATGTGATTTCAACAAAACAATTTAATCACTTTTCTCTGGCAATCCACACCCCCCCCTTATACAATGTAAGGAAATGAAGAGTAGCACACAGTTCTCAGACATGCAATCAAATGTAATTCAGTTCACCCGAGCAAGCTTAGACTACGGATAGAAGTTGAAACACAGGCAAAATGCTTTGAATATGGTGACAATGCAGCGATAATATGCTGAAAATACTTTTAATTCCCTTCAGGAGGTTCAGGGTGAGCGGGATCTAGTTAATATGAGTTCAGGCTCACTCTAGCAATGATTCAGGGATGGTTCTTAAGAGGCAAACGAAATTTAGCAGTTCAGGCAAAAGCAGCTATCTTTTTACAAGTAAAGAAATCGGGCCTATTCGCAAATCGCGGCAAAATTTGCGAGTGCGAGAATCGTGATTACGGCAAAAGTATGAGGAGCACTGCTTCTCGATCTTTCTGCACAGCTTTCTCTGGACCCAGCGCTGATCTGCACGGCTCCTGGATGCTGCTACCGCTGTTAGGTTTGCTGGATGCTGAGGCCTACTGAGAAGAGTTCTCAGTTTGTGGGTTTAGGCCCTTGCTTTGAGTTCTGAATCAAGTTCTTTGGAGTTTTGAATCTGGTATCTTCTGGATGTTGTATGGTCCGGCAGAGCGCGTTGCAGCAACTGGATTTGAATGTCCTCTCTAGCTTCCAGTGGCTCTTTTTATGTCTTTTGAAAGTGGGTGTGTGTGCAGCATCACTAGCCAGCCCCTCTTTCAACTGCCCATTGGTCAAGCTTTCCGCACTGCTTTGATTGTGGGAAGGAAATGTGTGTCATGGTGATGCTGTAGGTTTTATGGGTCAGAGGATCCTCCCCTGGTCAGTTTGCCCACAAATCTATATTTGACCTAAAGACATATTTCATAGATACACAGTGGTTTGAAATTACATGCACCCATCACGTATCACATGAGGTATACTCTGTTCAAACGCTGATGTTTCTAAGAGCTCGCATTCAGAAACGGCAACATTTTGCGTTTTTCCCTGGTTTTGCAATATTGGTTTTTCATTAAAAATGATACACATATACACGGCCTGTCCATACATACTCCAGTAAATTCCCATGTCTCTAGCTTAAACACAGAATCTGTAGTATACATGAATAGCAGGGTTTTGCCCCAGAACATCACACAAATTCCCAACGCGTCTTAAAACGTGCACAGAAAAATCACAACAATTATGGTATCATTTAAATAATTTTGACAAGTCCGCACCATGAGTTATACATCTTTCTTAAAATCATATTCTGGCCAACAGGGGTGTGTCTTCCCAGGTCACATGGTGGAGAAACCAGTTTATCCAGTTTCTGCCAAGCTCAGAGACCCTGCCCCTCCCAGCTTCTGCCAAGAGGAAGCTATTTTACGATTCCCCCAATAAACCATCTGCCTGGGCCCTGGAAGGCCCATTGTTCAAGAGGAAGCCATTTGTGGCCTCCCCCCAATAAACTCTCTGCCTGGGTCCTTTGTTTAGTCTCTAGCAGTCCCTTGGTAATTCAATCAGAGAGGGGTAACCTCCCCTCAGAATGCAGCCAGGCCTGAGAACTGCTGTGGATCCAGTTTCACTCCAATTGGGGGGAAGTTGTCAGGCAGAACCCAGTTCCTTAAGCCAGGCCCCAGCTAATGTCACTTTTAGTTACCCAGTTTTCTGCATTCAAATAAAACTAACAATTTTTACATATGCAGCTAGAATGCTGATTCTAAGTTCAAAACTATGACATTTTAACAGTTACAAACTATGTGACACTCAAAAGTAGGTCACTCAGTTAATTTAAACATTTTCGATTTTTGGTAGTTTTAAATCCAGTTTCAGTTAGGCTGCTGCAGACCTGCAGAGCTCAGCTAGTCTTGTTATGAACCTTCAAGTCACTTCAGAATATAACTTTACATTGTATCCACCTCTCAGTAAGTCTTTCTTTGGCCTGCTTTGGGTTCATTTATTCAGTTTTACACAAATGTCTGGTGTTGTGTTAAAACGCCGGCTTTCTGCTAGTGGTGAGTACTGGTAATGCAACCATTTTTGGGATTTAAGAACATTAATTCCCCACAGTTCTAGGTTGCTTTTGGCAATAAGCATTGCCTTTCCCAATGGTTTCAGGCTACTGTGTGGGTAGTCCAATGGTGGTTTTAGGCAGTGCCCTTCTGTGCCCATAACATCGGCAAAAATGGGTGGCAGCCTATTCTTCATGCATTTCCCTGGGCATTTTCTGGGACGCTCTGGCCATCATGATGTTTTCAATGCCAGTAATGCACACGTTTTTTTTTTTTTTTTTTTAGGGCTCGGATGCATGGGTAAAAACATCCCACAATACCTAAATTCGCCATTCTTTTTACCCACTCCTCTTTCCACTTGTTTTATTACTTGTTCAGTTTCACTATGTTTGTTTTAGTTTCTTTTCTTCTTTTTTAAAAAAAAAGTGTTTTCATTTTTTGTGGCATTGTCTTTTCATTTTTGTTGTTTTATATTTTCCTCTCTTGTCAGCATTTTAACAAAATGTCTAAAACATATAGCAGCAATAAAGACGATGTGGTGTGTGTTCCAAATCCATTCCCCCCCAAAAAAAGCGCTACAAAAATGAAGACCACAGCAGACAGTTTGAGGTACTTTTGAGCAAAACAACACTATTCCAGAAAACAAGTCTCAGATGTGTCAACAGATGCTGAGATGTGGCTCTTCCAATATTCCATCCCAAAGCTTAAGAACATTATGCTGATAAACCATCTGGTGCAGGTGCACTGGGACTATGTGGATGATAAATATAGACAAGCACATCAACACCACAAAATCAAAATGCATGGACCTCATTTGGGTACGTCATTACACCAAAAAGCCAGGGGTAGCGGAAGTGACATCCCATGACCCTTGACCTCTGATGACATCACATGATGTCATGTCACTTGACCCCACCCCGAACTGACATCATGGGAAGCTATGGAACACAACCGTTTACCCCTTGACAAAACAGGAAGTGGCATCACATAGCATTGTTTCTAAGAACCACTATAAACAATATGGTTTAAATATTACTGTAGCATAACATACATTCCATACAAGAATGGATCACCATATGTATCAGCAGAAACAAACATACTATAACTGCAACTTGCAAAAAGCAAAATACATTGTCCCAAATGCATGCTTATTCAATGCTTTTTGGAGGATTGTGTCTGCATTGTGAATTTGAAGTGTTTAAGAATAGACTAAATCGGTGACTTACCCCCTGAAGTGTGACTGAAATTAATGTTTCATGAGTCTAGCAATTATTGTATGGACTTCCAGAAAGTCAAACAGCTCAAATAGCCACATGGCATTGGCCACAGCCCAGGAGATTCGATTTGTAAAAAATAAAAAAATAAAAATAAAAACGTTTTTCGTTTTTTTAGTTTTCTTTTATGGGTAGCAAAGGGAGACCACAGGGGTAGCAAGGGAGACCTCAGGGGTCGCAAGGGAGACCCCTGGCAACCTCTAAATGACATCACTAACCTCATGCATTACATAGTCAACAAACAACACCTCCTCCATCAGCAATTCCATCCACTCTTGCAATTTGAATATGGGTTAGCTTTTCACTGGAGTTGACTGTATGACATCTTCCGTAGCTAAAGAGCCTCTGGGGCACTTGACATCCTATAGACAGCCAATCGGAAAATATATGCAAACAATCCAACCTTCTTTCAACAGATGCTGCAAAAAAGCAGCCACAAGAAAGTACAAAAATAAAAAAGTGACGAAGTTGAGCTTGCAAGACACCATCAATTGTATCACCTCAGAGACAACTGGAAACAGCTGGAGGTACTTCATAGTGAAAGTGCATTAAAGTTTACAACAAATACAATCAAAAAAACCTACACCCTCAATAACGTGCATACAAAAAATGAAATAGCTCAATATAAATGCAATTGACTGAACAAATCAATTATTTTGCTGCATGTTAGTAAAAGTTAAAAAAATACATCAAGAATGAACTGCCACTGAATCTGAGTTGATGGGAAAAAGTGGCAATACATGCCATGTGATAGCAGTGGTGAATATAACTAACACACACAAGGCTGCAAATAAACCTTTAAATATGTAATATTTACTAACGCATACTTTCACATCAGCCACACTCTCAGCCTGTGTACAGTTTGAGTTCTGCAATCAAAAGGAAGGATAAAACTGTTCAGGATGGTGGCTTTTATAGTTCCCAAAATAAAAAAAAATCATAAAAAGAGGACTACATAACAAGCAAATTACTAAAATGGCTGACACATTTGAACTGCACGCGATCACAGATAACCAATAACAAACAATGAAACACACAGAAATCTTTTTTTTTTACCCTGCATCTTTGTAGCCTCAGCTATTCAATGTGGGTATGGGGCTTGCCTTGTAGCTGTGATTACACATACATTTTTTACTAACTCAAAATCAAACTGTGCCAACCTTTAAAAGTTCAAATAAGACAAAAGCACATAAAATCACATAAAATAACTAACAATAATGAAACTGTGTGCTTTAACATCCACCGAACAATATGATTATTGCACAGAAAACGTATTTCTATAACCGTGTGTAGAAGAACAACCAATAAACTAACAAATTATGTTAAAGCACATACGCATGTGCGCAGTTAACACGCGGTTACAGAAATAACCCATCCTGCCTTTTTCCTGCTAGCCATGGTTATTCAGAAAAACTGTCAAAATAAATGTTTTTTCCACTCTCCTAAACCTTAAGCAAGTGTCCCTAACATCTGTAGCAGGTCCTCCCACTCACCTAATGTCTTCTTCTATTCCCACGCTCTCTCCCATTCCCCCTATATAACTGCATGCTTTGTTGATGCTGTTCCACTCAAAATGTCTGGTAGCTGTGTCTATGACACTTCTACAAATTCACAAGGTGCCATTTACCTGTATTTCGCTGTGGCAGCACAGGGTGCCACTTATAGCTGCAAGTGTGTGCACCATCCACCGGTAGGTGTTGGCATAACAGCGGAAAAGCACTCAAGTCTTTGCTGTTGTTAGGCACGTGTGTGGTTCGACCAATTGTGTCACTTTATGTATAGCCGCAGCTATACAACATTTTTATTTTTTTTTAATGTGGGTAGGGTTATGAATGAGGGAAGAGACAGTAGGAGTACAATGGTAGTTACAAGAGTGCCAGTAGGATGAGTGGGTCTGATTGGATTATGTAAAATGGCTGAGAATAAAGTGGGGGAGAATAGTTAGTGGTTGAGGTAGAGAGGATGCTGGTAGGTTGGGTGCATGTAGAGAAGGTGACATACAGTAATATTGTTCTATTTGTTAAAAAAACGAGACACTTAGAGAACACACTCTGTAAAATACAAGTAAATTCATTAATTTGTTCACCCTCATATGTAGTGTATAATATGCACTACATTTGATAAAAGATGTGTGCCTACTCCACTGCTATTCTCTTTGAACATACTAATCATTACTTACTGAATGAATAACAGTCCCAAATGCCTGCCATGAACTGACACGCAGACAACATTAGATACATGTATATAAAAAGGAAAATGTAATACATGTAAAAAAAAGTATAATTTCCACTGTTCTGTCTAAAAAAAACACACTTCCAAAATAGATAACAATCCCAGGTGATTTTTCACCCCTGACATCACTGTATCTGTAAAAATATATTAAAACAAAAAAAAAAACACAGAGGCCCACTAGACATCCATTAACCACTCCCTAGGAGATGTGATCATTGCAGGTGTAACATTACTTTGTTTTTCTCTCTCTCCCCATTCCGGCAGGATTAACCCAATATTCCCCCGACAACGGCAACTAGCTACACATACAGCAGCATTGAACTAACCATGCCCGTGGGATTTCCCCAGTATTCCCCGCTATTACTCAAAAATCCCAAACTCTTCCCTGTCCTCAGAGGCACTTGCCAAGGGCCCCTCCTCTTTTCATGGTCCCTCCACTCCTCTCAATTGCTTTTTCCCTCCCTGTCTCTCTCCTGCCATTACCTCCAATGTCTTCCGAGGTGGAATTGATGGCAATATGATTTCTGAATTACAGGGGTTTTGTTGCATTAAATTTGATCACCTTAACTCTCTCTTAACAAAAGTTTTTCACTGAATTTCAAGGGTTTTGCTGTGCCTTACTTTCCTCAGGGCCCACTAGCCATGGCCTATGGCCATGGCCACTACACATGTTCTACCAATAGTTTTCTTAGCCCACTCACCGGCAAGCTGCCGCCAGACCAGTAGGAATTTACCGGCTCTGGACTTGCCAGAAATACGGGGGCATTAGAGCCCCAGTGATCTGTTAATTCCAGAGCCGGCATTCTGTAAATCCCCATTCCCGTGGAGTCCCATGGGACTCCACGGGAATGGGGAAGTTGAAACACCGCCACCCTGTGGTATTGGTGCCAGTGTTTCTGCATATGTCTGCGGCTGGTGCTGTTATGCCCGCCAGGTCAGATCTGGCGGGTGTTACACCACACAGCCACAGAACTCATAGTTAGCTGCTCCGGAAACTGGTGCCAGTACGGTTTTACCGGCACCATTGAATCCAGACCAGCTACCTTGTAATGAGGTCCATAGTTCCCAAAATGTCCAGTTTGGGGTGGCATTTAAAAATTGTTGGATTAGAAAATATCATCCAAATCCATCCAGCAAGTTAAATTTTATTAGCCTCTTTCAACCTCTCTGCTGCAAAGCGACAAGACTGATATAAAGGTTTAAGTCTCAGGGTACACCCCATTCTCTGTAAGATATTTTAAAAAGTACTAGGTGCATTTACTCCAAACCAGTCAAGGAAATTAAGTCAAGGCTTTGTGGTCAAATTGTTTCTTATCTTGTCCAAATCTGGAAAGTGGATTTCATGCTACGGCTATTCAAAATCTAAACTTTTTCTTTATGGTAAAATCAATGTTAGTAGGCTAAAAAGCAGCGTTATATGGTTTCTTTATAACTTTTTCATTTTCTAATGAATTGTTCCCAAAATGTTCAGTTCACTGGGGCTCTTGACAAACTGTTTGGAAAATGTCATCCGAATCCATCCAGCATGTCATAGGTTATTAACCACACTCAGCATCTCTGCTGTAAAAAGCACCACGGCCAACGTACACTTTTTAAGGAGCAGGGGGCACCCCCTTCTATGTCTAATATCTATCTAATATTTTAATAACTACTGGATGGATTGACCCATCCATGCTTTGTGCCCAAGCTGTTTCTTATTTGGTCCAGCTATGGCTGTTAAAAAAAAAAAAAAACTGCCCTTTTTTCTCTATGGAAAAATGTATGGGCTGAAAAGTGTGAAACTGTAGTTTTGTTCTCTCAATAACTTTTTCATTTTATAGTGTTCTTTTCCCAGATTATGCAGTGTGAGGGTGCCCTTGAAAATGTTTTTATTTTTGAAAATTACATCCAAATCCAGCCAGCAAGTCAAAGTTATCAGCAAGAGATCTTTGGGAAATAATTGCCGTTTTTTCATTTCGGAAGTCTCTCAGCTGCAGAGCACCATGGGAGATTGAATTATCTGTCCCAGAAATTGAGTCAATGCTTCCTGCCCAAGTTGTTTCGTACCTGGCCCAATTCCTTCAAGCAGTTTTTGATGTGAACTGCGCAGAAATATCGACTTTTTCTCTATGGAACAAATGAATCGGAGTATGCAGAAAACAAGACTTTTGCTTTTTTAATAACATTTGCATTTTATAATGTTTGTTCCAAACATTTCCAGTCTGGGGGTTGGATGTGACAAACTTTGTGTTTGCAAAATATCGTCCATTTACGTTATGCAAGGCAAAAGTTATTAGCAATTCAATGTTATGGTTGCCTAGGGATCTTGATACTCACTTTAACTATAGTGCAGCAACCAGCGCACTATAATACCTATTCACTGAAAAAACATTAGTTAAGGGACAGTTAAGGCGATTAGATTTTATGCAACAAAACCTTTGTCATTCAGCGGATGTGGGAAGTGATGAACATTTTAACTCGGCATCTGGGCGTCTTACCTACCCAGACAATATTTCTCTAATATTTAAGAATACATGCAGGTTTTCTGGATTACAAAATATATTTGACTGCCTGTGACATTGCATTTGTAACCTCAAAGTCTTTTATATGGCATTATTGTGCCTTTCTAACTGTCACTTTATAATCGCGTTTCAGTGTCTCCTATCAGAACTGTATTGTAAAAACAAAGAGATGGCTGGAAATTTTAGAATTAATATTAGTACCCGGCGGGAGTCAAGCAGAATCCTTCGATTCTCGGCTGGGATTCCAGCCGCCTTGTCCTCGGCGGGGGGCGTGGCAGCCCCTCAGCCAATGAGGAGGCTGGAAGTGGGTCCATCCCTGCTCCGAGCCTCCCCGCGGCTGAGAGGCTGCCTTTGCCCCCCACCGGGGACTCGGGTAAGGCTTTTTTTTTATTCGCTTTCCTCGCTCCTCCCTCCTACCCCCACTTACCTTCTTGTTTCTGCTTCCCCGGCAAGGGACGAGAAAAGCATGCAGCTGTGTGGAGACTCGGAGCAGGGCCATCCCCTCTCTGCGCCTCCACACGGCTGGAGGCTTCCCTCGTCCCTCGCCTGGGACACAGGTACGCTTTTTTTAAAACTTTTTTTTTTTCGTCCCACTCCCGCCATCCCAACCCCACTTACCTTCTTTTTGATCCTTTTTCGGGAGCGGACGCGCTGGGAACACTTCTGTTCCCAGTGCGTCCGCTCCCGATGGCCGCCATGGAAAGGGAAAATGGACTCCGTAGCAGCGTGCCGGGACAGAAAACAAAGCTTTTAATGCCCCGGTCATGAACATAATGTGGGCCGGAGTACTAATAGCAATATGACCCTCACGGCGGGGGCATTACCGACTCAGGTAGTGCCCCGGAGCCTTCGTTAAGGCCCTCAGTTCGCTCGGGCCTATAACTATGGGCCCCAGGGCATTATCTGATGCCCCCGCCGCTCGCGTCATATTGCTTAAATAAACCTCTGGCAATTGTTCTGGGCTACCCTCCAGACCATCGTTCTTCACCTGCCAAATCATTGCAGAAAGAGGAACGACAATATACAAATCAGCCTATAGACCCACACTACTTCTCACTGATGACACCCAATGAGCCTGAAACATGTCTGGGGATGATTGTGGTCTCATGCAGAAGGGATGTGACTTAGCAGTTTGGGCTAGACTGCTCCTTTGGTGGTGGGACCAACCCTGATTTACATATGGTCTTTCCTGTCTCTGTAGTGGCTTGGCGCGTGAAGAACAATGGTTTGGAGGGTTGCCCAGAGCAATTGCCATAGATTTAAGATTCATTCTAATCCTCCCAGCTATCACCTCTTTGTTTTTGCAGTAGAACTGCATTGTACCTGAAGAGCAGAATAGGAATACATTTTTCTCCCACCCTAGGTACATCCAATGTAGTTAAATGGCTGCTTAATTCATTCATCACAGTGATGAAATAGTGTGGAAGTCAGGAAACAACCCAGCCCTGCCTATTTCTCCAATAGTGTAGTAAACTCATCGCTCACACAAAAAAGATAATTTGCACTGTATTAATTTTATGGAATTAGCTGAGTCATTCAACAAATCCCTTATTTAAACTAATTGTAAAAAATTAATTCTAAAAAAGGATATGAAGGGTTTTGATCTATGAATATCAGAAATAAAGGGCCTTTCTTAAATAAGATGCATTTAGTTATGATAAAGTAAGGAAGTAAATGTTGCCTCTCTAAATGTTTTGGACTACAAATCCCATCAGCCCTAGCCAGCATAGTTATTGATGAGGGATCATGAAGTATTAGTACAACACATATGGAGAGGAACAGATTAAGACCCTTTAAGAAAAGTCAGAATCATTGGATGATCACACCTATTCCAGATATGAATCCAGTCTATGAACTAAACAAGATAATTCATCCATCCACACAAACTGAGAGTCTGTCCAGGAGTATCTTGTCTAACCTCTTAAAATGTATGTCTACCCATAATAATTAAGCAATATACTCCAAGCTGGGGGGTGAGTATTACCGCCTCAGGTAATGTCCTGGGGCCCATAGTTACACAAGTTCCAGGCCATTACCTTCAGCAGTAATGCCCCCATTGAGGGGTGTATTGATATTAGTACCATTGTGTGTATGTTTTTTTTTTAAAGTTGTGCACCTTAAACAAAAATAAATTTGGCCACGGGGCAAGAGGGAGCACTACCTGCTGACCTAATTGGGGAAATGACAGCCTCCCGCACTGACGAGACTCGGAGCGGTGGGATTACCGCTTGGTAATGCCCCTGATTCGAGCCTCCTCATTGGCTGTGCAGCCTAAGCCACAGACCCGCTGAGTACAAATGGGAGATCATTCCTGGTGTTGTGGGCTGGTGTTGTGGGAGACTTCCAGTGGCCCATTGTATGCTTTCATAGGCACCATCGCTTGAAATTCTAGGACACTTCTGACAATGATAATGTATGTGTGGGTGTGTCTCAATCCACTAACCTTTCAACGATAAACTATATAGAATCCATCCTAAATTAACATTAGACACGATTTTAGGAAGAATGTAACCATTTCTAATACAAACAAAGGGGCTCCATTGGGTTCGTAAATGGCACTTTGCTAATTTCTATGGAATTTCTGGCGAGATAAATTAAAACATAAATATATCATCAAAAAAAAATCAGAGAATGGCAACGTCTCGTCAAATGAAAATCTCAAGGTCAATCATTGACAATGGGCATGGCTTTGGAAATGTACAGTGTAAGCCTTTTTGGCACGGTGTGGCCTTTACGACAAAAATGCTTACCCTGATTTACAAAGCCAGACCCATTAGGTTTGCACAAGCTTGTTTAAATGCGGTCCCAATTGAGAAACCATGCAGATTTAAATCGAAGATGCTTATCGTGGATAATGAACAGAAACAGGGACCTGCGCCATTTCAAAGGGAGAAGAAAAGAGCATATGTAAACAGCTTATTTACACATATGGGAGACCTGAAGTGAAGAAACTGTCATGCCTGTTTAGTGACATGTCTCACCGACCTTTTAGGGTGACAGCAGCTTGGGAAAACAGTTGTACTTTCGAAACAAAAAAATAGAGATTGCACCAGAAAATATAATGGATTAATATTGTTAAGGAACGCAGATTGTCATTTCTGGACATATATGACTGTAGTTGTCCCTCAATGGCTACATTTTGTCATGTTATTAATGCATACATTGATTCCCATTTAACTTTTTTTTATCCCACATTGAGAAAAAAATCATGAGTTGAAACACATTTTATTTTAAATATACTTATTTTAATTTCTATAGCAGACCACATCAAAGAAAATAGGGAAGAAAAACAACCACTGATTTCAAAGAAGGCCAAAATATGATTTAACATACAACGAGCCAAAATGTTATAGAGGAGTTTCAAGCACTTTTAAAGGAAATCATTAAAGCGCAGATGCGCTCGCTCATGAGAGTGAGTGATACAGGGGATAATTCATGGAATAAATTTGCGCCGAAATTACTGGTGCAAGCATGAAAAAGCCGGCAGGCCCTGCGCGTGTATTTCCCGGGATGTGCGCCAAATCTGTGCGTGGCGCACACTGGCACACGTCACTTCCACATCCCGAACGCTGTGCGCGACAAGCACAGCGAAAGCGCATAACGTCAGCGCACACATCAAAAAGGGATGGAACACGGGACGGAACTCGCAGAATGGGGAACAATGCGTGAAAATGAGGGCGTAACTGGGGAAGTACTGCTGGGAAGTACACGGAACGCCCACAAGCACGCGATCTACAAATATTCATGGAATCGAATAGGGAAAACCTGCGCATGTCAAAACACACGCACACGCACAATTATTTCCGCCACACGAAAGCACCATAAAAGTGTGCGCAAACAACAAACAAGCATATACAGCTATGATGAATGTCCCATTCCTAATAGCAGTGATCGTGGGACATCGCAGGAGGAGGAGAATAACCAGGCCCCACATTTTTTTGCCCAGGACCAGCCTTTTTGGGATGCCTGATGACCAGGTCTATACAGGTATATTTTTCCACCTCATATCATCCTAGAGTTGGTCAGGGAGTGGGAGGATGAACTCACATCACCCACCCTGTGCTCCCAAGCATTGAGCCCCTTGGAGAGGGTGCTCAATGTAATGCATTTTTTGGCCACTGGGTCATTTCAGCGGACAACTGCCATAGTGGAGGGTGTCTCGCAGCCCACGCTGTCACACTGCCTACACCAGGTGTTGACAATCATCACTCCGCGCCCCTCGGTCCGCAGGCACATATACATGCCCAGAACACCCGCAGAAAGGCAGGCCGTGGTCCTAGACTTCTACAGGGTGGCACACTTCCCCAAAGTGCTTGGTGCCATAGATTGCACCCATGTGGCCCTACATCCACCTAGGGCCACTGAGCACATCAATCGAAACCGCAAGCACTGACATTCCATGAACGTGCAGGTGGTATGCGATGCCAAGGGAATCATAACCTCTGTCTATGCAAACTATCCTGCGTCCACCCATGATAGTTTCATATTCAGAATGTCCGCCCTGAGCCGGGCCCTGAAAGCTGGGAAGCATGGTGACACATGGCTCCTAGGTGAGTACAAATGCCTGTGCATGTCACACACAGACAAAAACACAAGCTCAACTAATGACAACCATTATCACCTTACCAGGGGACAGTGCCTACCCTCTGAGCACCTACATGATGACGCCCATGCGGAACCCCACCACATCACCCCAGGTAAGATATAACGCAGCCCATATTGCAACCAGGGCCATAGTTGAGCCCACATTCGGAGTGCTCAAGTCATGCTTCCGTTCCCTTGACCGTTCTGGTGGGCAGCTACTATATGCACCCCCAGTAGTGTGCAAGATCATTGTGGCAGCATGTGTCCTGCACAACGTTGCAACACGGCATGGCATACTGGTGGATGTGGTGGTGCCCCCACATCCCCAACCACACGCACTGCAGATGTGCATGGGAAGGGAAAGGGCATGTGGCGAGGCAGCCCGTACCCAGCTTGTGGCCACGTTTTTCACCTAAACTCCAACCCCCGCAGAGTGCACACAGGCCTGGCACATACCAGGTCACAATTGATGATGAAAAAGGGACAGTTAACTGTCACTACCTTACCACCCTGAGAATGTGTCCACGGAAGTGCCACATTGTGTGCATCCCTAGCTGATTAAACACAACCAATCCCATGTGACCAAAGGGAACACATGCAAGGTTTTCCACCCCATTGCTAAACAGGGCATGAAAGTACTGGTATGCCACCCAAACCCTCCCAACACCCCTGAATCCCACCTGCCATGCCATACCATGGTATGCAATGGCAAAACATCAAACCATATGCACAACACATGACACAATAGTCATGAAGTGCCACATGAGGAATGTAAATTTGCACCAGACAATTACACCTGACATGGAATCTGAAGAAATGACTGACCAAAACCTCACACCATGAAAACGGTGGCACAAATGCATGCCACCAGTGGTGCAAGCAACAAAAGTCAGAATACCTGTTACCATGCACATTGTATAATTGCAAATCGGCATTTCAAACACTGCTCACTGGAAAGCACAGTGAGTGTGCATTGCATTGGGGAAAACCCTTCAGCATCATCTGAAAAAATGGCATTCAACCAAATAGTACCCTGTCATGCATGTACATGATCAATGACTCAGAATTGAATATGGATTGCTGTGACACAGCATGCCTGAAAAGGCAATCTGGGTGCACGTGTGTGCATGGTGTCAATGTAATTCGGGGGCGTTGCCTAAGTGTATTTGTCAGAAGGGACATGCATCGAATACATGCATGTGAAATGAAGTGAGTGCCAGTGTCCCATACACAACACATGTGAACATTGCACTCAAGGACCCCCCTGTGTGTTAAACCACACCCATCCCCTGACACCTCAAAATAAAACACAACTTTGCATCAGCCATTGACCAGCAGAACATATCATTTACAGAGTACCCCACATCGACAATGGTGACAGTGACCCATCACTGAATCATAGAAATTCATAATACGAACTACACACAAAGTTCATCAAAGCGCATCAATGAGTACATTCTTACATGTCCTTCAAACAGTCTACAATGTGATAATGAACTGTAAAATCAAAGTACATATTACAAGTGCCTGGGACAATAAGGGAGAGTGTTGGGAGGGAATGGTGGATGACAAACTAGCATCAACATTCCTATGCCTGAAGGCAATAGTCGCAGTGCAGGAGTCATATAAGGAGGTGAGTGAGGGAAGAGGAGGGAAGAGGTGAGGAAAGTAACAAAACAAGTGACAAACTGTGGTAGGTCGACAAAGAATCTAGATAGTGCTGGGTAGGGGGAGAAGAAACACAGAAGGGAATGGGGGAACAGCCGACCTGTAATCAGTGGTGGAGGGACTAAAGATAAAAGTAAGTGGCAAAATAATACAAAAAAAGTTGAAGGTGGGGTGCGGAAGGACGGAGGCAGAAGGGCAAATGTCTGCAAAGAACAAGCGCCTATGTATTACTATGGCTGGTGGCTATTGGGGTAGTGGTGGAAACAGAGACAGACAGAGTACAAGGAGGAGGGTAAAGGGTGCTGGAGAGGGAGAGGGAGGCGAGAAGGGAAGAGGGGGCCAAGTTCAAAATGCATAATAGGGAAGATGGGGAAATGTGGTCATACCTCAAAAGGCACTTCAAAACACCAGCCAGGGCTTCAAGGTAGCCAAAGTGGAGCTAGCAAGGAATGGGTGGTTGTTGAAATGCATGGTGACATGGGTAACTCAGCGTGCAGCCTTCATGTGGCATATCAAAATCACTGTGGGAAAACTGTCCCAATTCAACATTTTCACCACATGGACCCCTCCCACCATCAGTGTGTCGTGCACAGCCAAAGGGTGCATGCTACCACCTACAGCAGGAACACATTAACATGGACATTCAATACATAACAAACATCTTAAGCAACATGATGAAATGCACAGTCAGTATAATACTCACCAAAGTGAAGTGCAGACTTGCATTTGAGAAACCATCCGGAATAGCCACTAGGGGTGTACACACACGTAGGACTGCAGGCTGGCCACAGATATGACGGAAGCCCATTGCCCATGTGTGATATGCTGTTACACCGAGCCATCCTTGCAAGCCCATGGAAAGGGGAAGCAGGAGTAGCATATGTGTCAGGAACCCAAGCAAAACACATACACAAGACAAGCCTGAATGGGCCCAGCTGGAACACACAGTGGATGCCTTCCAATGCCACAAAGGACAAAAGAAAATACAAAAAAAAAGAAATCTGCAGAAAATAGAGATCAAATCAAATAATAATTTTAAATAAAAAATGAAATGAACAACAAAAAAAGTAAACTAAAGCAAAATAATAATGAAAAATCAAAAAATGTGCAGAAATAACATGCTGAAAAAAAAAGAAATTGCAGGAATAAAAATCAAAAATGGCCATATATGACCCAGGTGGTGGGGAGACCCAGGAGGGGGGAGGTACAGGGTGCACCTCAACAACCACATGTGTAGATGTTGAGATTAAAAAAAACCTCATTGGGCTCAGAGCCTGCATGGCCCGACCTAGGTGGGAGATTGTCACCCTCTGGATGGAAATGAGAAGGTGGATGTGGCTCAGTTAACTCACCACGCCTAGCCGCACCTTGCCCCTCAATGGCAGCATGCATGCAGGTCTGGTAAGCCAGGTCCTGGCTGGCAATGAGACTGAGGTCAGCATGCATTACCTCACGTGTCACACGTGCTTCCTCCTGCAAGGGCTGACGTGTGAGTTCTGCCTGCATGGCCCCATATGACAAATGGAGCGACTTCCGGCTTGCATTGAGTACAGCTGAGATGGTTCTTTCAAGCTGCACCATCCTGTTTTCTGTCCGCCTACTCTCGTCCATCATGAGCTCAGCCAGAGTAGATTGGAGGGTTTGGTGTTCCGCCCTTAGGACCTCATAGCATAGCTCTCAACCATTTGTGTCACAAAGGCGGGTGTAATCACCCGATTTTGTTTTTGGCGGGTGAGACGCCCATTGGAATGAATGGGCTTGCAGGAGGCTTGGCGGGTGAGTCAGCCCTTCACAAGGCGGGTGACACCCGCCAAAAGCGTGTGAGTTGAGAGCTATGCTCATAGTGTGCCTCAGCTTGAGCATTAAGTGCTTCATGCAGAGCCACCATTTCAGCCCAGCGCGCCCTGTCAGACGCTGCCATGCCCAGCCTGAGTGAGCCGCACGTGGACTGCGTAGCCCGCTGTTGGAGCACCATTTGCCTTACAGAGGGGAGGATGGAATGGGCAACACTTTCCATACCTTGAGCAATCATCTCAACTGCTCCCACCTGTTGCTGTGCTGTGGCAATCATGGAACGCTCCCACTCAGTTGACCCCGGTGGCACACGGCCACCGCGTTGCCGGACACCACACCTGCTGGGCCCAAAGAGCTGTACTCCTTGCTGGGTTGGTGCCGCCCGCGGCTGCAGGACTGCATCCCTCTGTCGACCTGATGCCCCAGGAACATGGCCAACTGGTGTTGAGTGTGACCGTGCACCCATAACCACCACAGGCAGACATTCTGACCCTGCCTGGCCCCCTACTGCAGGTGTTGCGGACAGAAGATCATCCAACACAGGATCACTTACCGGCGTTGACACTTCATGATGCAGATCCGGCTTAACATAGTGGTCAGAGGATACATCAGAGCCTGACTCAGAGTTATCTCTGGACACAATGGCCTGGAGCACCTGTGGGTTCTCGTGGGCTGCCACCCCACGACCACCACTGGTACCTGGTTGGTCATGTGAACTGACCACCGTGTCTGGGATGACATCTTCATCCTCTGCCGCCAGTGCGTCATCACCTGCAACATAAAGAAAAGATACAAGGACACACTTGTCAGTAGCACATACCACACACATACAGTTCACAACATTGACAGCCAAATAATGAAACAGCCATGTCACAGGCAACTCAAACCCCAAAATGCATCCAGTGGCATTGCAATGCAAGGCCATCCCAAAAGCAGAAAAGGATGTGTGCAAAATGTGAAGGCAACACATGTATTGCATGTTGCAAATCACCTGCATCACACACAACCTCTAGCAGGCATATATCTAATGCCAAAATGAGAGATGGGAACAAAGAGTTGGCACCTAGCATAAGCATGTGTGAACACACAAATAGACACAGCTAGAAATCTAACCAAACACACCATGATACATGTAACATGCATGTTCATGTTCAGCAACCAACTACCATCAACTATGCACAGTACATGTGTCACAGGAGGCACCTACGCTAGTGCCTTTCCATACAGTGAAAGGAGGGACATGGGTACATACATGTCAGGTAAAAATGAAAGAAAGCATGGGGTGGGAGGCACAACAATAAGTAGTGAAAGTTCTGCTTTGTGAGGTAAATTTGGAGTAGGAATCTCCCTCTGGTTGATTCAATTAGTCAATTAATTAGACTTCAGGTGCAGCAGGGTCAACCTCGAGGCCACTTGAGATCCAAAGCAAGAAAACATAGAACAAACATCGGGTGTTGCCAACCGATAGCCCTATGCCGCACTCCAAACGGGACTCAGCCTTAACCAGTATGCAGATATGTGCACACGGGACTAGTGCTTCTATGTATTAGGTTCCTCCTGAGCGTCCACATTGGCATCGGGATCGCTCTGTTTGTCAATACAAATCTGTAATGATTTACTGACTCGCTTTTATTTTCTACTCGAACCGATGCTTAAACTGATGCCACTACCAACATGGCGCTGATGGCGGCAGTGCACATGCGCTCCGCCACCCTGGTTACCACATAACCCATCGCAGTTCCGAGCCGCGCCTCTGACTGACGGGCGTCTCGGGAGCTGCGTTCTGCTGATAAGATTAGGTATTCCAATTGAGCAACCAAGGCTCGCTGTAAATGCAGTGTGTATATCATAATCATGTTATACGTGCCATTAGACTTATGATCTGATCTTGATACTGTATCCAATTGTATCTATGGAATTTGGATCCAAATTGATTTACTTTGTACATGCTAGTGACCTAACAGCGTGATTTATGTTTGAATATTTTTGTTATATAAAGAATATATGCTGTCCACCTGTATTGTGTATGTTCTTGGTGGCTCATGACTATACTGAATCACAGTTAGTGCATCTAATGAACACAAACTTGTATAGTATTACTCAACTTTACTAAGAGCTCTATACATACCACTGTGAATTGCAGCTTCCACCTTTTTGGAGACCCCACTTCATAACTGGCCATACAACATATCTGGGACTGAGTCCCGTTTGGAGTGCGGCATAGGGCTATCGGTTGGCAACTCCCGATGTTTGTTCTGTGTTTACATACATGTCAGGTCAACATCACAAAGCAGCATTATGTTTGCATGTTGAAGGGCTTAACTTGGCACAGGAGTGGGTGTGTGCAGTCCAATACATGTGTAGCCCCTCAACTTACAACATCAACATGTATGTGGTGATGACAATATTAAAACATGATGGCATTGTAACAGCAAATGCAGCCATCATGTGCCACCTTAAAAGCCCCTGCCTAGCACCACCTTTCTCTCAGGACCCAAATATAATATCAGCTATCTTCAATGATACTCTCACCAATGCCATAAACTCTATAGCCCCACTTGAAAGCAAGAAGGAAAGAAAATCATTTCACTGCAACTCTTGGTTCTCGGAAGAACTCCAAACCCTCCGAGCTCAAAAGTGTCAGTCGCTTAAAAACTGGCAAACGGATCCGAGTGATCTAAATAAGAGCATCTTCAAACAAATAGAACTACAATATAAAAAAGCCATTTTAGCAGAAAAATCCAACTCCTTCAATGACAGGATCTCAAAGGCCAACTCCCAAGCTAAAGAATTAATTGCAATCTTTAATGAATTAGTCACTCCTCCACCTACCTCTGACGAGATAACTAAAGACATAGCCTGGTGTGCCAGCATTCAGTCCGCCATGCTCAACAAAATAAAACTCCTCCAGAACCAAATCCAAAACCACTGCAAAGCCCTCCCAAACCAAAAAGCCAACTCCCTACACAAGACAAGTGTAGTAATCTCAATCACGCTCAATTCTCCTTCAGAGACATCACTGAACCTGAGGTCCTTAATCTCATCAAAAACCTCAAACCATCCCTCAGCAAAGCAGACATTTGCCCTCCCAAAATAATCAAGGAATGCGCCAATGACCTAGTACCCCTGATTACTGCCTTCATTAATGCATCTTTCCAAACAGGAACTGTCCCAAACAATCTCAAGGAAGCCTGGGTGCGGCACTTCTAAAAAAGGCCACACTTGACCCAGCGCATCCCAACAACTACAAACCGATAACAACAGTCCCGTTCCTCCTAAAAAACCTGGACAAAGCAGCTCACATTCAGATCCAATCATACATAGAAGCTAACTCCATACTAGGCAAAAGACAATCTGGCTTCCGTGTTGGGCATGGAACAGAATCCGCCTTATTAGACCTAAAAAATCAAATCTCACAGATCATGGACAAAGGCAAACCTGCCTTGCTCCTCTCCTCCTTCTCAATCTATCAGCTGCTTTTGACCTGGTAGATCACCAAACACTCACCACCACCTCACCCATGCAGCCCATTTCTCTAATCAGGCAGCATCCTGGATCAATTCCTTCCTTGAAGGAAGAGGCATGAAGGTCTACTCCGACACAGCTAGCGCAGATCCTACCACTATAAACTGTGGTGCCCCCAAGGATCTTGTACAGACCCCACCCTCTATAACCTCTTCACAAAACCCCTCTTCGACCTACTTGACTCCATGGGTGTTGCATATACAAACTATGCAGACGACACTCAAGTACGTTTACCCCTATCTGGACTCTATCACCAAGATGCAACAGCCCTTCACAACATCTATGCCACTATCCAAGCTTGGATGGCCATCAATAGCCTCTGTCTTAATGGGGAGAAGACTGAAATTCTCATCCTGGGCCAGACAAACACATTACCGAAACTAAGCCCCAATACAACAACTTCAACATAGACAACTCAACCATCTCCATATCATCCTCTGTCAAGACTCTAGGTGTTCACATTGATGCAAACCTATAGATGAACAAACAAGTCAGCGCAATAGCCTCTGCATCAGCGTTCAGCACCAAACTCATCAATGCCATTAAACCCTACTTATCCACCCCCAACCGCTTGGCCACAGCTAGAGCAACTATAGGAGCCAAACTCGATTATTGCAACGCCCTCCTAGCTGGCACCTCCGCCAAAAACATTCACAGACTGCAAACCACACAAAACAATGCCCTCAGAGCCACCATGAGCATCCCTAGAAGAGACCATATATCCCACGCCAGACGTGAAGCCCGGTAGCTCCAGGTCAAAGACCGTATTACTCTGAAAATCCTCACCATCACTCACAGATGCATCAGCAAAACCGCTCCAGCATACCTATCTGAAGCAATATCAAGGATCACATCCTCTCGCCCCACCAGAGCTCAGTACACCAACCAGCTACACATACCACGCATAAAGAGAGCCACAGCAGGAGATCTAGGCTTCTCCTATATTGCACCGAAACTCTGGAACTCACTCCCTGCCACCCTTAGAGCTGAAACTTCCATCTCTGTCTTCCGCAACAACCTCAAGGCCACTCTCCTCAACTAGCAAGTGGAGGACTGCCTCCTCCACCTCTGCCATGTATATTGTAATATAACACAAATGTAATATAACTATATTGTAACCTGTATATATATATACTGCTAATGACTATGTAACTATATTGCAACCTGTATATATATTGCTAATGACCATGTAACTAAGTAACTAAGCTTTGTACTGTAACAAATGTCACAATGTCCTCGGGCTGTTGTGCGCTATATAAATACAAATAAAACAAAACAAAACAAACACACACCAAGTAGCATGGTTTCCATGAAACACCCTCTGGGCAATAGCAGGGAGGCACTGCATGGAAATGACATGTTCCACACAGAACTGTGCATTGACAGACAGTGTAGGCGTGCGTCTATTGCATTTCGTCATTCAAATGTCACTACAGCCGATGAGAAGTGGACATGATGGAGGAGAGGTGAGGAACCATCCATAGTACATCCATGCATGTAGAAGACAACACCAGTTGAAAAGAAGCAGTGGGCCTGTAACAGGGGGAGCCATGTGCATGATACAGATGTGTACAGCTTAAGGTCGTGCGTGATGACACACAGACATACAGTGAGCATAACATGGCTGTCCAAATGTGATGACACTTGGATCATCCTGGACAAATACTACAATGTGCAGGTGGTCAAGGACACCTAGGGGCATACATGGAATGCACATGGAACATGATTGTGCACATATGTGCATGGGGAGTCACTGCCATCAGCACAGTCAGAGTGAGACACACTGCACCAAGGACAAAGGATGTATATGGCATGATATGACATGTCATCAAGATTGCACTCGTACACAAGTGGCTAATAGAGCAAACAAGCAAAGGGAGGGGAACAAGGGAGAAAAGGAATTCAAAACAACTATCATACTGGGCACAGTGACATCGAGAACACGCAAGTGCATGGCGAAGGGATATAGGGTTGAAGGCCCAGGAAGGGGGAGAAAGGGAACATGTCAAACAGAGGAGACCAAAGAAGGAAAATGAAGTCCAATGATAGAATAGCCATTCAATAAGTGGTAGTGCAGCCAGCAAGTGGCAAGCAAGATGATTTGGACATAGCAAATCTGATGACTGCAGACGAAGAGTGGTGGACTGTATGGGTACACGCACTAGACCCATTGAAATGAGGGGCCTCTAGGCAGTGCAGCAGGGAGGCAGGGTGAGCAGGTACCTGGCCCGATGGACAGAGTGTGTGCAGGGGCACAGTGCCAACAGAGGAAACTGTTTAGCTGGGGAGAAGAGAGGCTAATGCAGGAGCAAGTAGGAAGGTGTTGAGGTGCTTCCGGAAGCAGAGATGTTTCTCCTCAAGTTTCAACATGGCCAGTTGGCTGTTCCAAAGGGAGCTCCCAGCTGTACACACACATCTGCTCCTAGCTTATGTATTCAATTAACGACTGACCTTGAAGGAGTGTAAGGTAGAGGAGCAAAGGACTCAAGAGGGGAGGAATTGTTAGAGGGATTTTTGAAGGTATTTTGTACCCAGTCCCAAAAAATCCTTGTGCACAATGCAGAGGGTCTGACGTATCATCCTTGCATCCACTGGTAGCCAATGAAGGGATTACAGAGCTGGAAATATAGGATCCCAGGGCTTGAGGCCAAGGACAAGACTTGCAGTCCTGTACAGTATTAGTGGTAGAGGGCGGAGTGTGGAGGCAGGTCGAATATTGAAAGAGACTGTCACAGTACTCCAACCTTGAGTAAATCAGAGCTTGAGAGACTGTGAGCATGTAGGTGAATGATAGGAAAGGCACAGTACCCTTGAGGAGGTGAAGCAAGCAGTTAATCCATCTCAAGATACGTCAAAAATGTGTGTGTAAAAGTAATGTGTTGAGTCAAGATGACCCTGAGGTTGTTGACCTTGCAAGTGGTGGTAGGAGGAGGGCCAAGTTGGGCTCGGCAGAGATTGAGGGCAAAGGATGGCGAAGGTGTATCGATGAGGAGGATGTCAGTCTTGCTGGCATTCAGACAGAGACCATTGGTAGTACACCAAAAGCAAATGGCAATGAGGCTATCAGAAATAAGGGAGGGATAAGAGGTTGCCAAGGGCAACCAGGAAATGAGTTGGTTGTCATCAGCATAGCATTGGAAGTCATACAAGAAACTGATAATGCAGTAGTCAAGAGGTGCCAGGTGCTCTTTGTAAATTGAGGCTGAGAGGTCAGACCCCTGGTGAACAACACAGGTGGCGAGAGAGATTGAAGATAGGAAAGAGCCAAATTGTAGCTGTGCGGGTCAAACATGCCAAACACACATGTCATTGAGATACACACATCAATACTCACCAGATGATGCATCATAATCCATCCTCTCTCCCACTCCACATATTTGTTCTCCAGGGATGAACTCTGAAGCGATCTCCTCATGCTGAGTGAGTTCATCCTCCTCTGGTGGTTGCCCACCACCAGTCACCAGAGACATGGAGTAATTGGAGGCACGCTTTTGCTTTGCACTGCATCTGAGGTCATTCCAGCGCGCGTAGCAGTCCTGAAATGTGCGCACCTGGAATCCCATGGATGTCACACCATCCTCAACATGCTGCCAGTGGACCCAATGCTGGTGATGCGTTGTATGGCACTGTGGGCCCACAAGCATATTGCGTTGGTGTTCTGACACGTGGTCCACAAGGAAGTCCAGTTCCTGCTTGCAGAAAGGCTTCTTCCTTGACATGCCGGAGACCGGAGCCATGTCTGGGGTCCCAGCCTCTTGTGCAGTAGCAAGCTTCCTCATTTTGGGTGGTGGTACTGACCCTGAGTGGGCAATGTGGCCCTGATCAGTGGGGGCAGTGGCGCTGGTGGACTGGAGCAAGGCAGTGGGTGTTGGTATGAGGACAGAAGGTCTGGCTTGGGTCTGACTCACTGCCGGGGTGGTGTTGGCTGCATCTGCACATGCAGTTACCACTACCCGGCTGCTTGGGGCAGTTGATGTCATAACTGCCCCAGATATGTGTGCCACAGTCACAGCTACAGTGAATCCAACCTCCTTACAAGATGGAAATCGTCCTGGGAGTCCTAGTCACACAACGCAACATGCGCTGCCTGACCCAGAGCCTGGGTGGAGGTGCCCACAACTGCACCTGCAGCCACCACCACCAGTGTGCCCGCGACAGCAGATGTTAATTGCTGTTGGTTGATATGGGCGCCAGGTGGTGATGCAACAGCTGCATCACCAGGAGCCACAGGGGGTGGTGGCATGTCTGCACCAGCACATGGCTGGGCATCCCATCCCAGAGGGGTACACCTGTCTCTTCCCCCCCTGTAGCCACCCTGGACTCCCCGTCCTCCCTGGTCTCTGCGCCCATGTGCCCGACCACATCCAGCCCTGGGAGGACGCCCAGCTTTGCCGCCCTTAGCCTTTGGTGGCCTCCCAACCATGACACCTATGGAAAATAGGCTATGGGAGGTTCACTCAACAATTGTCCTGGGCAATTCGCTAGAAGGGGATAGGGTACTTGATGGAATAGGTACCCCATTCTCCCTGCAAGGCTGTCTGTGAACCCTGGGGAAGAATGGCGGGTCAGGAAATGCTCAGGCACCCACAAAAAGAAAAATTAAAAAATAAAAAACACAAATTTAGAAATTTACAAAATATAAGAACAAGAAATAGAAAGAAAAAAAATTGTTCATGTGACCCCAGTAGCCCACGTTCGTGGATTTTACCTCCAGCAGTACGGTGTGACACCCAGGAACACAAAAAACACATACGCGTGGAACACGCAGGCTACTATGACCTTAAAAATGGTATGCGATGCACAGGGTGAACCACAGTGGGAAAAATAGTGTACATGACTCACCGCCTGCCTTGCGTGGAAAAAAAAAACATACGCGCTTGTGTGCGTAGGCAACACCCCACCAAAAGAAGAGGTACGGACTTCAGACGCTGTGAAGTGATTGTGTGTGATTCCAGCAGAGTAAACACAAGTGTCAGTCTCAACAAACAGCACGTACAGTGCTCTGCTGGCCCGCGCTCACATTTAACCCGTGCTGAAGGCAACACCCGCGCATGTAACGTGACTTACGCGCTAAGGCTCTTTCCTCAAATTGTACGCATTCACACGCGGACGTGATTTTTTTGCACGTGCGAATGCACCCGTGCAGAGGGAAATGACCGCACATGTAACGTCACAGACATGCTAACGCGCTAAGGCCCTTTCCTCCAATTACATGCATTCACACGCACATGTGATTTTTTGTCACGTGCAGATGCACCTGTGCTGAGGGAAACACCTGCACGTGTTACGTCACAGACAGGCTTACGCGCTAAGGGCCTTTCCTCGAATTACATGCTGACGTGCTGTTTTTTCACATGCCAAATCACTCCGTATCAAGCTGGCCACCTGACAACACACGGAAGACCACACTCCTGCCCAGAAGGCCATTTTCCTGCCCCACAGAGCACCAAGCAGACTCCCACCTGCCATCTGCTGCTGCCTGCCTGTCTGCTGGCCATGTGCCCTGCCATTTGGTGCCTGCATGTCAGCCATCTGAGGGGTCCAGTTGCAGTGACCACCCCTGCTGGAACAGAAGACTCCTGACAGAAGTTCCATTGCTCCACAGCCCAGCACCAGGACCCAGTTGCCCAACCACACCTGCCTCGGGGTTTGCCATGTTGGGGGAAACACCATCACACACCACTGGCAAACCCCAGCCAGAGAGGCAGAGGGCTGCCAGCTTCACAGCAGGAGAGGTTGGCATCCTGGTGGAGCAGGTCCTGGTGCATTATGATGCCCTGTACGGAAGAAGATGCACTGACAAGGCAGGATAGGAGAGGATCTGGCTGGACATCGTGGTTGCCATCAACGCGGGGGGGTGGCAACTCGCACTATACAACACGTCCGTAAGTGCTGGGAGGACTTCAGGTCCAGGGCCCTCAGGAAGGTTTGGTGCCTCTTGGAAGCAGTGCATGCAGTGAGGCACCGGGTCAACCTTACCACCAACGACATGAGGGTCCTGGAAAACATTAACCAGGTGCTTCACTGCCAGGTGCTCGAGAGGGAGACCGGTCCGGAGTCGAGCGGTAAGTGTCCATGCGTACTTGTTTAACGCAGTGCATGTTGAGGTGTGCCAGGAGTGTGCAGCTTGGACAGGTATGGATATGTATGTGCAGGGACATGACCGTGCTGCATGTGATTCCTGTCATGAGTGATGTACATCAATGGTGTTTGTGTTCCAAAGCATAATGCACAACTGCATGTAGAGATGCACACATGTTGATATTTCTGTGTATGTACTATGGCATGGTTGGGGTGTGACACATGGATGCTGGTTCCACCTTCATGTATGTGCACGGCATACGTGTGCATGTGTGGGTTGCACGTGTGCGACAGTGATACAACATGGATGCATGTGACTCATACATGTAGGAACCTGATTGGCAGATGTGACATAGTTGCCGATGATTGCACTGTGACAGGTAGTGGAGATGTAAAGATGAATGTCTGTCTGTTGGCGTGTGTGCATGTGTTCGGCACTCCCCATGTTGCTTGTGATGTCATGCCAACCTTCGGATGTTCATGCTGGTGTGTGTGTATGGATGCTGCTGCTTGCTACACGATTCCTGTCAATTTGTGCATGTGTGTGGGTTCAAATGATATGAGTGTTGGGGAGTGTGATGCCATCTGTGAAGTTTGACACTGCCACTCATGTGCAACTGTCATGTGTGTATCAGATCATTGTACAGTGCCCTGATGCCTGTGTTCTGTCTCTCCCTGTCTACAGTGTCGACTGATGAAGAGGGTGGAGACAGTGCTGTGGAGCACAGAGGCAGGACTCCTACCGCCAGCCGTAGACGCACGGCCCAGCTCTCCTCCCACATTGTCATTTCTTCCGGGAGTGAGGAGTCTGGTGCAGCGTCCATGGCCGCAGCTGTCGAGGCAAGGGCCAAGAGGCGGAGGTTGGAGGTGGACTCCTCGGCAGCAGTAGAGGCAGCTGAGCCACCACAGGGGCCTATGGAGGAAGATGGCACGGAGTCATCCAGGTTGGTGGGGAGTTTGGTTGAGGAGGAGGCTGTGGAAGGTCCATGCGCCGGGCCTGGAGGGGGGCATTCCACTGGTGCTAGTGGTGCAGTCCAGGGGCGGGGACAGGAGGCAGCACAGGCTGCTGTGGCTGTGCATGTGTGTAATCCTGTCTCTGATACTGTGACTGCATCATCCCGCACAAACAGGGATGCCTTCCTCCAGACCCATTTTCAGGGAGGGGATGCACGAACAACAACTGGCCTTCCTCTCCTGCAGACGTGGCAATCCGTGACTGGATTGAGCCTGTCCTAGCTGGGGTGGCAATGCGTCAACGGGGTATTCGTGATGACGTGCAGAGTTCTCGTGTGGACAATGCACGTCATTTTAAATACCTCATTCACCACTTCAGCCTACTAGGACAGGTCACCGGTGCTGGGTTCCTGCGTGTGCTGGGTCTTCTAGCGACCCCCTGTTCAACTGAACCGCCTATGCGCCAGTCTTCCTCCATGCCATCTTCCTGCCCAAGTATCACCTGGGCACCCTGTGGAGCTGCCCCTGACCCAGCAGCCAGGCTGGTGGAGGACACATCCCTTCCACAGTCGGGAGTCGGAGGTCCAGCAGGGGTGGCCACCTCAACAACTGGACCCCAGCAAGAGGAGGGCATTCAGGCATCGACAAGCAGGGCACATGCACAGCAGCAGCAGGCTCAGGGTGGGAGCGATGATGGCTCGGGGTCTTCAACATCACAGGGGCAAGAATCGTCCAGAGGGCAGGAGGACCCTGTATTGGGAGTGTCTTCAGTGTGGCAGTGGTTGGGCCAGCGGATAGATGCGGAGCGGCGGCGGGCAGAGGAGGCACGACTCACTATGGTCAGGGTGGAGAACTCCATGCGCAGGGCGTTGAGGCGGGCTGAGTGCCTCGAGGCAACTCGCAGGGAGTTGGAGGATGACATGACTGCATCCCTGCGAGACCTCGAGGCCAGGGAAGAGGCCCGCCTCCGGGACATCGACATGGAGTTCGATGATGCCTTGGCCCGGAACATCAACAAGTGAGCTGTTGTACTTGCCCGCTGCCTTTGTACATAGTTCTTTAGTGTTAGGTTTCCTTTGTTTTTTTCTTTTTTTGGAGTTAATGGACTTTGCTCCACTTCATGTATATAGTTTTTAATTCATAGGACTTTTTGGTAGGTTTCATTTGTTTTGGGGATCATTGACCCTTTGGAATTGGATTGTATATAGCTGAAGACTTGGCTGGTCGGTCATAATTTCAACAAAAAAAATGTCGAAAGACAAAAATGTTGAAAAAATTATATCGAAAAAAAGTCGAATTCTTTTTTTTTAAATTATATATTTATTTTGGGGTCCGGGAATAACAAAAAATGGGTCAAACAAAGCAAAATTTAAAAAAAGGGGGTTTGGGGCGGAACCCCCCCATTTCGAATAAATAACTTAATAAAAAAAAAAAATCGATATTATTTTTTCGGAAAAATGACTTTCGACATTTTTGTATTTGAAAAAATGACTATAAACCGAAGACTTGTACATACTTTCTTTTTTGACATTTTCCATGGATCAATGGTTTTCTTTTTTTTTGATATTTTTTTTCATATTAACATTGGTGATGGACCACTTTTCTTTTTTCATGCCGTAGATTTTTTTTTTCTTTGGATTTTCTGTTTTTTTTTGGTACTATCTGTCATTGTTTATTAATTTTCAAGTATGATTTGCCTTATGTTATTTCATTAAGTTTTTAATACATTTATTCTAACTTCATGATTGGTGTTGTGTACTATCATTGTTTTTGTGCATGTCTCAATGAACATTGTCTCAGTCATGTGTTGCCACTGTGTGGCTCTGTTGTGCATTTATGCATGGGCATAGTGGTTCTTTTAAGACTGTCATGGCATGGGTAATTTGGGAGTGGGTGCAGTGGATGGTTGCACGCTTGTACTTGGGGGTAAGGGGGATTTGGGTTGGCATTAGGGCCATGGGTCTGTTTTTTTGGGACTTGTTGTTTGGTGGGCCATGTGTCGGGGCCTGCTGGCAGGTTCCCGTCAATGGGGGTGGGTGGGGGCGTGGGGGGACATGAGTCAGGGCCTGCTGGCAGTTGCCTGTCAATGGGGGTGGGTGGGTGGTGTGGGGGGACATGAGTCGGGGCCTGCTCGCAGGTGCCCGTCAATGGGGGTGGGTGGGGGTGTGGCGGGACATGAGTCGGGGCCTGCTTGCAGGTACCTGTCAACGGGGGTGCGTGGAGGGTGTGGGGGGACTTCAGTTGGGGCCTGCTGGCAGGTGCCCGTCAATGGGGGTGGGTGGGGGGACATGAGTCGGGGCCTGCTGGCAGGTGCCAGTCAATGGGGTGGGTGGGGGCTGTGAGGGGACATGAGTCGGGGCCTGCTGGCAGGTGCCCGTCAATGGGGTTGGGTGGGGGACATGAGTCAGTGCTCCCGAGTGTGGCCTGCCTGTGGGGCATGGTCTGGGGTGATGGGCTGCCTGGGGGGCATGGACTGGGGTGATGGGCTGCCTGCGGGGCATGCCCAGGGTTGATGGGCTGCCTGCGGGCCATGGACTGGGGTGATGGGCTGCCTATGGAACATGGTCTGGGGTGATGGCTGCCTGCGGAACATGGGGAAGGGGGGCACACCCAGGAGGACTCACACTGCAAATCACGTGTGAAAGTCCATGCGCACCCCCAGAATACACGTACCCCGCTCACACTAGTGGATCGCATATGAAAGTCCATGCGCACCCCTCGGAATACACGTACCCTGCTCGCGCCAGCGAAAACGCATGTGAAAGTCTATGTGCATCCCCGGAATACACGTCGGCCAGCGAAATCGTGTGTGAAAGTCCATGCGCACCCCTCGGAATACACGTACCCCACTCGCGCCAGCAAAAACACATGTGGAAGTCCACGCACACCCCAGGAATATGCGCAGGCAGCCCATCCACCCTCCCCATGGCTGCAAGCAGCCCATCACCCCTGTCCATGGCCCTCAGGTAGCCCATCACTCCAATCCATGGGCCACAGGCAGCCCATCACCCCTGGGCATGTCCCGCAGGCAGCCCATCACCCCAGTCCATTGACCGCAGGCAGCCCATCACCCCAGTCCATGGCCCGCAGGCAGCCCATCACCCCTGGGCATGCCCCGAAGGCAGGTCACACCAAAGGTGGACTTTTGCCAGGCATTTTACCTGATGCAGAAGGGTACACGTGTTACCAGGGGTGCGCGTGGACTTTCTCATGTGATTTCGTTGGCGTACGTGTATTCTGGGGGTGCGCGTGGACTATAACACATGCGTCTTTGCTGGTGTGAGCGGGGTATTCCGAGGGGGGTGTGTGGACTTTCACACGTGATTTTGCTGCCCTACGTGTATTCCAGGGGTGCGGGTGGACTTTAACATGCATTTTCGCTGGCACGAGCGGGGTACGCATATTCCGAGGGGTGCGCATGGACTTTCACATGCGATTTTGATGGCCTATGTGCATTCTGGGGGTGCGTGTGGACTTTCACATGCAATTTTGCTGGCGTACGTGTATTCCGAGGGTGCGTGTGGTGTTTCATATGCGTTGTTGCTGGCGCAAGCGGGGTATGAGTATTCCGAGGGGTGCGTGTGGACTCTCACAGTCGATTATGCTGGCCTATGTGTATTCCAGGGGTGCGCGTGGACTTTCACGCGTGATTTTGCTAGCGGGAGTGGAGTACGCATATTCCAAGGGGTGCACAGGGAGTTTTACACGTGTTTTTGTGGTTGGGGGGCTGTATGTTGGTCCACCTGCCATTGTGACATGTAGGGGATTTGTGCAATGTTTTTGGCGCATGCGGCGGGGTTCGGGGCATAACTGGTGATGCTGCACGGTCGCTGCGCCACTCTGCGCCACGGCTGGTTATGGATTTAAGTATCCATGAATACGCTGTGCGCTAAAATGGGTTTTGGCGCACGCGGCTGGCGCAGACTGTTGCATGTGCACTCTGTGCACCAGCCGCGTGCGCCACTTGTGCACTGAATTCTATGAATTACCCCCTTAATGAATTTAAGGCATTTCCTCAGACTTCTGTTGGATTTACACATAACAAACTTTCATACTGGCATACTTTCATTATGCAGGCACAAGCATATTATTATGCTAAAATGTGAACGCCCAGATTTCTAACACACCTTTTCCATATAGTTTTAGAAGCTGCGACATTATTTTTATCCCTGCATGGTCTATAAAGCACATCAGAAATATTTGTATTCTTCACATAGCACTTCAGGTTTTGTTTCATTATACCCAATTGGACTAAAGTCTTTAACATATTCATTCAGCACGTGTGTTGATTCTTTTTCGCTATAGAAGTAGGATGCAATATACATAGTAATGTAAGTGTAACCCTGGCTTGAGATGATGTATTTTGAGTGCTCTGCCAACAGTTATGTCTTTTGTAAAGAATCGACAAATGCACGCATACTTATTTTTACAAAATGTAGCTCCATTCTTTTTATTATCACGTAAAACTAAAGTTCAACATATAATTCCGAAATTCGGTGAACATAATTTACTGGATTTTTAAAGAATAAGCTTGTTGACGATGTTGAAGTCATGTTGGAATTTGCTGCAAGGCCTGCCATTGTCCGAGTATGCCCAGTATATGCACTCCTATTGAATTACATGTTAGCATATTTTGAGCTCCCAAGTGCAGAATATGAAGAAACAGGGTTTACGTGCGTGCTGAAGAGCATTCCAAGGATAGATGGGCATCCTCGTAGCAGGTGAATCCAGATTGGACAGGTGTCTTGTTTATCTCCCCTGTTTGGCTGTTTCTGCCTATCTGAATGTCAATTGCGACGCAAAACAAGTACACTTTTAAAGGAAGGGGGGCTGGATGGAGGGCTGCTGTTGACAGAATATGTATGGTTCAATCCGGCTAATTCCGTGGCGACCACTGTGCTGTCTCTTAGCAAAGTCTATCTGTACACTGACCAGATGTTATGCATGGTGCTGAGGAATGCTCTACTGCACTATATTGTGACGATATGCATTGTGAAAGTGAATTTCTTTCAAGGAGCCTAAACTCCCTGCTTGGGACTGCTTCGAATGTAGATCATTTTGTTAACATCCTAATGATCCTCTTGGTTTTGCACTCAGATGCACCTAAAACCGTTTTCAACGGTGCACTTCTTGCACTATTTTATTTTCCGTTCTAGAAGCATATGTGTTATACTTCTTTTTTAAATTGTGCATATTCATCGAGTGCAATAATAGATGTAGGCAGCAATTGAGCGCTCTAAATGAGATTGGTTATATGCATACATTAAATTGCTGGAAGGAAGAACAGTCTTTGAAACATAACATTTACCACCTCCCTGGGGTGTGCATTCAGGTGCACCTAAACCGGATTTGAACTGTGTACTTCTTGAGCTATTTTATTCCCTCTTCTAGAAGCATATTTGTTATAATGTTGTCAGGTGTATCGACCCACGTTCAAGTTATTATGCTGCAACATTTGGTGCTGTGGGCTTAGAAAATCCAAGATGGCTGAAAAGCCCACAAATGCGCTAGAATCCAGAAAAAACACACAGTTTTTGCGCACACCAAAATGGTCGCCTGACCTGCCACCCACCAGTGCGAGCATGATGGGCCAGAAGCACCATGAGTGAAACGTGGTGCCAAAGGAAAAACAGCAGTGCCTGTTAACTCAAAAAGCGCTTTGAAATCACCTTTGTTTCTCTGAAATGCAAGCTCAAAATGCCTATTTCAAACATTGCAAGATATTCAAAAATCTTACTGAACACTAGCAGACGTCTGGTAGAATGAAATCTTGTGAGCATACCAAATTTGGAAAGATGAAGAGCCTAAAATAATGTTCATAACAAAACTGGCTGGGCTGTGGATGTCAGCAGCTTAAGTGAAATGGGATTTAAAGCCATTAAAATCGAAATGTTTAAAATAAATGAGTGACCTACTTTTGAGTGTCACATAGGTTGCAACTGCTTAAATGCCATGGTTTTGAACTTAGAATCAGCGCTCTAGCTGCATGGGTCAAAATTGTAAGTTTGATTTGAATTAAGAAAAATGGGAACAAAAGTGACCTTTGGCTGAAGCCTGACTTAAGGAGATTGAATTCTGCCCGGCAACTACCCCCGACAGGAGTTGAAACTTGCCCAGCATCTGCATTCACAGGCCTGGCCTGCCTTCGGCTTCCCCACCAAAAGGAGATCACACCTCTCTGATTGAATCAGGGGAGGAGTACCTGGGACTGCAGTGAAACAGAACAATGAACTTCCCTTTGCTCCAAGCAATTGCTAAATCAGGGGGTCGTAAATGGCTTCCTCTTGGAAGGAAATGGGAGGGGCACTGCCTCTGTGAGCCAGCTGAGCTTGGAGGAAGTGGACAAACCAGAAATTCCCCCATGTGCTTTGGGAAACCACACCCCTCTGGGCCAGAGCATAATTTTAGAAAGATGGATAATTCATAGTACATAATTGTAAAAATGATATCAATAATATCATGATTCCTGTGATTTTCTGTGCACATTTTAAGAGGTGTTAGGACTCTGTGGTATGTTCTGAGGGGTGGTGGGGGGTAGTAGCGGAAAATAGGGTATTACTCCAAATGTATGTATGTTAAAAATCTGACACTTCATCATCTGATGCCCATATTCCTTGCGCACATTTGTGTAAATTCTGGAAAAGTTTAGAGGTTGTGTTCTGGATGAAAAGGGCAGAATTGTGTCAGAAGTGAACACAACATCTTACAAAGACAGGGATCGGGTGGTTTGGCGCTACAGAAAATACTTTAACTGGGCATATAATATTAGAAAAATTGTACATAGATAAATATGCATTTAAGTCAAAAATAGATTTGTGTGCAAAGTGACAAGGGGAGTGTGCTTTCTGTATGCCATAAAAATGATGAGTCATGACATGGGATGACTCACATCTCAGTTCCCCAGTCAGGCGACAGAGAATCCTATTGCCTATCAGGATCCTCAGAGGGTTGGGCCTAGAAAGCCTTCCCACCCACTTTCAAAGACATAAAAAGAGCCACTGAGACGCAGGTAGAGACATTCACTTTCCACTTCAAAATGATTTCTTGCGAAGCACTTTGCCGGACCAGACAATATCCAGAAGGACCATAAGATAGACTCCAGAACTTGAAGCAGAGAGGCCTGAACCAAAAGCTGAATCCTTCTCAGCAGGCCTCAGAATTCAGCCACCTAACCAAACTATTCAACAGCTGGGCTGTGCTGTTCGCTTCTGGCTAGAAGTTTTTGCCGGAACCAGAGACCCTGACCGCAGTGCCAGTACCAGACCCAGAAAGCAGAGCTTTATCCAAACCGCAGACCAGACCCAGACCAGACCGCTGCGCAGTGCCAAGAACTTTTGCCAGAACCAGAGATCCAGACCAGCCGAGCAGAGAGAACCGCAGCTAAACCTGTTGACCAGATCTGTGACGAGGCCCATTCCTTCCAAAACTAGGAGTGAGTATCCAGTCAGAGCTGTGCAAAACCAATCTCTTAGTTTAAAATAATCTAATTCAAAGCATTTCCACCTATTTAGAACTGCATAGAAATCGTGTGTCCATTCTGTGATTTCAAACCTATGAAAATGTCATTTGCCATTTGTCATTTGAATCTAACTTTATTTCTGAGAATCTACCTCCATTAAATCGTCCGTATCTTTTGAACCGCACGTCCTAGGATCGAGATTTAACTTTCATTTTAAAGCTAAGAATCTAAGCTTTCCAACAAACCGACTTCACATAGCACTTCAGGTTTTGTTTCATTATACCCAATTGGACTAAAGTCCTTAAGATATTCATTCAGCACGTGTGTTGATTCTTTTTCGCTATAGAAGTAGGATGCAATATACATAGTAATGTAAGTGTAACCCTGGCTTGAGATGATGTATTTTGAGTGCTCTGCCAACAGTTATGTCTTTTGTAAAGAATCGACAAATGCACGCATACTTATTTTTACAAAATGTAGCTCCATTATTTTTATTATCACGCAAAACTAAAGTTCAACATATAATTCCGAAATTCGGTGAACATAATTTACTGGATTTTTAAAGAATAAGCTTGTTGACGATGTTGAAGTCATGTTGGAATTTGCTGCAAGGCCTGCCATTGTCCGAGTATGCCCAGTATATGCACTCCTATTGAATTACATGTTAGCATATTTTGAGCTCCCAAGTGCATAATATGAAGAAACAGGGTTTACGTGCGTGCTGAAGAGCATTCCAAGGATAGATGGGCATTCTCGTAGCAGGTGAATCCAGATTGGACAGGTGTCTTGTTTATCTCCCCTGTTTGGCTGTTTCTGCCTATTTGAATGTCAATTGCGACGCAAAACAAGTACACGTTTAAAGGAAGGGGGGCTGGATGGAGGGCTGCTGTTGACAGAATATGTATGGTTCAATCCGGCTAATTCTGTGGCGACCACTGTGCTGTCTCTTAGCAAAGTCTATCTGTACACTGACCAGATGTTATGCATGGTGCTGAGGAATGCTCTACTGCACTATATTGTGACGATATGCATTGTGAAAGTGAATTTCTTTCAAGGAGCCTAAACTCCCTGCTTGGGACTGCTTCGAATGTAGATCATTTTGTTAACATCCTAATGATCCTCTTGGTTTTGCACTCAGATGCACCTAAAACCGTTTTCAACGGTGCACTTCTTGCACTATTTTATTTTCCGTTCTAGAAGCATATGTGTTATACATCTTTTTTAAATTGTGCATATTCATCGAGTGCAAAAATAGATGTAGGCAGCAATTGAGCGCTATAAATGAGATTGGTTATATGCATACATTAAATTGCTGGAAGGAAGAACAGTCTTTGAAACATAACATTTACCACCTCCCTGGGGTGTGCATTCAGGTGCACCTAAACCGGATTTGAACTGTGTACTTCTTGAGCTATTTTATTCCCTCTTCTAGAAGCATATTTGTTATAATGTTGTCAGGTGTATCGACCCACGTTCAAGTTATTATGCTGCAACATTTGGTGCTGTGGGCTTAGAAAATCCAAGATGGCTGAAAAGCCCACAAATGCGCTAGAATCCAGAAAAAACACACAGTTTTTGCGCACACCAAAATGGTCGCCTGACCTGCCACCCACCAGTGCGAGCATGATGGGCCAGAAGCACCATGAGTGAAACGTGGTGCCAAAGGAAAAACAGCAGTGCCTGTTAACTCAAAAAGCGCTTTGAAATCACCTTTGTTTTTCTGAAATGCAAGCTCAAAATGCCTATTTCAAACATTGCAAGATATTCAAAAATCTTACTGAACACCAGCAGACGTCTGGTAGAATTAAATCTTGTGAGCATACCAAATTTGGAAAGATGAAGAGCCTAAAATAATGTTCATAACAAAACTGGCTGGGCTGTGGATGTCAGCAGCTTAAGTGAAATGGGATTTAAAGCCACTAAAATCGAAATGTTTAAAATAAATGAGTGACCTACTTTTGAGTGTCACATAGGTTGCAACTGCTTAAATGTCATGGTTTTGAACTTAGAATCAGCGCTCTAGCTGCATGGGTCAAAATTGTAAGTTTGATTTGAATTAAGAAAAATGGGAACAAAAGTGACCTTTGGCTGAAGCCTGACTTAAGGAGATTGAATTCTGCCCGGCAACTACCCCCGACAGGAGTTGAAACTTGCCCAGCATCTGCATTCACAGGCCTGGCCTGCTTCGGCTTCCCCACCAAAAGGAGATCACACCTCTCTGATTGAATCAGGGGAGGAGTACCTGGGACTGCAGTGAAACAGAACAATGAACTTCCCTTTGCTCCAAGCAATTGCTAAATCAGGGGGTCGTAAATGGCTTCCTCTTGGAAGGAAATGGGAGGGGCACTGCCTCTGTGAGCCAGCTGAGCTTGGAGGAAGTGGACAAACCAGAAATTCCCCCATGTGCTTTGGGAAACCACACCCCTCTGGGCCAGAGCATAATTTTAGAAAGATGGATAATTCATAGTACATAATTGTAAAAATGATATCAATAATATCATGATTCCTGTGATTTTCTGTGCACATTTTAAGAGGTGTTAGGACTCTGTGGTATGTTCTGAGGGGTGGTGGGGGGTAGTAGCGGAAAATAGGGTATTACTCCAAATGTATGTATGTTAAAAATCTGACACTTCATCATCTGATGCCCATATTCCTTGCGCACATTTGTGTAAATTCTGGAAAAGTTTAGAGGTTGTGTTCTGGATGAAAAGGGCAGAATTGTGTCAGAAGTCAACACAACATCTTACAAAGACAGGGATCGGGTGGTTTGGCGCTACAGAAAATACGTTAACTGGGCATATAATATTAGAAAAATTGTACATAGATAAATATGCATTTAAGTCAAAAATAGATTTGTGTGCAAAGTGACAAGGGGAGTGTTCTTTCTGTATGCCATAAAAATGATGAGTCATGACATGGGATGACTCACATCTCAGTTCCCCAGTCAGGCGACAGAGAATCCTATTGCCTATCAGGATCCTCAGAGGGTTGGGCCTAGAAAGCCTTCCCACCCACTTTCAAAGACATAAAAAGAGCCACTGAGACCCAGGTAGAGACATTCACTTTCCACTTCAAAATGATTTCTTGCGAAGCACTTTGCCGGACCAGACAATATCCAGAAGGACCATAAGATAGACTCCAGAACTTGAAGCAGAGAGGCCTGAACCAAAAGCTGAATCCTTCTCAGCAGGCCTCAGAATTCAGCCACCTAACCAAACTATTCAACAGCTGGGCTGTGCTGTTCGCTTCTGGCTAGAAGTTTTTGCCGGAACCAGAGACCCTGACCGCAGTGCCAGTACCAGACCCAGAAAGCAGAGCTTTATCCAAACCGCAGACCAGACCCAGACCAGACCGCTGCGCAGTGCCAAGAACTTTTGCCAGAACCAGAGATCCAGACCAGCCGAGCAGAGAGAACCGCAGCTAAACCTGTTGACCAGATCTGTGACGAGGCCCATTCCTTCCAAAACTAGGAGTGAGTATCCAGTCAGAGCTGTGCAAAACCAATCTCTTAGTTTAAAATAATCTAATTCAAAGCATTTCCACCTATTTAGAACTGCATAGAAATCGTGTGTCCATTCTGTGATTTCAAACCTATGAAAATGTCATTTGCCATTTGTCATTTGAATCTTACTTTATTTCTGAGAATCTACCTCCATTAAATCATCCGTATCTTTTGAACCGCACGTCCTAGGATCGAGATTTAACTTTCATTTTAAAGCTAAGAATCTAAGCTTTCCAACAAACCGACTTTCTACACCTTATAGTTTTTCTGTAATCGAGCTCGACGCACTTGGAAAAAGTGCCGCGAATTGCAATTTGACTCAAACTTCTTCACCTGTCAAAAATAGCTGTCTTTTGCTTCCATTGCTGAAATTCGTTTTCAACCTGATAATCCCTCATGAATCATTGCTAGTGTTGACCTGAACTAATTCAAAGTAGCTGTCACCCACCCTGAATCTCCTATAGGGAATTAAAATAATTTTTAGCATATTTTCACTTCATTGCAAATCACATTAAAAGTATTTCTATATGTTTTAAAAGCATACCGGTTGCTCTAAGCTTGCTAGGCGGAAACTAGAATTTGTAATGCATTTGAGTGTATTCCTGAAAACTGTGTGCTCTCCTTTCATCTACTTATATTGCATAGGGGGGGGAGTGAATTGTCAAAAGAAAAAGTGATCATATTATCTCTTGTTGAAACCATATCAGTTTATTTCTGTGCTGCATTCTTTCCATCATTGCTTTTCCTTGAAACCATAAAAGTATTCTCTGCTACCTTATCCTTTCTATACTAACTCCTCACTGATTAAAAAGAGTGTGTAATTGTAACATTACCCATTGTTGATCAACATTATATTCATAAGTGTGCTATCAAATATTAATTTATTCATAAAAGTGTGATATATATATATATATATATATATATATATATATATATATATATATATATATATATATATATATATATATATATATATAGTTTAATTTTTCAAATAAATCTTTTAATTTGCAAAACAAACCTACTTCTTGGCTCAGTGAGGTCAGGAGTATTCAAATAGAGGGGCATTATACAAGGGTTTATCATCCAGATTTATGAACTTGTCATAAAAATATATAAATAAGGGCTTCCCTTGGGCATCCCAGACTAGGCATTGACTTAGTTGGAGTGCTGAATTGAAGTCACTTAACAGAGTGGGGGCTCGAGCCGGGACGTCTGGATTAGAACTACCAGTTGTGCAGCTTAATACAGTGTGCTAACTAACAGGATACATAAATCTTGTTGGACCACCACGCTGTGTTACACTGTAAAAGCACCCCTCAAAAGAAAGAAGCTCTAGGGAGACGGTCTGTTTTGCAAAATAAAATACTAACTTCTGTAAGTCAGGAAGGAAATCAATTTCCAGAATGACGACCTTGGTAGATATCAAAATAGCCAGAGAACACCTCTTACATAAGCTATTTGTGAGAGGCGAATGGACGGAACAGGACCAGACAGTGTGGTTGCAGGCAATCGCACCCCAGATCACTGCAACAGGGTCAGACACATGGAGAGATTAGGGTCCATTACATGTGGCCCTGAGTGAACTATATATGGCCCCTGTTAGGCGGAAACCTGTGCATTTCCCTCTGGGACCACCGCAAAAGATTTAGGACTACAGGTGTTTGGCAGTAAACCCACTTGGTAGCAGTCTGTACCACACAGATTCACTTGGTAGCTGTGGCTGAACAGTCAGACTTCCCTCAAGAAGAGTTAAGCAGTATGTGGAGTATACAAGATAGGGCAATTCTTCACAGTAAGACAAGCAAACACGCAACAAGGCTTTAGTGTAAAGATATAAAGGTATTTATTTATAACGAAACATCTATCGAAAACACTATGGCACTATCACGGCAAACAAGTCAAATACAATTACTCTACGAAGAGAAATGATCAATCCCCCTAACAATATTTCGACAAGTCTAGGTTCTACCAGCATCACTTATTTGCAGACAGAGGTGTATGCCTCAACCTAGATGACACTCTAATATTAGTTAGGATGGGAGAGAAAAATAAGCAGGTTACGAAATCAACACAGTTCAATACTTCACGGGAAAAATGCAAGGCAAGAAGGCAAGAACCACAATAGATCATAAAGTTCAGAGGCCAGGCCCACTCGGAAAGAGGCAAGGCGATATGTCCCAAAAGTCTCTAGTGGAAATGCGTTTGAGTCTTTGTCGCAAATTGTTATCGGCGGATTGAACCAGTTCAGAACAATACGTGAGAAAGCTTGGAGGTGACCCAACAGAAAGGAGAGGATTAAGACACCTCACTCGAACCGATCGAAAGGGAAGCCAGGCGGACACGGTACCTTGTTGTGGAGGGCAGCTCCGGCGGGGGCAGTTGTTCCTGGTGGTGGATGCACATCGGGTCTTTGCCAAGAGTAGAGATGTTCTCGTCGTCGAAGAAAAACGAAGTCCGGTGCACCACCAGGGAAGAGACCAACCGCGGAGTGCTCCGTCACAAAGTACCACCTTTTGGTCGCGGTACAGAGGTAGTGGCTATCCGGTTGCCGAGGTGCTCTGCACGGGCAATTCAACCACTGCGTCCTGAGGCGAAGAAAAAGCAAAGGGGACTGGTTGTTCCCACCAGTCAGGGGAAGAGACTCTCCGGCAGGGAGATCTCCTCTGTCATCGGGAAGTGATGAGTCTGTTCAGCAGGGCTCCACCGGAGGTGTCGTCGTTGCAGGTCGGCTCAGTTTTACCCTCGTCGGATTCTTAGGTCCTGTGGTGACTTCTGAAGATCCAGTCCCAAAAGCCCTGCTTTTATGCAGAAAACCCCCATTCATTCAGCCTAGCTGTCAATCAACACATGCTAAGTGGTGAGCGGGGAGGCTCACCACTTGGGCCAATCACACCAGAGTGCGACTGGAGTTGGCAAGGCAACTCGGTCCAGGGTGCCTAAACCCCCTCCCACGCCCCTGTCGTAACCCAGACAGAATGGCACCACTTTGGAGGGTCTCTGTACAGAAGCCCGCCAAAAGTGGAACAAAGGGCTCGACCTTTGGTTTAGGATTCACAGAGACGAACACAGACGCCATTTTAAAAACCGAGTTCTGGCAGAAAATACCATCCGATAGACTTATTTAAGATAAGTAGACTGGTGGTATGTTAGAGACTAACTAGAAAAAGTATCAATCTCTAACAATGGGAAGAATCCCATAGGGTTATATTCGGGGTCGAACATAACAAGTAGTTTCCACTGCCACCAGCCAAACCTCGACGAGGGGGGACGGGACAGTGCCCCCTCGAATAACAGACCTAGGAGTAATCGAATTACCCCTACTAGTACGTCCACAATAGGATGGTTTGTACTAGTTCTGTTAGTAAATTTAGGTCTAGTAAAGCCAATGGTGACTTTACATGCCCGGGGAGACAGTAGTCAGTCCCCGGGTATGGAGTCTATGGTGGGGGTCCGCTAGGACGCCCCAGTGTTACGGCACATAGGGTGCGGTGTAACACACATAGCAAAACATATGAGACCCTATGGAGTAAAAGACCCCATAGCCCATAGAACACATTGACATTCAAAGGAATTACACACATTCAAGTCCAAGAGTGGGAGAAAAAAGAGTCTCACTCTTGGCAGGATGGAAACAACAAACTCCAGAAATCCAGCAAAGCTGCTGGGGGACTCACTAGGTTAGGAAATTCAGCCTAAACAGAGAATTCTCCCTAACAGCCCCTAAAGCCAAAGATGAGCATGACAAGATTGTCAGGATAGCGGCATATTTATATTTATATATGGGAGCCATACAGGACAAATGTGCTGAAGGCCACGATCTGGCGAATAGGCAACAGATGCACTAGAGAAGGCCAATCTGACCTGGTCTCTTCCGAGCAGAGGCTGCAGAGGAGCCAGGAGTCAGAAAATGATAGTAGGCAGTATGTCATTAAAATAAAAGAGGATATGGGTATCCTGCAACAGGAAAAGTCTGACCAGGATACCAGATTTCTGGCCTTGTAGAAGGAGTACCAAGAAGGTTTGGACGCCCTACTGCAGAGCCAGAAAAAGCTGGAGCAACAACTGGACTTCAATAGGGCATGCGCAGAGCAGGTAGTCACACTGCAAAGCCACCTAGATAGTGAGAAGGCAGAGAGCAACAAACTGATTCTGAAAGACCTGGACACCCAGACAGAATTTGAGGAGGAGGAGCGCCAGAAAGCTGGTGCCTTTCAAAGGCAGTGGGACGACCTGGCAGCACAGATGCAGGCTCTTAATCAGGAAAGGGACACCTTAGGCCAGGAAGTCTGCCAATTAAAAGGAAAAATTGAAGAAAATCACTTGGCCCTCCAGGGACTGGGTGACCTCCAAAAAGAGCATCCGAACTTGTTGGAGCACACCAGGAGGGTGGAAGATGCTCTGGCAAGAAAGGAAAAGGCCAGTAGGAATGGGACCCAGGAGGTAACCCTCCTGCAGCAAAGACTTGCCCAGTACTCCAGGACCAACCTGGAGGCACAGAGAGAAAATTAGGCTCTCTGTCAGCACAATGATAGGCTACAGCAACAGGTAGCCATGCAGGAGAGACTGATAGAGTCTAGTAAGGCCTTAACTGAGGAACTGAAAGCACAGGCTCTTGCATGGCAACAGGGAGCAGGGGCTGATAGAGATGAGGTTCGCTCGGAAAGGGAAACACCTCAGCATAACCTCAGGAGCTCTAGTACCAGAGGCCTTCATCTCTCCCAGTCCCTGGACTCCGCCACCCCCATGTTCCCTGGCACACATGAGCACAGGGCCGCAGGGATGGCAGATTACTATCCAGCCAAAAGTATGGGGCTCATAGGCCAATACCACCCAGGAATGGATGGGCGGGCATCCGGGTATGGGCACCTAAGTACAGTGCAATTTAGTGGGGAACCCCAGGAGAGTAGGCCCACTAAGGGCATCCTGAAAACCTCTGCCCAGTTAGGTCAGTGGGGGGGGTACCCATCAAATCCTGGCAGCAAGGAGGAATCTGAAGACTCCTATGAACGTCACAGAACACAGCAGACCAGGTCCCCACATTCTACCAGCCATTCCCAGGCTTGCAGAATCCAGGAAAACCTGGAAGATCAGATGGGCACCTCTGGGAAAAGTGCTTCTGAGTCAGAGGATGAATGGGCCAGGGTTACCCGAACCAAAAAGGCCAATAAGGCAAAAAGGGCCTTGCTTAAGGACCCCTTAAAACAGATTAAGGCAATAAGGAGTGTCATCACCCCTTATCACAAGAACGCCAAGTATTCTGTTTGGGAACACTTGGAGCTTTACGAGCAAATGATGGAGACTTTCCATTTGAAGGACAACAGTAGCTGCATCCACTATGTAAAATGGACATTCTCCCCAGAATACTCCAGTTTCTTTGCGGGGCTGGAGGACCAAAACCATTCAAGGTGGTCCACATATAGGGCTGCCATCTTGAAACATTTTTCTGTTCACCGGAATCCCCAAGAGGCTCGCAAGGCAGCCTACAATTTGCAATGTGGGGAGGATCAGGCCCCACAAGAATTTGTGCAGGAATTGAAGCGTGCCTTTGCGCAGACTACCAAAAGGGTGCGCACGGATAGTAAAGAATTTGTAAATACGTTTTTCCATGCCTTATCTAAATACATAATGACCCAGCTAGTGAGAGATTTTCACGAGCAAAGGTCACTACCTGAGTCATTGAACAGGCTACCCGGATCTATGAGGTGCAGAGGCCCATAGAAAATAAAAATAACATCCAGAAAAGCCCCAAATCAACCAGCACCCCTGCTGCTGCTAAGGTGGCAGAGGTAAAGATTGCCCCCATTTTAGATATGGAGATGGGGGGCCTAAAAACCTGCCTGCACAGAATAACTCTAAGCCCAGAAGGCCCTCGGGACAGTCACAAACAGGGAGTCAAGGAAGTAGTCCCACAAATGGGATCCCTCATTCCCCTGATTATGTAAGTCCCTGTTACAAGGAAAACCGACCCTTCCTGGGTTATGTGTGGACTCCTCCGGCCCAGGGGGGGGATCCAGCCAAGCACCTAACCTGGGGAACTCCCCTCGTAACTTCCCACAGGAGGGCAGAAATTCCCCAAATACTGGGCAAAACTTTTTTCCCAGGTATCCACCCAATTTCCAACCCCAAAATCATCCATCCTTCTTTCCCCAATTCCCTGAGCCCAGACAACCTAATCCGGGAGAGGGGAGGCCAAGGGTGGAAGGGTACCCAAATCTTCCCAACCCGGGGTACTACCAGAGAAGGGATAGCTACCCTTCCCGGGATCAGCCCAGGGGAGAAAAACGAACCCTGTATCAGCCTGAGCGGGTTTCACAGTTAGAGCGCCAGGTCCAAAATATGGCACGGGATATGGGTCACATGCTGAGGGCTCAACAGAACCTTCAGTTGAGCATGCCGGCACAGAATGTCCCAAACTCTGGGCCTGGTGCTCCAGAACAATGACGGGGGCATCACCTCGATAACCCACTGGTTCCAAGGGAGGAGGCACAAGGGGAAGGGGGTGCAAAGCCTGGGAGGAAGGTTCCTTCCCCACTTGTAAACAGCCCCTGGAAACCCAGAAACAGGAAACAAAATCTACCCCTGAAAGTCTGCCACCAAAGGAGCAGCGAGGAGGTAGGAGAAACAAAGGACCCAAACAGACCCATTTTGTGGAGGAGGTACAGATCTTCCAATTTGAGGGAGAGGGATCCTCAGAGGATCCTGGGAAAAGGATCTTCACCTTCAGAGATGGGGGAACTCCTCCCAAAGAAAAATGGGTCCCAAGGGATCCAAGTCCAGACTGGTTAGATGTGGGGACTGAGCTAGCGCCACCCATCATCTCACCCCAGAACCAACAGCATCAAAATCAGCTGGTTCAAAGCCATTCTGGTGACTGCCTCCAAAAGGGGGGGGCCAGAACCGGAACCAGGGGAACCCACAACGGCTCTGATTACCAGTTGCCAACTTTTTCTTGCAGATTCCCATGACTCTCCACAGAATTTTGCCCAGATCTCTTCTCTCGCAATGTCCAAAACTAAACAATTAGCCCACCAGTTGTCCAAAAATGTGCATTATCTGTGCTCCCTTGAGAAGGAGGGAAGGTACTATGCCCAGGCACAAGTACAGGGGCAGGGTACAATTTTGGCACTGGTGGACACTGGATCCCAAGCTACCCTTTTGTCCAAAAGGGCTTTTGATGAACTAAATGCAGGAAGGGGGGAGAATTACCGAATTCCTCCCACCTCTCTTCCTGGACAACTTCAGAACTTTGACGGGAAGGAAATTCCCATCGAGGGGACTGCAGATTTGGACATCAATATTGGGTGACACAAGGTGAAACACCCGGTCATAGTAGTGACTCCAGAGGGCACCCCTTGTTTACTAGGGAGTGACCTCCTGAGAAGGTTGTCACCCCTAATAGATTGCGTAAACAAGGTCCTCTTGACCCAGACTAGCCGGCCAATAAAATTAAAACAGAGTGTCAACCATGTTATTTTAAACGGCACATGCCACATGGTTGAACAAAAATCTGACCAAGTAGAATTTCACTTCCAGAAGAACCAAATTCCAGATGTGACAGTAATAGCAGTAGGACAACCGACTGATGATGGGGGGTCCTCTCTATTGCTGAAAATCAACCTTCATTCCTGTTTAAGGTGGTATTCCACACTGGAAGGAAACACTCTGGAATTCTTTACTAATCCACAATCAGACATTCCCACTCCAATAGTTCTGAAAGATGTGAAATCAGCTCAGAGCCTGGCTGATATTCAGCAAACTGGAGAGCAGTTGTTCATCCCTGTTCAGTTAAATGATGGGAAGGGCTCTGTTCTCGCCCGAGTGTGTGTGAACAACGGTAATAGCTTCATCAGCGAAGCCATGTTCCGCCAACTCCCACAAGATCCAGCCATTCCCACATTCAAACTGATAGACAAATGGGAAATGGATTTGGAAACACCCAATTCCAAACATCTCCTGCCAAGCATGTGTATGCTCAAAATCTCCATTGGCAACAAGAGCATAGTCCATAATTTTTGGGTTGTGCGAGACGTCACTGCCACCTTTTACTTAGGCAGTGACATTCTCAATCACTTTGCCATTAGTTTGGACCTAATAAAGTTCAAATCGTGGTCCCGATTAGCGGATAATCCCATGGGCTTTGATGATCCAGCCAGAAAAAGCACTTAAGTCAGCTCAATTGCCACCTTATGCAGTTGAAATTCAGATTAAAGAGGAAGTCACCATCCCAGAAAGGACCCGACAATCCTCCCTGGAAGTGAAAGTTAAAAGAGGACAAAAATTGAAAAACCATGATGCTTATATTCATCCAAATGCTTCTCTCCAACAGCAAGGGTTGTGGGTAAACCCAACCCCATTAGTCAACATAGAACATGACACTATTCCAATAGAGGTGGATAATAGCGACTTAAAGAGTATTACTCTAGCCGCAGGCACCATTATTGGAATGGCGGTTGAGGACTGACATTTCTCCATTGATTTAGGAAATAAACTGTTAGGACCAATCCCCAAGGACTGTTTTGACAGTGACAGTGATGACAATACACAACCAGACAGGATCTTTACCCGGCATGGGGGGAACTTCCTGATGTACACTTGCTGCCCTTATGGTAAGGAAGATGTGACTTGTGACTTCAGAAGGGATGAGGTGATTTTCCAGGTCCATGTGGGCTGCCTTTCCCACCTGAAGCCTCCAGTCCAAATCAGCACTCTGACCAGAGACTTCTCCACCCAGCTGGAGGAGGCCGCTGAGATAGCAAAACCAGAAGTCTTTCCAGGCTTCAGGCAGATGGTGGAAGAGAAAGTCAACCTAGCTGATGCCTGTGTGATTCTGGAACAGAAGAAAAAGTTGAAACAAGTTTTCTTGGATTTTCAAGATCTCTTTGTGGTAGACTCATATGACTGTGGTCGCACCGACATCCACACAACAACAATTCCCATGGACCCTGGCATGACTCCAGTGTTTGTGAAGCAATATCGCTTGCCTCTCACATCCATGGAGTACCTTACTGAAATAATTAAGAACCTTGAGTCCCGGGGGATAATCCGTCCAGTTCACAGCACCTTCAATAATCCGGTGCTGGGAATATTGAAGCCAAAAGGCCAGTGGAGTGTCTGCGCTGACCTTAGGGAGCTCAACAAACGGGTCCATACTTCCCGATGGCCTCTTCCCTACATTGACCAAGGGCTGGCCCAGATCCAGGAGTCACAGGTATTCACTGCAAAAGGCCTGACCAATGGATACTGGACTGTGCCTGTCAGTAGGGAGGACCAATACAAACTGGATTTTTTTTTTTTTTTTTTATTTATTTATTTATTTTGCAATTTTTAATCAAATAATTGATTTTTTTGCAACATTTATACTTGCAATGTTAAGTCTGAGGACAGAGAATCCTAGTTGTGTTCCTTTCGTTTGAGTTCTAGCTTTTCTGTTAACTGTTGTAAGATCTTGAAGGTCGCCAGTTGCCATGTTGTTCGGTGGCCGCCAATCAGCCGAGCCTACCAAGTGTCTTCATCAGTCATGAAAGAATGTAGCAGAAAAGTTTTAAGGTAGGGCAAACGAATCTCTTTTGTGTCTGGGCATGAAAGCAATAAATGGCGCAGTGATTCCTTTTCTGTATTACAGAATCTGCAACTGTTTGATTCTGACAAGCCTCTGATGTGTCGTATTTCATTTGTATCAAGGAGGTTTAGTCTTGCTCGCATTATCAAGTTGCGTGCTGCTCGGCTCGGGAATTTTTTAATATAGTTTTGTAAGGTATTCAGTTTCGTTGCCATAGGCGGCAAATGTGAGGTGAGTTTGTAGTTAGTTGTTGTATTTAGTGTATTGATCCAATCCATTTCTTTTAGTTTCTTAAGTATCCTTGATGGATTGTTAATCAGTTCGTCTTCAGTGCACTCTATTGTGTTTAGTAGGTATGCGTTTTCTTTTTTCCACTGGGTCAGCATTTTGCAGCTTGATGTTTGTAATTCTTTAAGGATCAGGCCGTGAGCGAAAGTACCGTTTGGAAGTATGCATTTTCTGTAAAGCATAATTGAGTTGCAATCGACCGTACTCCGTAGGGATAACAGACTCAATTCTCGACGGATCAGTGGTATAGGAGTTGAGTTTGGTAGAAAGAGAGTCGATCTCCAGAAGTAGGCTTCTAGCTTAGGCCAGAGAGTTTTAGGAAGGTAAGGCATGGCTTCAGCAGCGTATGTCACGGAAGGGACCACCTTTGCTTTGTAGATGTTTAAGAGAGGAATTGTCGAAAATTTCCCAAATTTTTTGTCAATGGCTTTTCCCTTTGTGGCTAGGGTGCGAATTTTGTCCCAGAGGTGTTCTTGCATTGCTGATTCTTTTATTGTAGTATCGAGGAACGCACCCAAATATTTGTAGTTTTTAACTTTTTCAATCGTTGTTTTCTCAATGGTCCAGTTGAATTTTTCCTGTTTCTGTGACTGGCCTTCCATCACCATTATCTTTGTTTTTTCGATGTTAATTTCCAGATTGTTTTCGGAACAGAACTCATGTAGGTTTGAGAGTTGGCGTTGAAGGCCTATCGGGGTCATGTCTAGTAAGATAAGATCGTCCGCGTAAAATAGTCTGCTGATGTTCGTTTTTGCAAGTTTTGGTGGAAAAGACCTGATCCGGGATTCTGTATGTTGAAAGTCTCCCATATAAGCGAGAAAGAGTGCCGGGGCCAGAGGGCAGCCCTGTTTAACACCTCTACTGGTTGCTATTTCAGAAGAAAGGCTTCCTAGTTGATTCAGCCGTATCTTGATGTTGGTGTCTGTGTGGAGGGCTTTGATAGGATTTAGAATAGCACTTGGGCAGTTCCATAATGACAATTTTTCCCAAAGTCTAGAACGATCTACTCGGTCGAAAGCCTTGGAGAAGTCGATGAAAGCCATGTATATTTTCGGATTTCCCTCTTTTACCTTGGCTTTCAAAGTGGATATCATGAAGATGTTAATAGCTGTCCCTAACGACTTCTTAAAGCCTGCTTGGAAGTAGTCATTACAAGGCGCACTAGCAGCCCATGCTTGAAATTTTTTCAGGAGTAGTGTTCCAAAGACCTTCCCTATAGGGTCCAGTAAGGCGATGGGGCGATAGTTTGTAGGATCTTGTTTGTCTCCTTTTTTATAGATCGGAACCACAATGGCAGAGAGCCATGAAGGGGGTACCGATTGAGAAACCATACATCTTGTGAAGACTGATCTAATGAATTTTGCCCACTCTTTCGGATGGGTTTTTAGTTTAAAGTTTGTGATCCCGTCGGGGCCCGGGGCCCTGGATTTTTTCAGATTATTCAAGATGGATCGTATATCATCTAGATCGTCGAGTTTCGTCCAGGAGTCTTTGGTTTTTATGTTTTTAGCAATAGGTTGGGTCACCTGAGTGCTCGTGCCGGCTGTTTCGTCAGATGAAGGTTTCTCAAAAAGGGCGCTAAAATGGGCAGCCCAGGTGGATTCGCTGATGCTGTTTGCGATGTTCAGATCATTCGGTAAAGTTGTTTTGTTCATCAGAGACCAAAATTCTTTTGGATTTTTATGGCAAATCGCTTTTAGTATGGCTTCTGCGTCTTGTTGGTGAAGTTGCCATCTGTGTGATCGTACCCAGTTTTTGTAGTTCCTGGTGAGATCTTTAATCGCTTGCGTTCTTTCATTGCTCGAGAGTTTTAGAGCGTTTCTTTTGGCATTTCTGAAGATCCTTCGTTTCTGGACGATCACTTTGTCGTACGAGTGAGGAGGCGCTTGCTTCTTTTGGTTTAGTTTACCTCTCAAAGTTCTGTAGGTAGTTAGTAGTGGGCCATAATCGACCAAATCGGGGGTATGTGGTAGGCACGAGTTTGTGTACCGGTTTGTGAGTTCTCTAATGTCATGCGCTGTTAAGCGTATTCTTGTGCCTTGAGGAGTTTGTTCCACCGCAGATTCGTACCTGTCAGAATTGAAATAGGATGTTTTCAAGGTGGTTTGAAGAATGTTATGATCACTCGATGATGTGTGAACGACGTCGAAGGCAGTCGTTAGGTGTAGCATGGGTTCCGAAACAAAAGTGTAATCGATGGTTGAGTTTAGTACTCCATTTGACCAAGTTGGTAATCTGTTGGTGTTTTTAAATACTGCATCAAGATTGTGCAGTTTTCTTGAGTTCATCAGTTTTGTCCATTTGTTTCCTCGCTCTTCACTCAGGGATTTTTTGTTGGTAGTTTTCTGGTTGCAGCACAAGTTTAAGTCACCACATATTATAAGGTGAAAGGTGTTGTACTTCGTCCGTATTTCATCGATTATGTTTTCAATCAATTTTATAAAGTTCTTTTGGTCAATTGCCGCCGGGTTCCAGTATGTGTTGAGAATTCCTACGGAGGTAGGATGTTGGTAAACTCCGTCTGGTGATCGTGAAGACCAAGTTAGTAAAAGTGCCAATACCGAGTAGTTTGAAGCAATGATGTTAATTGCTGTGAGACCTCTGTCCATTCGGAGGCCGATAAGCAGGCCCGAAGAAGGTCTGCCCATTGGGCCTTTCGCTGCTGGAGCCAAAAAAAGGTTATATCCATCAAGTGTTGGTAGTTTAGTCAGCCAAGTTTCCTGGAGACACAGTATGTCAAAGGAGCCCAAGTTTGTGTCGCTGGGCGAGGTGAGGTGTTTAAATCCTCTGGTGTTCCAGGAGGCAAGCTTGAGTTCAAGAAGGGTTTTGTTGCAGTTTTTCGACGAGGGTGGAGCGACGGTCAAGTTCTTGTGTTGCTATTTTGAGCGATGTGATGCTAGGGCTTTTGGGAGCCATGCCCAGAAGCTGGATGAAATTGATTTTTCGTCGGGAGATGTTTTTGGAGCATTTTTTTCCCGTTGGATGGATTTTTCCTTTGGGGGCCAGCAGTACACATGGACCCGGACTCCCTTCGGATACCTCAACTCTGGCAATGAATTCAACATTTTCCTACATAAGGCCATGCCCGACTTGGGTGCGAGGGGTAACCTGGCTTATGTAGATGATGTCCTCATCAAAAGTTCATCTGTGGAAGAACACATAGCGGAGATCTGTTATGTTCTGACACAGTTGAGGGCCGCCGGAGCAAAATTTTCCTTTCAGAAAGAACAGTGGTGTAGAACCTGTGTTAATTTCTTTGGGGCATGAGATTACTCCTCAGGGTCTCTGTCCCCAGGAAAAGAAAGTGGAAGCACTTCAGAAACTGAAAGACCCCACAACTCTGTGGGAACTAAGGAGCCTCCTTGGCCTGACTAATTACAGCAGAAAGTTCATTGAGGGCTACGCAGAGATCACCAGACCCCTGATTCATCTCTTCAAGGGGTGGGGGGGTCAAGTGGGAATGGGGTCCAGCACAATCCGAGGCAGTAAGACAGCTCAAAAGAAGCCTCTCATAAGCGCCTTGCCTAGCTTACCCTGTCAGAAACAAGGAGTTTTTCTTGGAGACAGGGTTCTCTAATACATGCTTGACTGCAGTATTATATCAAAAGCATGACAAGGTCAATAAAGTAATCTCCTATGAGAGCAAAACTTTATCCTCTGTGTAGGAAAAATTCAACGATTGTGAGAAGGCACTCCTGGCAACGGTGTGGGCATTGAAGAATTACCGCCCGTTTATCCAGGGGGAACACATCATAGTGGAGACTCCACACCAGCCTCTGCAATATCTCCAAAGTGACAGAATCCGGGCCGGAAATGTGAGTATTTCCCGAATTACTTCCTGGATTCTGTCAATGCAAGGCTTTCTTGTGGAGGTCAGATATGGCCAAAACAAGAAGAGTCCCCTCGTGCAAGGTCTGGCTGACTTGCATGATTGTGCCAGAGAAAACGAGGATGAAAGTATAAAAATCAAGGACAACATGGAGGCCTACCTAAATTCCCCACACAAAGTCTTTGAAGAAGACAGGTGTGAGGGAATGGCCACTGTCTATGTGGACGGATATTCTTACCATGTTCACAACAACGGGGAAAAAGAACTGGTGGCCGGTGTAGGGAATGCATGGGTGAATGAGTCCCCAGAACCCTCCGCTGGATACAAAATTGGTCCCCGAAGTAGTCAGGTGGCAGAGTTGATGGCTGTGTATCAAGCCATCCTCACTGCTGTCCAACATCAACTCCACAAATTGGTCATATTCACAGATTCAGATTATGTACGGAACGGCTTCGTGGAGCATCTGGTTCATTGGAAAACCAAAGGCATGTTATGTGCTAATAACAAACCCTTGAAACATGGGAAGTTAATTCAAAACATTGATGATCTGGTCACTGTGAATGGGATGACCATCTACTGGAAGAAGATCAAGGGTCCTTCCAAAGTAGAGGGACCAGACAAAACTGGGAATGACTTAGCTGATCAGCTGGCCAAACCCGGGGCCATCCAAGCGGATCTAATAGAGATTGAGTCCCTGTTGGGGGAAATCCAGGTCACTGCTATCACTAGGTCCCAGACAAATGCTCACAATGATCTTTCAACTGCACAATGGAGTAAGGAGACCCCAGATGCTGATTTGATTACGGCTCAGAAGGGGGATCCAATAATTGGTAAGTTTTACCAACACATTGAGGACCCTGAGAACTTTCCCCTGACAGATACCGATTACATTGGGAAAGTGGACCTCAGAGTGTTGATGAAATGTCCACAAATGTTCTGAATCCAAGACGGTTTGTTGGTAAGGAAATCCCAAGCTGGCAATGATCAGTGGGTGGTTCCTACCTCATTCTGAAGCCTGATGTTAAGTCACGCCCATGATGCGGCCACCTCCGGTCATAGGGGGTTTCACACAACACTTGAAATCTTAAGAGAGGTTGCATACTGGCCACACATGGGACAGGACCTCGACCAATACTTGAAGGGGTGTCTTGTGTTTGCACAATTTCAGCCAACATCCCTCACACACCGTGCGCCTCTCCAAAAGATGGGGATGACACTGCCATGGTCAGATTTGCAAGTCAACTACATAGGGCCCGTGATTCGCTCCTCTAGGGGGAATGTCATGATGCCTACCCCCGGGGACCCAGACCAAGTCCAGCAACCCCAGAAGCAGGCATCAAGTTATCCTAAGCAAGCCCAACAACCCCTTCTAGGGGCTATTTGGGTCCAGCCCTGGTGCCTATTGCGCCAGGCTCATATGGAGAGTCAGTCCTGACTCATAGATTAAAACTTACCTGATGCTGACCATGCTGTAAACTTACCTGATGCTGACCATGCTGCAAGAGCTCCAAGCCAAAAGATGCTTGCAAGGGACGACTTTACTCAGGGAGTATTTTTTACTCGTGTGGGGTTGGGGAGGAATACTTACCTGGGACTACTTTGGAGGCTATTTAACCCACACCCGAAGAGCAGCACGCGCTTCGCGTTATTCTGCATCCAGCACGTAACGCTCATCGTGCCGGCAAGTCTGCATCCAGCCTTCTGTCACGCTCCCCTCGAGTTTGGAGCACCTAGAAAAAGGGAGAAAGAAGGAGAAAAGGTTAGAACAAGAGCAATACATTTGATCCTTACCTGAATTCCCAATTCATCGTGCCTTCGAGCTGGAAGAAAGAAGTTATTTTACGCGCATCGCCTCGCCTGCTGCAGTGCTGCGCTGAACTCACCGGCCTTCGCAGCATCTTCACGTTCCACTGCATCCTCCTGCATGTTCCCGCCACACTCCGGCACCTAAGGAGAAGACAAGAACAGCAAGGTGAGCCAAGGGAATACACAGAGGAATATTAGTTACCCCCCTATAGACTTACCTGATTTTACCACCGGGGGTACTATTCCTCTTCACGGGTCGGCGCAGCTTCCACTGCATCTTCGCCAAACCCCGGCCCCTAAGGGGAAACAAAAGGACAGCAAAGTGAAACAAAGGGACTAACAAGGGGAAGCCTCCTCACCACAACAGACTTACCTGATTTTACAGCCAGAGGTATTATTCCCAGAGACTTTATACTTTCTCTCAGCGCCTGAATAAGAGAGAAAGCAACAGGTTACATATTGACATTATTTTATCGAACTGTGTTGGAAAATACAAATCCTTACCAGAATACTACCGGTTGCCACGAGGGCCTCTTCATTAGGGTCAAGCTGCAACCTGCAAGGAATCGGATAAGAGTGTAAGTCAGGCATTTGAACTCTTACGAACTTTATACTTACGGCATCTTGCCGGGAGTCTCAGAGTCAATATTGTTCTGGAACTCACCAATTCCTTCGAGCCAGTGAAGCAACTGGTTATCAACGCGCCCCTGCGCTCAATGCAGGATGGAGAGCTCATCTTTTCAAACCATCAGGTGAGACTTTAAGAGGGGACATCAAAGGTGATCTGTGGGGAGAACAGCGGGGGTGGGGGGATTTACACTCAATTCCACGGGTGGTTAATTGATTTTCTCCATTGCAGAAGAATATTCCTACGGGCCAAGCAAACGAAGCTAGGTGGGTCAGTCCAGTCCGTCATCTCGGCCCTACGCGTCACATTGGTGGAGACCGCAGCTGTCCAGTTCTGATTGACGCCTCTGTGGGAGCCAGGTGAGCTTAACAGGAATAAGTACATGTTGACGGTGACATGCTTATTTACTCAATAGGTGGAATGTCTCCCGGCCCCAAACTGCAAGGCAGAAACAGCAGCTGCCCTGATGATCAACCACATCTTTTCCCGTTTTGGTCTACCCCAAAGGATCGAGTCAGACAGAGGTAGCCATTTTACCAGCAAAGTAATGACTAAGATGTGGGAGATATTGGGGGTTAAAAGGAAGTTACACATTGCTTACCGGCCGGCCTCTTCTGGTGCAGTAGACGTTACAACCGAACCATTGTGAGCATCTTAAAAATGTTTATGGCAGATTCTGGGCCAAGTTGGGATATCCGATTACCTCTGGTCCTAATGGCCATCAGATCTACCCCTTCATCTGCAACTAAAATGTCACTGTTTGAGCTGATGACTGGACGCAGGATGTTGCTTCCCCAGCATTTGCTTTACAGGACCGAAGAGCAAACATTGATCAATGCCTCCACAACACATGAGTATGTGGAAAATTTAAGGAAACACCTTCAACATGCTTTTGCCTATGCTCAGCGAAACCTAGAAAGATCAGCCGATAGCATGAAGACTCATTATGATTTGAAGACTACTAGGAAAGAATACAATGTGGGTGACCGGGTCTATCTATACAATTTCCAAAGGAACCAGGCCAAACAGCGGAAATTTCTGCCTACTTGGAAAGGACCTTTTGAAATTGTAGACAAGATCTCCCCAGTCGCCTACAAGATCCGCATCCCCAAGGGTAGTTTGGCGGAAGGGGAAGACAAGTGAGTCCATATAAATCAGCTAAACTGTTGCCATCTAAGGCACACTCTGTAGCAACTGGAGGAGTCCTATGCAATCTCAGATGGGGCCGCTCCAGAGTAATACAAGTCGAACCATAAAATATTCCACATATAGCCTATAAAATTCTATGATTCTTGAATGAAAATGTGTCCTGATGTATAAAATGTATATGTTCACCCCACCATTGATAGTGGTGGGGAAATGTCTACGAATATGTTTCTGCCGCTTTGCTTTGTCTTCCTAGGAGAGATAAACCATGGAGACTGACCAAGAAGGACAACCCAGGGACCGGGAGCCAAGATCCGAGGGGCCCAGGGTACTGCCTGAAACTCCCATCAGGACCGGCGAGGAGCACCAACCGATCCTCCCTGATGGAGGAAAAGATTCTGAACTGTGCCATCTGCGGAATCGGAAGAAGATGATGCGGACATCCCAGCGCGTGCATCAAAACATCCCTTGCAACCGACTCCCCCTCGACTCGAAATCAAAGCGCAGTCAGGCGGGGGGGCTTGTCAGGTGTATCGACCCACGTTCAAGTTATTATGCTGCAAAATTTGGTGCTGTGGGCTTAGAAAATCCAAGATGGCCTAAAAGCCCACAATTGCGCCAGATTCCAGAAAAAACGCGTGGTTTTTGCGCACACCAAAATGGTCGCCTGACCTGCCACCCACCAGTGTGAGCATGATGGGCCAGAAGCGCCATGAGTGAAACGTGGTGCCAAAGGAAAAACAGCAGTGCCTGTTAGCTCAAAAAGCGCTTTGAAATCACCTTTGTTTCTCTGAAATGCAAGCTCAAAATGCCTATTTCAAACATTGCAAGATATTCAAAAATCTTACTGAACACCAGCAGACGTCTGGTAGAATGAAGTCTTGTGTGCATACCAAATTTGGAAAGATGAAGAGCCTAAAATAATGTTCATAACAAAACTGGCTGGGCTGCGGGTGTCAGCAGCTTAAGTGAAATGGGATTTAAAGCCACTAAAATCGAAAAGTTTAAAATAAATGAGTGACCTACTTTTGAGGTCACATAGGTTGCAACTGCTTAAATGTCATGGTTTTGAACTTAGAATCAGCGTTCTAGCTGCTTGTGTCAAAATTGTAAGTTTGATTTGAATGAAAAAAAATGGGAACAAAAGTGACCTTTGGCTGAAGCCTGGCGTAAGGAGATTGAATTCTGCCCGGCAACTACCCCCGACAGGAGTTGAAACTTGCCCAGCAACTGCATTCACAGGCCTGGCCTGCCTTCGGCTTCCCTACCAAAAGGAGATCACACCTCTCTGATTGAATCAGGGGAGGAGTACCTGGGACTGCAGTGAAACAGAACAATGAACTTCCCTTTGCACCAAGCAATTGCTAAATCAGGGGTTCGTAAATGGCTTCCTCTTGGAAGGAAATGGGCGGGGCACTGCCTCTGTGAGCCAGCTGAGCTTGGAGGAAGTGGACAAACCAGAAATTCCCCCATGTGCTTTGGGAAACCACACCCCTCTGGATCAGAGCATAATTTTAGAAAGATGGATAATTCATAGTACATAATTGTCAAAATTATATCAATAATATCATGATTCCTGTGATTTTTCTGTGCACATTTTAAGAGGTGTTAGGACTCTGTGGTATGTTCTGGGGGTAGTAGCGGAAAATAGGGTATTACTCCAAATGTATGTATGTTAAAAATCTGACACTTCATCATCTGATGCCCATATTCCTTGCACACATTTGTGTAAATTCTGGAAAAGTTTAGAGGTTGTGTTCTGGATGAAAAGGGCAGAATTCTTTCAGAAGTGAAAACAACATCTTACAAAGACAGGGATCGGATGGTTTGGCACTACAGAAAATATGTTAACTGGACATATAATATTCGAAAAAATTGTACATAATTAAATATGCATTTAAGTCAAAAACAGATTTGTGTGCAAAGTGACAAGGGGAGTGTTCTTTCTGTATGCCATAAAAATGATATCTTATGACATGGGATGACTCATAACTCAGTTCCCCAGTCAGGCGACAGAGAATCCTAAAGCCTATCAGGATCCTCAGAGGGTTGGGCATAGAAAGTCAGCCTTCCGACCCACTTTCAAAAGACATGAAAAGAGCCACTGAGACCCAGGCAGAGACATTCATTTTCCACTTCAAACTGATTTCTTGCGAAGCACTTTGCCGGACCAGAAAATATCCAGAAGGACCATAGACTCCAGATAGACTCCAGAACTTGAAGCAGAGAGGCCTGAACCAAAAGCTGAATCCTTCTCAGCAGGCCTCAGAATCGAGCCACCTAACCAAACTATTCAACAGCCAGGCTGTGCTGTTCGCTTCTGGCTAGAACTTTTGCTGGAACCAGAGACCCAGACCAGACCGCGGTGCCAGTACCAGACCCAGAAAGCAGAGCTGTATCCACACCGCAGACCAGACCCAGACCAGACCGCTGTGCAGTGCCAAGAACTTTTGCCAGAACCAGAGATCCAGACCAGCCGAGCAGAGAGAACCACAGGTAAACCTGTTGACCAGATCTGTGACGAGGCCCATTCCTTCCAAAACTAGGAGTGAGTATCCAGCCAGAGCCATGCAAAATCAATCTCTTAGTTTAAAATAATCTAATTCAAACCATTTCCACCTCTTTAGAACTACATAGAAATCGTGTGTCCATTCTGTGATTTCAAACCTATGAAAGTGTCATTTGTCATTTGAATCTTACTTTATTTCTGAGAATCTACCTCCATTAAATTGTCCGTATCTTTTGAACCACACATCCTAGAAGCGAGATTTGACTTTCATTTTAAAGCTAAGAATCTAAGCTTTCCAACGAAAAGCTTTCTACTCCTTATAGTTTTTCCATAATTGTGCTCGACACACTCGGAAAAAGTGCTGCGTATTGCAATTTGACTCAAACTTCTTCACCTGTCAAAAATAGCTGTCTTTTGCTTCCATTGCTGAAATTCATTTTCAACCTTATAATCCCTCATGAATCATTGCTAGTGTTGACCTGAACTAATTCAAAGTAGCTGTCACCCACCCTGAATCTCCTATAGGGAATTAAAATCATTTTTAGCATATTTTCACTTCATTGCAAATCACATTAAAAATATTTGTGCATGTTTTAAAAGCATACTGGTTGCTGTAAGCTTACTAGGGGGGAACTAGAATTTGTATTGCATTTGATTGTATTTCTGAAAACTGTGTGCTCTCCTTCCATATCCATATATTGCATAGGGGGAGAGTGAGTTGTCAAAAGCAGAAGTGATCATATTATCTCTTGTTGAAACCATATTAGTTTATTTCTGTGCTGCATTCTTTCCATCATTGCTTTTCCTTGAAACCATAAAAGTATTCTCTCCTACCTTATCCTTTCTATACTAACTCCTCACTGATTGAAAAGAGTGTGCAATTGTAACATTACCCATTGTTGATCAACATTATATTCATAAGTGTGCTATCAAATATTAATTTATTCATAAACGTGATATATATATTGTTTAATTTTTCAAATAAATCTTTTAATTTGCAAAACAAACCTACTTCTTGGCTCAGTGAGGTCAGGGGGATTCAAAGAGAGGGACGTTATACAAGGGTTTATCATCCAGATCTATCAACTTGTCATAAAAATATATCAATAAGGGCTTCCCTTGGGCATTCCAGACTAGGCATTGACTTAGTTGAAGTGCTGAATTGAAGTCACTTAACAATGTTTTTAATTTTGCATATTCCTCGAGTGCAGTTTTGCTCTCCAACTACATTTCACCTTTCACACTGGCCCGGGCCACCAGTGGCCATCCCGATTTGATAGAACTGAACTACTATTTAGGAGTTTTCCCCATGGAAAAATGTAAATCGTAATCCTGGGTAAAAAAGCACACAAAAACCCACACAAAAAACACAAAACCAATTATCTGTGTTGCTGGACAACATCTGGGACCCATCGAGCACACAAAGACTAGGTGTTAGCAACCATCAATTTGCCCATCTAAAATGCTTGGCATACACATTCCTTTTTCATGCCATACACACCTACAAAATACATGTCTTTCCGCATTCCTGACCCGTGGTCTACTTCAATACATACTTTCGCCTCCAGCATCCAACCCCAATATTTCCCCCTTCTATATCAGTCGTGTCCTACCTCTATTATATGTATTCTGCTTCCCAAACCTCTTAACTTCTCTCTTCTCCTTTTCGCCACTAAGATCTCGAAACCCTGGAAAAGGACACAATACGACACTAGTGATTTAGCACAGTATAAAAGCTCTGTATCATAACATAACATATGATTTTCAAATAGTGGGGTATATGTAAAGTGCTGAAAGGAGTGGTTAGGTAGAGCCCGACATTGTGCTGCACATCATGGGTGTCAGGAGGAATACTGGGCCTCATTACGATAGTGGTGGTAAGGCAACAACGGCGCCGGTAGTGCTACCGGCGCCGTTGTTACCATGCTGCCACATTATGAGTTCTGCCCGCAGGTGCCGCTCTGCACGCCTGGCCAGACCACGCGTGCAGAGAGGAACCCACGAGCAGAGCAGGATGGTAGCAATGGTACCGCTGCTACCATCCTCCCCATTCCCATTGAGCCCTATGGGGACTCAAATTGGAATGGGGACGTACCGGCTCTGGGTCCCGTGCAAGGGGAATTACCAGGCCCGCAAAGGTCGGAATGTCCCGGTAATTCTCCTTTCGCGGGACCCGGAGCCAGACCCGAGTTTGGGGATAGTGATGATATGAAGGGCATGGATACCTCCAACCTCGTAATGAGGCCCACTGTCTGGCCAGGTTAAGGGAATGCTCCTTCCAATGGTGTGCAAAGATGGCACTATTCATTCAATTAAACATCATTCTATGGGAATTGAATGCCCCACATTAGTAAACTATCTGCAAAATGTCAGCATCTTCATCATCAGTCAAGTTGATTTTGGATTCTTACAATCCATAACATATCACAGCAAATCACTTTCAAAGCAAAACGTTCGTAATAAATACATAACATACATCCCCTGATCATATCACAATCCATTTGCTCGACGAAAAATACATATATAAAACAAAACATTTCCGCAGCACGAAGTATAGTTGTAACATATTATAAACAACATGTAATCTTCATACCACACTAATGGACACATATGTAACATGTCACAGTTTTACCCACATCAGTTTACCTCTCCTTAGCCATGCATTCTTCATATAACCAGGGCAAAAGTAACCGCCACACTTGGTGAGCTTAGCAGGAAGTTACATCATTGCAGTTTGATGGTGCCTTAGTCCGCTATTTCTGATAATACCCAGTAGCAATGATGCCCTTATATCAGTACAAAACAAAGTGGGTCGAAGTCTAATGTTCATCACAAATACAACCTCTATGTGTAACCTTTGAATGATGTTTCGTCCATTTGTAGGGAATTGTCCTTACTGGAAGAATATTGAACCTAGATCTAATTATGTGTTGAGTGAAAGTCTGGGCTACAGATATGTTGCTGGCCCGTTAGAAGTAGATAACGGAATATATGCTCTCCCCTCTGGTTTCAAGAGCATTTCTTTTTCTCATTTTTCAGTCATAAATTGCCTTTCTTTTTAACTCTAGCTTACAGATATTGTTAATAGTTTTTGGATTCTCGAAATACAAGGCCATTGACAATGTGTATAAGGGCTTACTATGGGCTAACTTGCTTACTTTGTCGTATCCGCCCAGAAAATCAAATTTCCTATCAAATCTTCAATTAGTGTTCCATTTTGTCCAGCTCATAATGCCTGCCAGGCTACAACTGATATTCATAAATTCATGACAGTTAGATAGATTAGGATAGATAGTTTCAAGGTTTAATGAATAAACTTGGGTCAAAAGAGGAACCAATTATAAATGCGTAAGGAAATAGTTATCCAATTTATGAAGACACTCCACATCTGTGTAGCCACAGATCTCATAACCTAGAGAACATGCAAGGACTGCTTTACCCCTATATATTGTTAACATGTGCTCTACCAAAGAGTGTTGTAAGGATCTGGTGAATATAAACATTCCTCCTAATATTTGACACTGTCATAGTCACTAAGTCAAGGGCACAGGCATGCAGGGGTCGCATGGACAGGAGACCAGGGTGGACATTGTCCTGGCACCTTTGGCACCAGGCCCATGAACAAAAGTAAACAATAACATCCATTTAACACCAAAAAACTTTTATTATGGACATAGCACTTCAGATGCATTAACCTGGAACATATCATCCATTAAGCAGGATGCATTAACCTTGAACATTTCATCCATTAAGCAGCCCCACGTGTATTCTTTGGTGTGGCTGCTAATGGATTGCCTTTGCACATGCTCACTCTCAAGGAGTGTCAGGGTGTGACTGGAAAGCTCACCGTCGCCTGAGGTCAGACTTACCTTTGAAGATCCTGATTCCTGGACATCCTGCTTCCTGCCAGCATACTTACCAACTGCGGGAAACTGTTCTTACCTATACATCCCTTCGGTGAACCAAGTATTCATCTTTACACTTTCCGGAATGCCGAAATCTTCATCTTTGCACCGCAGCACGACATGCTCTATCGTCGACAGCAGCGCCTGCAAGGAAAAACAGAAGACAAGGTTAGACATCGAAAAAACAGTCAGTTTAAGGTTGCACTTGACACTTTCCTTAAAACATCACTTACCTGCTGTCGAACATTGCGGTAGCATCCATCTTCCATCCGGCCGCATCTTGCATCTCACAGCTGCATTGAGGCCTTATTTCCATCTAAGGGAAGAAAACAGAAGCGAGACATTATTGCGGGCATAAATAGGAGCAACATATATAGACATTAAACAGAACGAACAGCATCACAAGAGCTCAAGAAAGACTTACCAATCATAAGGAGAAGCATAGTCGCAGCTGGGCTGGACTAATCCTTATCAGGGATCAGTGAAGGAACTAATTCCCATTCAATGCTCCCCTTTCAGAAGTAGCAGGACGGAGAGCTGTGAAGAGTTTGAGAGGTACACCAATCACAGATTGGCGCATTCACACACTCTTATCTCCACGCAGGAGCAGTATCACCACATACCACTGCTCGCAGCTTTTCTACTGAGGGAGAGGCCTGAAGGGTGTGATTCAAGTTCAGGCAGGGCTGCAACCATGACTCAACGCCTCCGCAGAGACCAGGTGAGCATAACAGAATGCAAAGCCTCTAATACTCTCTGCCTGGGCGTTATGGAAACTTCATAAATAGATCGGTTAGCCCTCTTAGTAGAGGAATTACGGGCTTAAGTACATACTTCAAGACAGGAAACCAATGCATTACAGAGGGATCTTACTCTAACTCGAGAAAGAACTGACAAATTGGGAAGACAAATGCTACAAGCACAAGCAGAACAGGTTCCACTGCCGGGAGTGACCGATTCTTCTCATTCTTCCACACCACAACAATCAACACCAGTTCAGGTGGTTCTTCCAGGAGCAGTGCCTCTAGCCCCACCCGAACGCTTCATCGGTAACCCAAACAAGTTTGATGTATTCATGAACCAATGTCGCCTTCATTTCTTGTGCAGACCAGGAGCCTTTCCTAATGACCAAGCCAAAGTGGTGTTTGTACTCTCATATTTAGGAGGTAGTGCGGCGGACTGGTCTATACCTTTCTTAAATCAAGATGACCCTTTACTCCGGAATTTTGGGAATTTCCAACATGAGATGGAGAAATTGTTTGCCCGTCATACTCAAGGACAAGCTCTGGACAACGAGTTGTTGTCACTCAGAAAAGGGAGTCAAGATCTATTGACCTATATTGCAACCTTCAATCGTCTCATAGCCCAGACCAAATGGCCAGAAGAGAAGCAGACTATACTCTTTTACCGAGGGTTACGTGGAGAACTTAAGGAGATGTTGGCGCAAGTGGTGAATCCCTCTGAGAGGTGTGCGGACTACATAGACCTAACGGTGCAACTCGATCATAGGTTGCAGAATCGGAAAATGGATCGAAATAGATCAGAGGGATGGTCAGTTTATGTATGACCTCATAAGAATCAGACTAAACCACATCAACAGTCTGAGCCAATGCAAATTGGTGGAATACGAAGTCCCCTTACCAAAGCAGAAAGGGAAAAAAGAAGACAACAACAGCTTTGCTTATATTGTGGACAAGCAGGTCACTTCCTCCGTGACTGCCTGGTAAAACCACCCAACAAAACTGTTGGGGCAACAGACAAAACTGATGAAGAAGAAGAACAGAACTTGTGAAATGCCAATGCCCAGAAAGTGTAGGGGCTTGCTTGTCGAGCATGAAAAAGGAATCCGTACAGCCCTCACATCTAGTCCTTCCAGTGCTTTTAGTGAATCACAAGCAACCATCAAAAATACATGCCTTGGAGGCATATATTGATTGTGGAGCTGTGGGTAACTACATTGACCAAGATTTGGCTCTCCGAATAGGCTTTCCTCTCTGACAGAAGCAGAAATCGGAAAACGTCACTGCTGTGGATGGTTCTCAGCTATTATCCGGCCCGGTGACACAATACACCGAGAAAGTCAAGCTTCTATGTCAGGACGGGCATTAGGAGGACATTACTTTCAATCTCATCAGTGTCCTCAGTACCAGATGATATTGAGAATGCCCTGGCTGGAGACCCACAATCCTAGGATTGACTGGCGAAAACGAGTTCTGACATTTCCTCATGATTGTGCTGACGCATGTTACAAAAAAGATGACACCAATCTGAAACCGAAGAAAGGAATCGTGTTGGGCCTCATCAGCTCCTTACCGCTTGAATACCAACATTACCAGGATGTCTTCATAAATGAGCAAGCCAACGTTCTGCCCCTGCACAGACCCTACGATTCTCAAATAGATCTTGTACCCGTAGCCCAGATCCCTTGGAGCCGAATTTATGGTCTGACAGAACAGGGAAATCAGCATCTTAGAACTTACCTGAATCAGTACTTGGTGAAAGGTTTCATTTGCCCGTCCAAGTCACCTGCCTCCTCGCCCTTATTCTTCGTACCTAAAAAGGAGTGGCACTTAAGTACTTGCATCAACTATAGAGGCATCAATCAGATCACAGTAAAAAATTGATATCCTTTACCACTTATACGAGAGCTCCTGGACCAAGTGAAACATGTTCAAATCTACACAAAACTGGATTTAAGAGGAGCATACCATCTTGTAAGAGTAAAAGAGCGAGACGAGTGGAAAACCACCTTCCGCACGAAGTACGGCCTCTTTGAATACCAGGTCATGCCCTTTGGGCTATGCAATGCCCCTGCGGCATTCCAATTCTTTATGAATGATGTACTCCGTGAACTACTGGATGTTTGCGCTCTTGTTTACATTGACAACATTCTTATCTACTCAAATTCCATGGAAGAACATGTAGGCCATGTCTGGGCAGTCTTAGAGAAGCTTCGACAACACCAAATGTATGCCAAGTTGGAAAAATGTTTTTTCCATTTAACCGAGGTCGAGATTCTCGGTTTCATGCTAACACCACATGGCGTACAAATGGATACACGAAAGGTAGATGTAATCCTCCAATGGCCCTCACCAACATCCAGGAAAGGAGTGCAAAGCATGCTCGGATTCGCCAACTTTTACCGTTGGTTTATACCTGGGTTTTCACAAATTGTACATCCAATTACCTCCTTGTTAAAGGAGGTATCAAATACTGATGTCCTCGGATGTCTTCCATGTACAGTGTAGAATGGAGTTTGCCCTGTGCTTGTGTGAACTGAGTTGTATGCATTCTCAGCTATCCAAAGTATATTTTTCCAAGAATCCTCGGACTGTTGCAACATACATCTGAGATATTGCTCTAAAGTTTGGTTGGTTTGTTCAGTTTGCCCATCAGTTTGAGGTTGATGGCTTGTGGACAACCATAGATCGATTTTGGCAATCATACTACACTTTCTCCAAAAGGCAGAAACAAATAACGTTCCGTTATCAGATACTAATATTGATGGAAATCCATGCAATCGAACATGTTGCTCTAGGAACAGCCATCTTCCATCCGGCCGCATCTTGCAACTCACAGCTGCATTGAGGCCGCATTCCCATCTAAGGGAAGAAAACAGAAGAGAGACATTACTGTGGGCATAAATAGGAGCAACATATAAAGACATTAAACAGAACAAACAGCATCACAAGAGCTCAAGAAAGACTTAACAATCATAAGGAGAAGCATAGTCGCAGCTGGACTGGACTAATCCTTATCAGGGGTCAATGAAGGAACTAGATCCCATTTGACGCGCCCCTGCCAGAAGTAGCAGGAAGGAGAGCTTATCTTCCATATTTCATAGGTGAGCTTTATGGGCTGGCGTATGCTCACAGAAACCATAGTTTGGGGTGAAGTGTTCGAGAGGTACTACAATCACAGATTGGCGCACTCACACACTCTTATCTCCACGCAGGACCATTATCATCACATACCACCGCTCACAGCTTTTCTACTGAGGGAGAGGCCTGAAGGGTGTGATTCAAGTTCAGGGAGGGCTACAACCATGCCCCAAAGCTTCCGCAGAGTCCATGTGAGCGTAACAGACACATCTTGACTGTGTGCTTAGAAATGTTGTATTTCCAGTTCAGTCTGCAGTTAAATCTCATACGTAGATGGTCAAAGGTAGAGCAGTGCTGGCCGTCTAAGACAACTCACGGAAACTTAGTAGGGGTTTAGGAGACACATACAAAATTAAAAAAAACATTTGGACAGATTAACGCAAACCTCTAGCCTTCATATAAACAGAATATTATCCTACCAATAACTGAAGAGATCTGCCAGTTTTGGCCAGGAGAACAGTATCATCAGCATAGCTGAGGCTGGCAGTTTGATGGCCCCACATCAGGGAACATCATTATTTGCAGCCTCAAAATCAGAAGCAATGGAATTGACATGAATATTAAAAAGAATGGGAGCAAGGGCACGGCCTTGGCAAACTCCTTTATTAACCAGGATTTGTTTGCATGGTAAACAATCAGGACCGTACCAGACAGAGACCTCAGGGTCATTTTGTAGAGCCTCCATCAAACATATTAACGGATTGGGGGGCCCATAATTCTGAGAGTTTTCCGAACGAATCGCCTGGCCTAGTGGTCAAAAGTGGAACTCAGATCAGTAAAGACCACATAGCCTGGAAAAGCCAGGACCAACACATATTTGGTCAGAATTAAATAAATATGGAGGCATTGATGCACAGTGCCAGTGCCAGTTCCCGTGAGGATGGATAATTGTTTGTCCGACAAGATGTTATTGTCTGACAGCCACTCCTCCAAATGTTTCAGAATTATGGCAGAGAACAACTTGGGAGTCCTATCCAGTAACCAGGTGGTATGAAGAGGGAAGTAACTTGCTGGCCTTTTTATAGATAGGCACAATGAAAGCCACTTATCAACTCTCCGGAGTCTGATTTGTGGAGAGAATGGTATTAAAGACCTCTACTAAAACAGGCAACATAAATCTATCTGTGAGCAGACTATGGTAGGGCAGTAGGGATACCATCTGTAGCTGGAGGTTTAAAGAGGTTGTAACTCCTCAGGAAGTATTTAAGTTCCTTCAACGCAGGGCCGTTTTGCGGGTCAATTGAGCGCTGAGGCTTCACAGGGGTGCAAAAAATAAAGGACGCACCCCGAAGCTCAATCTCCCCCTGAATCGGCCCATGCACCCTGCCAAGCTTAAGAAAAAATCCTTTCTTTCTGAACTCAGAGCTTATGCACTCTGATTTCAGAAAGAAAGTATTTCTTTTGGAAGTCAGATTATTTATTTCTGAAGTTGGAGTACTGGGGCTCCGACTTCAGAAAGGAACTTTCTAGTTGCAAGACAGTGCTTCAGCCCCACTGCTCATGACAGAAAACCAGGGAGCTCTCCTTGCTTCCTGGTTACTGGCAGCATAGTGGAGGGGAGCCAGTAGGCCACACTGGCTGGAGCAGTAAAAAATCATGTTAGTAAGTGTTTGTGTGTGCGTGCTTGCTGCATGTTTATGATGTATTTGTGTGTGTGTATAAGTAAGGGTTTGTTATGTATTAGGTAATATGTGTGTGTGAATGAGTGGGTGCATGATGTATGAGTGTCTGGATGAGTGTGAAAACGAGCGTTTGTATGGTGTATTGTCCCGTGAGTGAATGGAGTTAGTAAATGTGCGCAATGTTTTGTGAATGAGTGTGCACACGTGTTTGTACTGGGCTAGATGCGAAGGAGTTGATTTTGGTGGGTGAAGGGTGATCTGCCATTTCTTTCATAGACCTCCAACCATGACAAAACAAAGTACGTTATGCGTTTTTATGAGGCTAGTTTGGCATTTTGTTGCAGCCAATCTAGCCATTACGTACTGTGGCATGACATGTTTTACTGGGCTTTTAGAAAAGGAATATTGACATTTGCATCTTGCACTGCATTGTGCGCATCCATGTACGGAATTAAAAGCAAGTACAACACATGCTAGCCAGAAAGTGTATTGTTTCTTTGCACACCACTGGCTGCAAAAGGTTTCATTACATCGCCCAAATTGTTTTCTGCATTTTATTTATGAAATAATTTTAACTGTTTTCCAAATGACACATAATGTGTTCAAAATCAAGGTACTAATTCTGCATGCATAATTGTAAACTTCGGGAAGTGTAGGCATGGGGTTTAGCAATCTCTTAAAACAGTTTCTATTTGTGTTGCGTTGTACTTTTACACTTCAAAATGTGTGGTGCCTATCCACTGTTTAAGGCCAATGATTGCTTCATTGAGTGTTTTAAAGAAATGAAAAAGTAAAAAAAAAGACTTCAAGGAGCATCCAAATGGCGAAATGTGCTGTTTTGTAAATCAGCATAAGAAAAAATACCCATTATTAACCCTAGAATTATGCTCATGTTATGATTATAACACTCTTTTGGGGCTTCAGCCGTAAATCAGAGTGCAGTGCAGACTATTTCCAGAGGATTATTCGGTTGTGTCTGGTGGCACTGCCTCTTAAAGTCTGCTGAGGAGTGGAGCCAATAATTCACTTTAGTTGGACCTCTTGCACCTTTTTACCTGTGTCCTTCTTTGCCAGCACCACAAACTGGGTAAGCTCAGGGTTAGTTTGCCAAAGAGATGCACACTTGAGTCAGTGCTGGGAAGACTAATAAAGGCTTTCTATTACAAACCTTTACTGAGAATGCTACACACCTTTGCAACCAGTTCATGGATGACATGACATTTGTTAGTGGGCATGATGTGTTACTACGTGGCTAGACTGTGATGATTCACTTCTCCACAGGGGAGAGCCCCTTCTCATGAAGACCGCCACCCAAGAGTCCCCCTAGGGGTGGTTTCATGAGGGAGGCACTTATGGGAGGGAGCTCACCAGCTGGGGACAAGGACGACCATCTAGGTTATGAGCCATGTCACCAAAACACATACCCCCAGCCTCTGTCCCAACCCCTCTGCTCACTCTACCGCTATCCTCACTCTAGTTCGACAAACTGTTGTCAGATCGAGAATATTGGGACGAGGAAGAGTCATAGGAAATCTGAAGATCGAAGGGCCAAGGACATTGCACAGGGGCTTGAATCCAAATGCCAACCACTGCCAACCAACCTTTATAAACAGGAATAAAGGACTACGGATCAGAAACAAAGTCCAGGGCGGTAGAGAAACAGTCATGAGAGACTGCAGGTGCATACAGCACCCGGTGCAGTAGATTCAAACGTGGTGGATGAGCAAAGGAGCAGAAGACAGTGGTGGTCACCCGCGATTGGAGTGGAAAAGGCCAGCTGGATCGGTCTGGGGAGGACAGGCGAGAAGAAGAAAGAAACAACCTAGGACACTGTCCCTTCACTGCAAGAAAGCCGAGATGCCACTGAAGCATAGCCACCTTCCCGATACCCTAGGAAGACCCAAGGATGTGCCACGATCCAACAGCAGGTAAGGGGTGGCACGAGAGCTCCAGAGGGGATGCAGGGAATGCGTGAATCCTCCTCCTACTTGTCACAGTAAGGCACGCACTACCAGGGAAGGGTTGAGGACCCTAGCCCCAAAGTCGGAGGGAGAATCCCTCACTGCATTGGCATAAATAAGACCACTGACCACCGGTCTATTGACCCGCTTGAGATCGGAAGAAAATGTACAGGAGTGTTTCTTATCATATGCCTTTCAGATGCCCAGGTGAGTAATAAAGGGTTGTGACCACTTTCTGGCCTCCTAGGGACATCAAAGCCCTTAATAAAGCCCCACCACCTCATTAGTATTTCACATAGTCGATAATGTTTGAGTTAAAAGGGTCCTTTATGCACTGAAAATCTTTTCTGGAAGTATCTGCACAATCAAAGGCCAAAAGCTAAGGCCTACTGCTGCAATCTCTGCCAGAGATGCGACAATGGGACCCAACTGTCTCCCGTCCTGCCTGGTCTCCAATCCATGCCGAAACAGGACCCACTTAAAGAAGGTAAACAGAAGGCAAAACGCATTATCTGGATCCAGAAATGCCCCCATCTCACATTGTGCCGCTGGCCGTACCCCTTACCCTTGCCCTGGACATCCCTGAACACTGGCATGCCCAAAGCCTCCACAACCAGCTAATACATCTACAGCGGTAATAATATGGACCCACTCACCAGCCGAACTACAGAAACAATGCTCCACTATCACACTGTGCATGCTCCGCACCCACTGGACCAAGTGTTGATTGCACCCTTCTTCTGCAGCCTGGCTGCAAGTTACGCAAAGTCCGCTGCCTAAATCACGACCACCGAACTCCCGCCAGCACAGTCCCTAGTTGCTCTGACCTATTGGTACGTCTGCCGCCAGTCTCTCAATTACCGTGCCGTGCACCATGTTAAATATTCCCCAATTAACGTGTTTTGTACTGATGCCCAGCAGCCGTGACTTATGCTGATAATGCCTCGATGCCTTTTTCCTCTACTTACCTTTCTAGTAACGCCTCCGTGCCTGTGTTGTACAATATCAGAAATGCCTCCATCCGTGCAAAATGTAATGCAAAGGTGCATACAACCACCAACACCAAAAATGCTACCTCTGTTAACTGCACTAATAATGCTACTTGTCCTGAGGTAACGAATGCCAAAAGCACCATTAGCAGTGTAAACATCAGTGTAAATGCTTGCATGCCTGCAAACAATTTCTGTTTTGCCAATGCCACAACAATTGCTACCTAGCCTAGGATTCTTTATGCAAGTGCTGCCCCCACGATGCAAATTCGGCTACAAATGCATCATTGCCCATGGCTGGTATGCTGCTAACGATCCTGCCCACTCCAATTCTGGAAATAAGAGCCGATCCTGCATCAATAATCCTCCTCTGAACTGTGCCCTCATCAACACCCGCTCCCTCCCAGCTCATGCCCTATACATCAACGACCTACTCACCACACGAAACTTGTATTCAAGACACTTCTAGCCCAGCCCTTTCCCTAGCCCTCCCCACTGGCTGCATGATCTTTCAAAAAGACTGCCCCTCTGGCAGAGGAGGGGGCTGGACCTCTAGGCAGGTCATCTCCTCCCTTGATGGGAGCAGCAATATTATTTCACTCAAATTGACCACAGCACCCATATGCACCATCACCATCCAAACATTCTAACACTATAAGTTTGGAGTTCTCTAAGATTTCCAAAGCCTATAAAAAGGTGATTAGCTCTGCTAAATCCACCTCCTTTCACTTGAGATTACCAATGCAAAGTCAGACACCAGAGAGATTGTTTCCATCTTTAGAGAATTTGAGGCAATTCACTAAAGACGAATACTGGTGCACCAACATCCAAACTACCATTCTTAACAAAAAAAATCACGGCCAATCAAAGTGGCCTGGTCACACCCCACCTCCTCAGACCTGAGGTCCCTCGGTTCCATTTCAAAGAGATCACGGAACTAGAAGTTGTCTCTATCATGAAAAGACTAAAACCTTCTAAGTGCAAAGCAGACATCTGTCCCACCTCAATCATCAAGGACTGCTCGGAAGTCCTTGTACCTTTCATCACCAATTTCATTAACACCTCCTTCCCCTCAGGATTGGTACCATCCAGCCTCAAGGAAGCATGGATACTTCTTCTCCTTAAACAACGCACACTGGACCCCATAGTTCCTAATAACTACAGACCAATAACAATGATCCCATTTGTATTGAAGATTCTAGCTAGAGCACCATATTTCAACATTCAACACTTCCTAGAAACCTACCATATACTGGGATTATGCCAAACTGGATTACGTCCCAGCCATGGCACCAAATCTGTGCTGCTGGATTTAAAAATCAGGGACAGTGGTAAACCAGCACTGCTCCTCCTTCTGGACCTGTCAGTCGCTTTCAACCTAGTGAATCACAAAATCCTCTGCCACCACCTCACCACCTCAAATCACTTATCTCAAGAAGCAACCAAATGGATCATCTTATTTCACGAAATAAGTGTCATGAGCGTATTTTAACAACAGGCAATTCTGCCCCCACCCCATACCCTGTGGGGTCCCGCAAGGCTCCTGATTCTCCCCCACACTTTATAATATAGTCTACAGACCGCTCATTGACATCTTGACTTCATCAGCACAGCCTACACAAATATGTCGATGATACCCAAGTCCTCCTCCCACTCTCAGGCAACTATGCAGAAGACTGGAAGACGCCTGGATGGCGGCTAAACGCCTCTGCCTAAACGGAGATAAGACAGAAATACTGCAGCTTGCCCCCTCAGCCATACTAAAAAGGCTCAATGACCAATATTCAGCCTTCAATTTAGATACTATCCGGATACCCGTCTCATAATCAGTCAAGACCCTTGGGGTGTATCTAGATGCCACTCTCCCATTGTCTCGCCAGGTCAACTTCATAGCATCCATGGCAGCCTACGTGACCAAACTACTGAACACGGCCAAAACCTTCCTTTCCACAGACAGCTGCCTCACCACGACAAGGCGATCATAGGCTCGAGGATGAATGATTGCAATGTCCACTTCACCGGTACATCCGCGAAAAACATCCAGAAGATTCAGATCTTTCAAAATAATGTGCTGCGGGCTGCCTTTAACATCCCCAAAATAGAACACATATCCGCAGCCTGGTGAGCAGCACATTGGATGCCCATCAAAGAGCGCATCCTATTCAAAACCCTGGCCATCACCCATAAGGGCATCTCACAGCACCCATGTATCTTCCCAAAAGATCACGAGATCCTACTCTTCAAAACCCACAAGATCCTTCTACGCCCATCATCTCACAAAGCCCAAAGTTAGGCAGGCAAAAGTGGGAGTTGCACTTTTTTTCTTCATTGATGCCAAACAGTGGAACTCGCTGCCACCCACCCTGGGAGGAAAGCCATCCTACTGGGCATTCTGCAAAACCCTAAAAAACCTGGCTGTTCAACTAGACCTGGTCTGCAACAATCCCTATGTCAGGCACCATTAAATGGGAAGTCGGGCCGGTCACTAATAGGGTCACATGTAATGATCTCTTTTAATGATGATACATTTCTTAACAATCCACTCCCAATCTTATATTACAGAGCTGTATTAAACCAAGGAGTCTGACCCCTCTGCTCACAAGAATCAACATATTTGATATTATCATTGGACTTTGCCAATTGTCTTGTGTGGTAATCCAACTTTAAGTGAGATATAAATAAAACGATGGCTGGATAGTCGCCGTCTAGAGTTATTTCTCATTGTTGCCATACAAACGAGAAGGTAGCCCCGTAGGTGTACTGGACACAGCAACCAAGTTCAATTGATAAACTATTCAGTATCAAGGAGCTTGCATTGTAAACCTGAAATATTTCAAACCAGAATTTTAAAGGAATGGGAAGCTATTGCTATAGTGTCTAGAACATTTAAATTCAAGATTTCTTTACTTGAATTGATATGGCCAGTCTTCAGGAAGCCAGCCTATGACTGTTGGAGAAGCATGTTTTGTAACTGAGTATTAATATGTGAATGCTTAAAATTGCTTAGGGATGAATACAAACTATTGCTGGCTCATCAGAAAGAGGCCTTTGCTAACAATCAATGCGATAATCTTAAGGCATCGTTTGAAAGCAAAAATGCTAGGGCCTTTCGGTAGATAGTATATTTGCATGTTAAAAGCACATTTGTATCAACACCCCTAAAGATTTCAGAAAAAAACCTGGTATACCCATTTTGGTACACTGTACAGGTCTCAGGAAATGGACCCACTGCTTAGTTTTGCGCTTATTGGATGAGAGGGTTTGATGTCCCGGCAGTCTCCAAAAAGTTGTTCTGAGTACGGGGCCCCACAGTCCCACCACAACATTGGCGGGACACGGTATCCCGCCGCAGCCGCCTCATCAACGGGAGATGCACCGCCATTTTAATGTCAGGCAAGCTGAAAGAAGTGCCAGCCAGATACAGCACTTCCGTGGGTCACTGTAACTTCCTCTTGTGAGCCCTCGTGTGAGGGGTGTTGCTGTCATGGGTGAAACAATGCTCACTTTCCCATGAAGCAGATGAGGGTATCTATGACACACTTCTCTCATTATGGCAGGAGGGCATAATACAGGCATGTATGTCCTTGTGCAACACACCCATATACCCAATCAAAAAGGCAAACGGACAGACCTGGAGATTTATACATGAACTCCACTCCCTGAAGAATGTGGTAGAGGCTGAGTTCCCACTCGTGCCGAACCCAGCTACAATATTGTGTAATATTCTGCCAAATGCAAAATACCTCTCAGTGATGGATTTGAGAAAAAAAAAGTCTCATTACCATTGCATCTCGACTCCTGAAATCTAACCGCACTTACATATCACGGTGTCTGATTTGAAATCACAAGATTATGTCAGGGTTATCGTGAGTCCCCCAGTGTGTTCAACAGAGTGCTCCAGGTGGTTTTAAGCAAAGTGCAAATACCCAGCACAGTGATACAGTATGTAGACAACCTCCTAGTGTGAAGTGTCAGAAGGAAGCAATGCAGGAAAGATTCAATAATTCTTTTGACCTTGCTACCACAGAAAGGGTACAAAGCAGACAAAGAGAAGCTACAGTACTGTCAGACAGAGGTGGATTACCTGGGGTAAATAATATCAGCAGAGTGGCTGAAGATAACACCTGAGAGAGTGGAAGTCATACACAGAACACCACCACCCGCACCATAAGAAAGATGCAACAATTTTGGGTACTGTGCAATTACTGTAGGGCCAGGGTGTTCAATTATTCAACATTCACAAGGTTCCTCCTCCAGGGCCTTAAATAAGTACAAAAGGTTAAAAGACCCATCAAATGAACCTAAGAGATGAAGAACAAATGTTGTGGACCTCAAAGAGGCACTGGCCCATGCACCAGTGTTGGCAACTGTGAGAAACCTAGTGTCTCACCTGCTAGTCCACGGGGAACACTCTCTCTATCGCCTTTGGATCTAGACCCTGGGGGCAGACCAGTAGGGGATGATCACCTGGGTGAAACACACTTCCTCTGGCCATGCCACATCTTGGTAAAATAGGTAAGAAAGTCTGAGTTTCCTAGTTTTAGTTCCAAGGACTGGTGTGCTGCCAACAACTTCTGCCTGAACACCAGCAAGACTGAGATCCTCCTCATTGGCGTACCTTCACCCTCCTTTCCAGTAACTCTCTGGCCGGCATTCCTTGGCCTTTTCCTACCCCCACCTGCGATGTTAAGAACCTCGGGGTCATCTCCACGCTTTCTTTCTCTGTCCACCTCTCTGATGTCTCTAAAACGCCAAACTTCCTACTGTACCTCCTCAGAGGTATTCTGCATTTCCACTCGTTCTCCCAGAAGCTCACTGTCTCTTGAGTCCTGGTTCTCTCTAGGTTGGATTATTGCAACAGCCTCTTTCTAAATCCACCTGCTACTACTCTCCGCCTTTTGCAACGTTTCCAGAATACTATCTCTCCAGTCCTGAAATGTTTCCACTGGCTCCCAGTGGCTTCAATTATTAAATTCAAGACCCTTTGCATTGTCCACAAGGCTTTCTGGGGCTGGGTCCAAAATACCTTCAGCTGTCCTTCCATAAATACCTTCCCTCCCCAGCTCTTTGCTCCGCCACCTCTAACTATCTTAGGGCAAGTTGTTTTTCAAAGAAACAAGCTGGGGGTAGATCTCTGAAGAGAGAAAGCGGAAGCAAAAAGGAAGGTCTTGAGTTGCTTCCGGAACTGGAGGTGATTCTGCTCAAGTTTGAGATAGGCAGGGAGGCTGTTCCAGATGGAGGCACCAGCCGAGGAGCTAGATCTGCCCCTAACTCTCTGCTTGGAGAAGCGTCTGACCTTCTGAGAGTTGGAGGTAGATAAGCGGAGAGCCCGAGAAGGAAGATGTTTTGGAAGATAAAGTTGGAGGTAAAGTGGTCCCAAGCCCCAGAAAGGCTTGTGGATGATGCTTGTGGGTCTTGAACTGTATCCTTGCAGGCACGGGAAGCCAGTAAAGAGATTTCAGAGCTGGAGAGATACAATCCCTGGACTTGAGGCCAAGGCCAAGTCTTGCAGTCCTTGTTAGGCAGAATCACATGCAGTACCCTTGGGGAAGACTACATGCAATTAAGAGTAGAAGGGCCTCATTACGACCCGTGCAGAATGGGTTAACGGGTCCCGCTAATGGATGCGGACCCGTTAACACCATTCCGCACGATTATGAGGTCCCCTCGCGGGACTCGGAAAGGACATTAACGGGTCCCGCGAGGGGAAGAGGGAGCTAACAACGGGCTAACAACGGGCTGGTTTCCTCAAAGGGAAATGGGGAAGGTCCGGGTTCCCAGAGGGAGGAATTACCGGGCCCTCCGAACTCCCATTCAGGGAACATGGTAAAGGAGCCCGGTTTGGCGGCAGCCATGGAGCCGATAGCTCAATCGCTACTGCCAAACATGTAATGAGGCCCCAAGTGTCAGTACAATTCACCTTTGGTACAAGCCTGTACTACACAGTTATGTGGTGGCAGTGGCTGAGCAGCCAGACTTATCTCAAGAGTTGAGTGAGCAGTAGAACAAGTCACACATAGGGCCAACAAATACAGCAATTCGAAGAAAAAAAATACTTTACTCAAGGTTTCTTGGTAAAAGAATATGCATTTATCTACACAGTCAGTTTGAAAACATTACACTAGCAAGAGCAGCTCAATATCATATACGAATATACTACAAATACACAACCAATAAGTATTGAACAAGTTCAGATCCCCTGAAGTGGGAACAAAATGGCACTTCAGATACTTAATAAAGGGGCAAAAAGACAAGGTTATCAGAATCAACAGCACAAATACTTGCATAGGCAAGGCAAAGGGTTTGGTAAACTACAACCATCAATTCAGTTAATAGGCCTGAGCCAAAGTCAATGGTTCAGAGTCTTTTTATAGGATAGCACAGTTCTGGTAGTAAACGGTTAAGTCTTTGCCACAGAGTTTAGGAGAATTTGGCTAGGTGAAAAAGTTTGACAAATGTTTAGAGAAGGACAAGCTTTCGAAGTCGGGAAAGTTTCACAAACTTTCACAGTGGCCGAAAAGATTTCCGGACCACGGTTGCACAGTACCTTTGAAGTGAAGAAGAGCTGTAGCTGAGCCAGTTGTTCCTGGCAGTTAGAGCAGATTTTGCTGTTCCTGAGCTTCAGTCGTGGGGACAAGAAGGAGGACATCGGCAGGTTACTGCACTGCCCAGGGATGAGGACAAAAGCTTGGCAAAACATCGGTTTAAGGTGTGAGTGCCTTAAAGACCACAAACTGGTATCCTTCCCACTGGCTATCCGACTTTCGACATCACTCTGCAGAAAATATGACCGGGGGGACGGTGTCCAGGTGGCTTGCGAGTTTGATGTTCCCACCAAATTCAAGGGAAGAAGTTAACCTTGAAGGGCTTCTCTGTCGGTGGAGTTTCAGGCAATTCGGACCTGCAGCAGGGCTTCACCGGTCATCCAGGAGTTACAGCAGTCCTCTTCCTTAAGCTCGTCTTCGGTGTTTTTTTTCCAGTGGTCGAATCCGATTTCCAAGTCCCAGAGACCTGCTTTTAAACAGTGTTACCCCATTCATTCCAGCCTGGCTGTCACTCACACAGCAGGGTGGCTGTCCTTGCTCTACAGCCAGCCTGCCAATCATGCCACAGTGCATTCAGGTCTCCTAGGAGCACCTCCCTCACATCTTGTCCACCCCAGACACTCAGGTGCCAGAGGAGGGCTTCAGCACTGAAGGCCACCAAAGGCCAACAAACAAAGGGACCAAACCTGGTTTGGCGTGCAGAGACAAACACAAGAAGTACCTTTCCTAAAAGAAATGGTGAAAAAAGTTGACCGGAGTCTGTTTTTACAGATAGGTCTTGGCAGCCATATTGAAAAACATGGCTGACCCGATTTCTAGCTACCGCTTCTCGTGGTCGGGAAAAATCATGGTAGTTTGATCTAAACCACTGCCACCAGCCATTTAAAGTAGGAAATGGTAACATTTGACTGTTACATAAGTGTTTTGACTCAGGGGAACCTAGGCCACCCCTTCAGCACTCTATAGAAAGATAGTGTGTGCTGGGTCTGTCATTTTAAAGAGACTAGTAAAGCCAATTTAACTTTACATGCTCTGGGAGACAGTAGTCAGTCCCAGAGAATTTAAACTTTAGGAAGTCTGAAAGACATCCCTGTGACACTGCACTGAAGGTGCTGTGTGACACACAGAAAAAGATGATGCCTATGGAGTTGTTTTAAAACTGCATAACCAAAGAACACAAAAGTAAAACGCACATCAAAATACATGGAAGAGTGGGAAAAAAAGGCTCACACTCTTCCGAGGTAAAACATCAAATCCTAGAAATCCAGCAAAGTTGCTGGGAGTCTCAAAAGGTAAGGGAAATTAGCAAATTCTTGAGAATTCTCCCTAACAGTTCTGTTCTGGATAAGTTGTAAAGGTCGAAGATTAGAGGCAGGAATATTTAGAAAGAGTCTGTTCCAATATTCCACCCTAGAGTGGACCAGAGCTCTGGAGACAGTGAGCTTCTGGGGTAAAGTGAGAAAAGGAAGAAGAATACTGAGGAGGTGCAGCTGATAGTTTGACTTCTTGGAGACGTCAGAGATATGAGGAGAATTGCATCATTCTAGGAGGCCCGAGGCATTCCTTGTGGTACGGAAGTCTGCAAAGTTTGTTTCTAGCTCATTGAACAGGAAGGCTTTGAATGAGCAGAGTTGAGCGGGTGAAAGATACTGAGATGGCAGCAGCGTGGTCAGGCAAGTCGAGTGAGATTCGGTTTGCGCAGGTGATGAGTTTAGGGTGTTGCCTTTGCTGTGCATTGGGAAGAACATAATTTGCTTAAGGTGCATGTCAATGTTCAGTGTGAAAGGTCCGCTTTGAGTGTAGTTGTCAGCCTGTGACTCATTGATGATAAAATCTTGCAGAAAGACATTATTACAGTGTGCTAATTTGGCAGAGAAGAGTAAGCTGGAGATGTCAGCAATGAAAGAGTCACTCCTGTGAGGTTGTCTGTAGATGAGGTGGAAGGGGATGGATTCCTTGTGCAATAAAGGGAATAGGCAGGTGGGTCTTTCAAACAAGGTTGTTCCGGGAGAGCGGGTGTGTCGCAAAGACGATTGCTCCTCTGTGTGATTGCCACTCTGCTTCCTGCCTTTCCTGGCCAGTTGGAATGTTGGATGCAGTAGCTTTGGAGTAGGAGGACCTCAAAATGATAGGGGGAGGATGGGGTAAACCAGGTTTCAGTGATGAATAGGGCATCAAAGTTGTTGTATGAGATGAGTTCAGCGATCTATGCAGCGCGAGTGACATTTGAGTGAGCACTGATCAACAGCGGAGGGTGAATTAATGTGGTCCATGGGTGTTGGATGGGGGTATGGATGATATTGATGAGGTTTGCTAGGCAGCTGCTTGCCAGGGCTGCCCAGGACACTTGGCCACTCGCATCCTAGTGAGAGTAGGGATAGCCTGTGGAGGGAGGAGACAAATAGTGATGTATAATGACGAGTAGCAGTAGAAGTGACTGCTTTTCAGGTGAAATGCAGGATATCAGGGTCTGGCCCTTAGCCCTATCAGGTCCGAAGAGGCACAAACATGTGAGGTCCTTGTCTTCGTCCATCATTTGCTGAGGAAGCAGGCGATGAGGTTGCCAATACAGGACTGGTGAAGTAGGTGGTGGACGGAGCAAGGAGCTGACCTAGAGTTCTTAACTAGTGGCCTGGAAAGTGTGAAAATTGTTAGTGGATGCAACAGCTGAATGGCAAGTCCTAATCATGTGACCACCAGCCTACTCAATGCTGTCTGTCTGGAGCTGGCCCAGGTATTTAAACATAAGCCCTAAAGGCACAGAAACTGGTGTTGGGTGGTGAAACTGAGTGGCAGAGCCTGCTCACATGACCAACAGCCTACTCAATCCTGTCTAGCTAGAGCTGGACTAGAGTCCTTAAGTAGAGGCCTGGAAGGAACATAAATTGGTGGTGGGTGGCGCAACTCAGTGGAAGGGACTAATTATATGAACAGCAGATTACTCACTGATGGCTGTCTGGAGCTAGCCCAGAGGACATGAGTAGAGGGGTGGAAGATGTGAAAACCGGTGATGGGTGGAGCAAAAGAGTGGTAGGGCTTAATCACATGACCAGCAGCCTATTCAGTGCTGCCTTACTGGAGCGAGCCTAAAGTCCTTAAGTGAAGGCCTGGAAGGTGAGAAAAGTGGTGGTGGGCAGGTTCAACTGAGTTGAAGGACCTGGTCACAAGTCCAGCAGAATACTAAGTGCTGCCTGCCTGGAGCTTGCCTATGGCCTTTAAGTCGTGGCCTGGAAGGTGGGAAAACTGGTGGTGGGCAGAGCAACTGTGTGAAAGAGCCTGGTCATTTGTACAGCAGCCTACCCAATGCTGTCTGCCTGTAGCTGGCCGAAAGTCCTTAAGTAGAGGCCTGAAACACATGAACACTGTTGGTGGGCAGTGCAACTAAGTGGCAGGCCCTGGTCATGTGACCAGCACCCTACTTAGTGCAACCTGCTTAGAGCCGTTCTAGAGTCCTTACATAGAGGCCTTGAAAGTGTGAAAATTGATGGAGAAGCACCTGCTTGCCAGAGCCTTGTCACATGACCAGCAGCCAGCTCAATACTGTCTGCCTGTAGCTGGCTGAGAATCCTTAAGTATAGGCCTGGAATGCATGAATACTGTTGGTGAATGGAACAACTGAGTGGCAGGCCCTGGTCACATGACCAGCAGCCTGGAGCTGGCCTAGAATCCTCATGTAGAGGCCTGGAATGCACGCAAACTGGTGGTGGGCAGAGCAACTGACTGGCAGGACATTGTCATATGACAAGAAGCCTACTCAATGCTGTCTGCCTGGAGCTGGCCTACAGACCTTAAATAAAGGCCTGGAATACATGAAAATGGGTGGTGGGTGAAGTAACTGAGTGAGAGGGCATGGTAAAATCATTAGTTTCCTACTCATTGCTGTTTGACTGAAGCTGACCTAATGCCTCATTACGAGGTCTGCGGTAACCCGCCAGTGGTACCGGCCGGTTGCTTCCAACCTCGAAACACCTAATCTGTCACCTGACATCGCGGTGCCACCGGGACATTACAAGTCCCGGCGGAGCGGGAAGTCAGGCGGGGGATTTGGTAAATCGCCATTCCCATGGAGTCCAATAGGAGTCCAAAGGGACTTCTGACTGCCTGTATTTATATCAGTACGTGTTCAAGAAAGGTGTGGGGACGGCCCTGAATAATCTCACTGTTACACTGCTAGATAAGCAGATAAGGGCACAGGGAAGATTGACCTACCTGGCGTTCCTTGACATATCCAAAGCTTTCGACTGTGTTAACTGGGTGAAACAGTTGAAGAAAATGCTGTTATAAGGGTGCCTGCCCATCACTGTTCAGTATATTTATAGCATTACATCAAGACACTAGAATCAGGGTCACGTTTAATAGAGTAGGGGCCTGCACGAAGTGGATTAGTGCAAACTTTGGCCTTCATCAGGACTGTATCCTTGCTCTCTTTCTTTTTAGCTTCTACATCTGTGATATGGGTTTCTACTGGGGGAAGGTGCAGACAAATCCCCCATCTTTTAGCCAAATCAAGGTATATTATTTAAATTTCGCAGATGACATGATCATCTGTGACCTGACACCAATAGACATGCAGAAATCATTGGAATGTTTAAAAGTATATTTGCTGAACCTGGACCTGCATTTGAATATTGTAAAATCAAAAGTTTAATACATAATACAGAATAATCCAAAAGGAAAAATGTTACTTAGAAGGTGGAGGGTCATAATTTAGAAGTGGGTGAGCATTTTAAGTATTTGAGGAACTACATTAATGCAAGAAATTGAAAATTGGTACTGTATAACACTATTAAAACATAGTTTTTAGCAGCTGCTGTTCAGTTACAGCAATTTGATTTTAAATTTGATCAATATTCTGCATTATCGATTTAAACCTTTTAGAAGCAAAAATTACTCCCACGATACATGTTTGGGGCAGAAACACACAATAACGATATAGCTTTGTCCAAATTGGAAGCTGTGGTTTGGAGGAAAGCCCTCTCTCTGACCAATTTGGTCCCTATGGCTTAACTCAGACACAAAATGGACATCATTTCTCTCCAAGTGCAGGTTGGTGGAAGGGTTTTACAGACTTACAAGCACATTTTGTCCCCTCCACAGGCTTCCCTATATGGTAAATTGTATGAAGCTATACTAAAGAAAACAAGCTCTATCCTGATGAACTGGAAGGAGAATTGCGACAAAGTTCTTGGGAAGCCACATTCCAGTGCTGAAGAACTGGTCTCCAATGCAAGAAAAATAAAACAAAAATTGTTCTGAAGGGATTGCATTTTTAGCAAGAAGGTTTCTTATTAACTTGTAGCTGCTTGATGGTCCATTTTAATTGGCTGTTTAGAGGCCACAATGTTTTACCACCTTATTTGATAAAGCACCAATTGCGAGAGCTCACAAACTCTCTTGTCAGAATAAAATTGAATTTATATCCAACAAATTAAGTCTTAGGAGTTAGATTTAAAATCCCAATAGATAGAAGACTGTCACTTTTGCACTGTAAACATTCAGACCCTAAAATATCTTTTGAACTGAATGTCATGGTTTAACCTTAGTTCTCAGCAGAAAATGTGAAAGATGTGTGCACAACATGGATGGGGCTCTGGCCACTTGGTTGTGGATACATATTTTGAATACTAATGAGATATAATTAATTGCTGTAATAGGTATTCTCAATTGGATTTTAGGACTGCAATTGTAAAATTAGAAAATTGTATTGTGATGTACTTAACAAATAACTGTATTATGATGATCTATTTACTATGGTTTTTGATCTTCTATATGTGTGAAACATTTGGTTAGAAACTTTTTTTAATTTTTTTATTTATTTATTTGTTACAGTTGGCGAACCAACTTTTCAAATATTAAATAACAATGCAGTGTATTCAACAAGTTGCATAAATTAATAAAATGCATCCCAGGAAGCACACAATCATAGTGCAAATTGCAATACTCCTCATATTCATGATAAAATACATTTAATGTGTTTTCCTTATTCTCACTTAGTCTCTTACATTCCTGGTAGTATTATTTCTAAAAATTGCACAATGGCAATCTGAACAGTTACTCTTGAGCTAGAAAACAGCATGTTCCAAATGTGATCATAATCTACATGATTCTGTACAATAAGTTTCTTCCCAAAACATTTGACCCTTGTTGCTTCTAATGCAGTGCACTCGATTACCAGGTGCTGTAACATTTCCCTCTGCTCCCTGAGTAAACAGAATCGGCAATAATTTTGCTCTCTTGGTATTAGTCGCCTTCTACATAAGATATCTCTTGTTTCATGCTGATTCAATCTAAATTTTTACATTTTTCGGCGATGTGAGTGCGATGGAGATTTTGCCAAATAATCAGCTATCGCACCATACTTTTTAAGGCCGAAAGTGCTAGAATTAAAATCCCTCAGTTTTGAACATAGTGCTAAGTTGCCAACCTAGTCATATTCATAGATCTTTCTTTTTGCACGATCTGGGTTGGTTAATAGCAACTCAATTGTTACCGCGGCATCAGCTTCTGCATTTAGGGTATGGTGTCGCCACCTTCTTGATAAACCATCATTCGATGTGAGAATGTTTTCAGCTAAGATATTCAAGAAGGATGGTTTCACCAACCCTTCTAATAGTTTTCACAACAGGGCACACTGTTTCCATAATACTTGGGAATGCAAAGAGGCTAAACCTAGTTCGAATCACAGTAACGCCAAGGGTGTTCCGGGTGACAATGTTAAAACTGCTTTCCAGTATTTTGCTTCCCAAGCATCCCAAAAACAACGGTCTCACGGAGCAAAGGCCTCGACCCCATACAGTAGGATCGGAACTACCTTCGACCTATAAAAGGTTATAACATCTTTCAATGTGAATTTACCAAATTTTCTTAGTAGTATCTTTGACTGCAAGATCAACGGTTCTAACTTACCTTTGATTTCACAGGTTTGGATTTTTAAAGTTTTTTGGTGTTCAATGTGGACTCCCAGATACTTCTATCTTGGAGCCACTGAAAGTTCACATTGATGCAAAGACCACCTCAAATTGTGTCTCTTTGAGTTTTTGTTGCAAATTAAGATTTGTGATTTGGCAGTGTTCACAATTAAATTGTTGGCAATCGTATACATTTCTAATTGATTCAGCATATTTTGTAACCCACTAGGTGTCTGAGAGAGCAAGACTAAATCGTCTACATATAATAAATAGGCTATCTTCTGGTGACCAATGCGAGGGGCATCAGTAATGCAACTTGTCAAAGCCGGACCCAAATCTAGAATGAAGAAATTGAACAGAAATGATGCAAGTGTGTTGCAATCCGGGGAGACATTTTGCCTTCCAAATTTAATTTGACTCGCATGGAGGTATTCATATGTAATTTCATCACCAAATTCACTAAAGATGGAGGACAATGATGTTGCTTAAGTTTGTCTACAAGTAATGATCTGTCAATCGAGTCAAACGCTGATTTAAAATCAATGAAGCCTAAATACAATGGGCTACCACCATCCATTTCTTTTGATTGTATCATAGAAAGGGCTATGATATTGGGGATCATTCCCATACCTTTTACAAATCCAGACTGGAGCGGATCTTTGAGTTGACTATCAGTCACCCACTTATTGAGCTCCTTCAGAATAAGTCTGCAGAATATTTTACTCGGGGCATCTAACAAGGAAATCGGACGATAGCTCTCTGGTAATTTACGATCGCCTTTTTTATAAATTGGAATTGTGATTGCTTCAGTCCAAGGCTTTGGTAGTGTTTGCTGTTGGTTAATGGCTGGAAATATTTTAAAGAGAATTGAACCCCAGATTTCTAAATGTTTTTTCATTATGAAGTTAGATATACCATCAGGGCCCACCGCTCATGAGTTACTAGAGGACATGATTAATTGTTTAATCTTGACCAGATCTAATTGCAGATGAAACTTTAGGTCTCCCTGCGGAGATGCCAATGGTTGAGAATTAAGGGGTAGCACATATAGCTGCTCAAAATGGTTCACCCACTGATGTACATCCACCACTGAAGATTGCATATCCATTTGATGATTATTGGTGGCCTGATTGAGTGAGGCCCACATTTTTGATATGTTTTTCTTGTGCTAACGTGGATAACATCCGCTCCCCATTTCTTTGGTATAAGGTTGCTCTATGTTCCAAGCACCAGTTATTATATGTTAAGCAAGCTCTTTTGGTGAGGACTGATCAGACGGACGGAGGAAGCCTTGCTAACCTTCTTAATTCCGCACGATGTGGGGTTTTCCTGATGTATAGGGATCTATCAAAAGTGTGCAAGTGAACTCTACCTTTTGAGTCACAAGGTTTTGATTGACTAAAAGCTTGCATTACATCACTATAAATAAGACCCACATTAGTCGTATGCAGAGCATCATTTTGATTGGAATCAAGCAGGATTTGATTGAAGTGTATCAAGGCATTCTCAGTCCATCGTAAGCGATTCCCACCGCAATTAGCAACAAAACAACCATTCTTCATTACCCTTGGCTGACCAATCTCAGATCTTATACCAGATTGCCAATTGGCACAGAGCAGATCATGGTCACTCACCCTTGACGGTGTCACCTGAAACGCTTGCATCTTAGACCATAGTGCAAAGTTCACATATAAATAGTCAATTGTGGATGACAAGCTACCTCTATGCCAGGTTGGTGCCGAGGGAACATCAGGACTAATGGCTCCAATCAAAACATATACATTTCTAAATGAGACTAGGAAGTTCCATCGCACCAGTCTCTCACACTGTTGCCCATCATTTTTTTCAAGACAATTCAAATTCAGGTCACCAGCCAATATTAGGTGGGTGAAGCTTTTCTCTTCATCCACCATGTCCAACAAAGCATTCAAGTCTTTAAAAAACAGGTCCGCGGTGATGGCTACAGGATTGCAATATATATTGAGAATCGCATATACGTCCCCATAAATAACCGCTGTGACTAATAACATATATGGGTTTGGGGTTGCCCATACATCTAACAAATACCTTGGACCATCTTTCAAGGCTACTACTAGACCCGCAGATGGTCTGCCTACTGTGAACTTTAGGGCAGGAACATGATGGACTTGATGCTCAGCCCAAATTAGAGGTGAAATCAACCATGTTTCTTGGAGGAGGGTTATGTCAAACCTACTTAGCCCACTCTCATCATTGTTCAGGAGGTGCTTGAAGCCTCGAGAATTCCAACTGACCAATGAGAGGGACTGGTGACGTTTAGAGTTATCTAGTTAATTTTAATTAGAATTGCAGTTGCAAACACAAGATCCCCCTCCTAGCTCTGATTGTTTGTTGTTCGTATTGGTAGTGGGCAAGGATTTGGTACTAGGTGCACATTCCGTTCTACTTGACGCCAGAGGACTGGGCGTACTATCTGTTTGCACCCTAACAACAAACCCCAGGTCGAACAAGTACCTCTTTGCTTGCCAAACCAAGTTTTGAATTACTCTGGATTGAGTCCAAATGCGAACAGCATTTAAGTTCAAATTTGATACAAATTCTACCAGAGTTAGATCATCTGATACGATGTCCTGCAGTGGCGGTACATCTGAAAAAATTGCCAAAACGGCTCTTCGATTTAAATCATACTGGGTACAAGGAGCCGGTCTACATTTGAGGATCAAGGAGCATAGTGCCGGTCGAATTTTACTTTTTGAATCACTCTTTTTCTCTTGTTTTCCTACAAATGATCCAGCGGGAACATATTTCTTGCCATTCATGTTCAAACCCAAGTTACCTAGTGCATTTTTAATGAGTGATAGCACTATATTTGATAGGTCACCTGGATTGTTCATGTGGGATGGTGTTGTCGCTTCACACAAGCCGTGGAGTTGCTTATGGTCGGGTAATTGTTATCAATAGCAACCAGGGTCGTGCTCAAAGTGGGTGCTACTAAATCAGTACTTCCATTTCTACTTATATCATCATTGATTGTGAACTTCTTCACACCATTCTCTAATGTATTGGAACCCTTGTTCGACAAGCACTGCACTACAACAGGTGCCGGCACTAATGAAGGGGGAAGATGCTGACCCTGCATATACGCATCCACCGCCTTCCTTATGTCTGCTCTATGTCGCATTATCTCCTCTGTACAGGATGTGATAATGGCCTCACTTGCGTTCTGGTGACTGGTTGTAGTCGTCAACAGTGATCTAGAGGGGCCAACCTGACACTTCCACTGTGCAATCTCTTTCATCAAGGCATCTAAAGGGGGATACTCATCCACCACCCCTACGCTAAGGGCCTTAATGGGTTCTCTTGGCTTATCTCGATTCATCATCATATATTTCTTTTTAATTGCATCAGAAACATTTACACAAGGTTTTCTATTTGCAACTATTGGAGTCGAAATGGATTTCATAAAGCGTTTAGCAGTAGCTCTCCCAATGCTTTTGGGAGTCGGTTCATTTTTTGATAATTTTATCCATGCCTTCTTTTCAACTACATTGCTAAATACTTTCTTTTTTGGGTTCTAATCCCCCATTCTCACATTAAACCCTTTGTCATTGGCACAATTAAAAATTGAATACACCTTTTGCGTAGAAGTAAGCTTCGATGGAAGAGCACATTCAGGTCGCGAATTACATATCAAAAGTGGATTCAGTTCTTCAATTACCGGCACAGCGGGTATTTCATGTATAACAGATTCAAAACAGGGTAAACTACTCCTGTATGCCTGATTAAGGGGTGTGCCTACCGACGAGTGTGGCACCGTCGGTTGGGGAACCACTAAGTGTGTTTACGTGGCTATTGAACACAAAGATACTTTCCCCCTCCCATCTGATATAGCCCTTAACTCATTGATCTCATATCCTTGTTGCGTGACTTTCTGATTTAAGTAACATAACAAATCTCTTAATGATTGGACAGCCAAATTCAACGCTTGTAGAGAGATGTTGGACTGAAGCAGGGCCAGAGCATTCAAATCCACACAAGGTTTAGTCCCACGCGAGTGCATCTCTGGGTAAGTGGAAGTGTTCGTGCCCAGGGTGCACACACCTGGGCTAGCTCTCACTGACGCGTTCGATGTAGTTGACTCATCATCAAAGCTTTGGGATGAGTCTGTACACATCAAAGGTGTGCTAGACAGATTCTCCGACATACATTTGTCAGAGAATGCTGAACCATTCATATCCAAGTCAATAATAGCAGCATCCCTGCCGCTTGTGGTAAACTTGGTATGGCAGTGGGAAGAGTCAATCCTTGAGTTAGTGAGTTTAACAGAGCCGTGTCAGAGATAGATGAATCATGTGGGCGAAAGTTTTGTTGCGCAGTAGCCAGTAATAAGACAGGAGTTGTACCTAATGTTAGGCCGGCAGTGTCTAGTGCAGGCCTTGCATTTGAAAGTTCCACACTACAAACACCCCCAGTCATCTGTACCTGAACATTGGCCACAGCCCGCTTTGCTCTGTGGGCTGATAGTGAACCGCTGCAAAACATTTGAATGTCCCCATTCACCATTGCGCCTTTTTTAGCTGGTCCCCGTGCCAGAGTCATACTTGCCAACATTTTGTGACCAAAAAGATGTAGGATTTTTCAAGTTTCAAAAATAATAATTCCCATAACAATGACATCACAGGAAAATACAAAACATACATTGTCGGCACCATTGAAGCATTCTAAAATAAACCACCCATCAAACAGCACAACATGGAAAGATGTTCAAATGTTAAAAATCTATAATTCTGAGTGGTAACTTAACACCAAATTCAATTACCTAACTTCACAGAAGGTAATCACAGAGAGCTGGTAGGCAACATTTGCCACTGCTCTGTAGCAGCAGCCTAGGCAGTACATATGTATTTCAAGTTGAACACTAAATGACATGGCGACTGATACCCCCTTCAGTCTGAAAGGCAGATGCTGTGTGATGGTTTTACACTGCCATTTGCCTTCACTGGTGGTTGCAGCAAGAGTGCATGACAGAGTCAATAGCTGTCTGGTCAGTGGATTGGTCTGAGCCCAATCAAAGTAATCACCTACCAGGCCACTGTGCAGACAAATGCATGTGTTACATGCTTTATTCTGGAGCCTGCCTTCGAGTCACATAAATCACATGCCACTGTAAAAAGCAGTAGCATCTGTCACCGAAATCTGTAGGCAGTAGGGCTGCTTAAAAAGCAGTAGCCTACTGCCTAAATCTGTAGGGTTGGCAAGCATGCGGAGTCACACACTCACACTGGACTGGCAAGGCCGTATAATTACGGATAGCTGTAAGCAACGGAGAATGATCTTTCAGAGACATGCCTAAGGTCGTAGATTTGGTCAGCATAACAGCCAAACCAGATTTGCTCTTCGCACACTACAGGCGCAATGCAAGTGATCAACAACAACTCATTGTATGTGGCCAAGAAGCGACTGGGATCAAAGGGTCTAGCCCAGCAGTCTCCCGCTGTTCGCTAAACCTGATCACACGAAACTCCCAATAGAGCTAATATGGGTTACTGAGAGTGTCAAATTATGTACAGCTGTACATTACCGACTTATGTAATGCAAGGCGCCATGACAACGCGCTGACTGGGGTCCACAGCTTTTTCTTCTTACTGTGAACGCCGAGTGCATGCACTACCAGCGCCTAACAGCCGCACAACAGCCAGTGGCCTTGCCTCTGAAGCGCTTAACGCTGCAAGGGTGGCTCGGGTTGTAATTTATGCACGGCCAAAGTCACGTGATCAGTCACGTGATGCAGATGATCCCGCCTCCTCCAGGAAGCAGGGGATTCAACAGCAAGAGCTACATCAAGCTCGCAGTACTGTTTAAAACAAGATGAAAGCAGGTAAGCGTTCCAGTTAAAATAGAATTCTTTTCCTCAGCACAGTACACACTGCTCAGCCTGCCCGAGCTGCAATTTATGCATGGCCAAAGTCACATGATCAGTCACGTGATGCGGATGTTCCCACCTCCTCCTCCAGGAAGCAGGGGATTCAACAGCAAGAGCTACAGCAAGCTTGCAGTGCTGTTTAAAACAAGATGAAAGCAGGTAAGCGTTCCAGTTAAAATAGAATTCTTTTCCTCAGCACAGTACACACTGCTCAGCCTGCCCGAGCTGCAATTTATGCATGGCCAAAGTCACGTGATCAGTCACGTGATGTGGATGATCCCACCTCCTCCTCCAAGAAGCAGGGGATTCAACAGCAAGAGCTACAGCAAGCTTGCAGTGCTGTTTAAAACAAGATGAAAGCAGGTAAGCGTTCCAGTTAAAATAGAATTATTTTCCTCAGCACAGTTAGAAACTCTATTGCACAAAAAATAACTAAATAAAATAACTGAGTGGCAGAGCCTGGTCACGTGACATGCATGCCTACTCAATGCTGTGTGCCTGGAGCTGTCCTACAGTCCTTAAGCAGAGACATGGAAGGAGTGAAAACTGGTGGTGGGTGGAACAACTGAGATGCAACGCCTGGTCACGAGACTGCCTGGAGCTGTCCTAGAGTCCTTAAGTAGAGGCCTGGAAGGCACACATACTGGTGGTGGGCAGAGTAACTGAGTGGCAGACCCTGGTCAAGTTGTGGAACAGAAAAATAATATGAGGCCGGGATGCCCAAAAAGAAACACACCAACACAAGTTACAAAGAAACATACAAGTGTTTTATTTAAAAGCTACAATAGTTACCAAGTCAATTTGACAAACGGATAGCTATTCGGCTCTCAGAATAACATAACGAACTTCAACGAGGGTTCGATGTGTTAGTGAGCGAGATCGCATATTGGACTACCCGGGCCTTTTATACAGTTTGTCCAGCCCTGGGCCAACCCTCTTTCGGGTTAACCATTCTGCGAAATTGGTCTTAGGGTTCCTTGCCAGGTCAATCCTTTAATATATGCATTTCGATTAGTTTCGCTGATATAAGTAGTACATTTACATATAGGTCAACGGTAGGACAAGGTCTCTGTTCGCGACCCCGACAAGTGGCCTGCAGGCATATTAATTATTCAGTTGTACGGAGGTCACAACGGCCAGAATCTTACTCAAAATGTCATTTGGCCTCCATTTTGATGTTCAGGGTGACTTCTACATAACAAGAGAACCTAAAATGGCGGCTCAATCCAAGATGGCGACTTACATTACTTTCTCTAAGGTTAAGACCTTGCCGTGGAGTTTGTTCGCACATGATGTTTAGACAACTTGGCGTAGGTCAATACACATACAATTGTTACAATGGAGGCATGATATTGTTTCTATTCCGACAAAGTGACCATCAGCCTACTCACAGCTATCTGCCTGAAGCTGACCTAGAGTCTTACGTGGAGGGTTGGAAGGTTCAAAAACTGGTGGTGGGTGAAGCAAGTGTGTTACAGGGCCTGGTCATGTGAACAGCTGTCTACCTGCAGCTGGCCTAGTGTCCTTAAGTAGAGGCCTCACATTTTTTAACGCAGATGGTGGTCGCAGCTACTGAGTAGCAGAGTATGGTCACATTGCCTGTTGCGTACTCAATGCTGTCTGACTGGAGCTGGCCTAGATTCCTCAAATAGTTGCCTAGAGGGAGTGACAACTGGTGGTGGATGGAGTAACTGAGTTGCAGGGCCCGGTAAAGTGAACAGCAACCTACCCAATGCTGTCTACCTAGAGCTGTCCTAGAATCCCTAAATTGAGGCCTGGAAGGTGCAAAAACTGGTGGTGGGCAGAGTAACTGAGTTGTAGGACCTGGTAAGGTAACCATTAGCCTAGTCAAAGCTGTCCGCCTGGAACTGGCCTAGAGTCCTCAAGTGAAGTTCCAGAAGTTGTGAAAACTGGTGGTGGCCGAAGCAACTGAGTGGCATGGCCTCTTCAAGTGACCAGCCTCCTACTCAATGCTGTCTCCCTGTAGCTAGCCTAGAGAACTTCAGTAGAGGCCTGGAAGACATGAAAAACTGTGGTGGGCAGAGGAACTAAGTGTCAGGGCCTGTTCACGTGACCAGTAGCCTACTCAAAGATGTCTGCTTGGATCTGGCCTGAAGTCCTTAAGTATAGACCTGGCAGATGTGAACACTGGTGGTGGGGCAAGCACTGAGTGGCAGAGTCGGGTCACGTGACCAGTAGCGTACTCAATGCTGTCTGACTGGAGATGGCCGAGAGTCCATAAGTAGAGGAGTTGAAGGTGCGAAAACTGGTGGTGGGCAGATCAACCGAGAGGCAGTGCCTGGTGACATGACCAGCACCGTACTCAATGCTGTCTGCCTGGAGATGGATTAAGTCCTAATCTAGAAGCTGGGAAGGTGTGAACATGTGTGTTGAATGTAGCAACTGAGTGTCAGGTCCTGCTCACGAGACCTGCAGTCTATTAAATGCTATCTGACTGGAGCTGGTCTAAAGTCCTTAAGTAGAAACCTGAAAGACATTAGGACTTATGGTGGTTGGAGCAACTGAGTGGCAGGGCCTGGTCACGTGACCAGCAGCCTAATCAATGCTGTCTGCCTGGAGCTATCACAGAGTCTTTAAGTAGAGGCCTGGAATACACAAAAAATGGTGGTGGGTGAGCAAAAGAGTGGCAGGCCATGGTAAAGTGACCAAAAGACTACTCAATGCTGATTGTCTGGAGCTGGCCTCAAGTCCTTAAGTAGAGAACTGTAAGGTGCAAAATCTGGTGGTGGGAGGAGCAACTGAGTTGCATGGACTGGTCATGTGACCAGCAGCCTAATCAATGTTTCCTGCCTGGAGCTGATTGAGAGTACTTAAATAGAGGCCTGGAATGCGTTAAAACCATTGGTTGGTGGAGCACCTGATTGGCAGGACCTGGCCATGTGATCAGCATCCTACTCAGTACCGCCTGCCTGAAGCTAGATTAGAGTATTTAAGAAGAGGTCTGGAAGGTACCAAAATTGTTAGTGGGCATAGCAACTGAGTGGCAGGGTTTGGTCATATTACCAGCTGACTACTCAAAGTTGCTTGCTTGGAGTTGGTGTCAGAATCCTGAACTAGAGGACTGGAAGGAGCAAAAACTGGTGGTGGCACGAGCAACTAAGTGGGAGTTCCTGTTCACGTTACCAGCTGCCTACTCAATGCTGTCTGAATGGAGCTGACCTAGAGCCCTGTAGAGGAGGTCCCAAATACAGCCCGCCATCCAACCGTCCATTTTGAAGTACCAGGAACGTTCACACCGAAATATGTGACACATGATGAGCAAATGAACCAGCAGAGAGCCGGAGTAGGGCTCTGTCCGGTACCTATCAGAAGAACAGTACCTATTGAAGTACCATGGACAATAAGGTATCCATTAAGAAAACCATATCAACAAATGAAACAAAACAAAGATCGTCTGAGTATATTCCCTGAGGAAACTAAAAAGGTCTTAATGGAAGACGAATGGTAATGTCATGAGAACCCGGACTGACTGCCAAATAGAAGCAATGACGACCATAGAATGTCGTAAAGAGACGAAAACATCATGAACAAGGATATTGTGAACCTAAAGTGAAAGGACGATGTCAAATGCAGAAGCTTAAGCCACAAGCATGATGAAGATAGTCAGCCAGTTTACGCATGTACATATGCTTGGAACCACAAGAAAGCTAAGAAAACCGTGTTGCTTGCTATGCTTAGTAGAAGGTTAGTGTGGCAAGTGCCACTATACATAATCTACCTTAGAAGAAGCATGTTATATAAGTGTAATTCCACTTTGCACAAGAAGCAGAATCAACCCAGGTTACTAAAAGCCACATGAGAAAAAGCTTCATATTTAGCAAAATCGAGAAGAGACGGCTGAAACGAAACTCAGCAGAAGCAACTCATGCCAGGAAAGCCAAGGTCGTACCAATAGAAGAAACAAACACTAGCTACATTTAATTGAAACTAAGAACAGAAAATCCTGCTTCTGGAAGGTCAAGATAGGAAGACAGGTGGGTAAAACGAAAATCAAATACACAAATTGATGGAGAAATAGGCAAATTCACAGTGTCCGAATAACGTGACCAGCCGAGCAAGAAGCGAGAGCTCAGACCTACACATGGCAGCAGGCCAGGCGAAGATATCAGAAATGTTCCAGACAGAAGATGCAGTCTTGTGGCCAATCACAGTGAAAAAATTGACACATGGAACCTCAAGTGATGATTGATTGTAACAATAATTGGAGGAAGGTCGGATAACTAAGGGGCACCCAGCACCTGGCTGACCATTCTGCATGCTACTAGGTGAAGTGGAAAAGTATGCATGGGGTTGGTGCCAATCCAATCACAATGGACCAAATAATCTAGAGTCCTATAGTTAGTAGAACCAATGGGACGTTGTTCTTTTAGTGACGTCTGCAGTAGTCATTTTTGAAGGAAGGGCTTAGATGCCCACCTGACAGTGTTTACCCAATCCCCTCACTCCGTTACCATATACAGATATAGTTCCTATATTAAAGTTACTATTCCCAAACCAATAGAATTGCATGTCAATTTTGAGTGTTGCACATCAATGATGATGAGCTTTCAGTATAAATGTTATGATTTTTATGAAGTTCATTGGAGTTGTGAAGCGAGAAGGAAGATCACTCATCCGCTGATATTCATGAGACCCCATTTCCTGTACTTGTCATTAAACGGACTCCCTTGGCCAGACCGTTGAGTTGTCCTTATTGATTGGTGTTGAAGTATATATCTGTACCCCCATCCATCTCACGGGTGCTGCTATCTTGTCTTAAAGTGATTCTGAGCAAACCCCGACTCTATGGGCCGGTTGGGGGTCTCGTAGCACAATTGGTAGCAGAGGATGGTTATTGATTATCGATTAGACAAGACACCCATTGACAGTCAAGATAAAGTAACTCTAGGCCCTCGGAAATATCACAAGTCCTTTGCCATTCGGCTGAGTAGACCGTGAAGCTCCCTGTTGACAGTGGTAGAGTAAACATAAAATCTGCAGAACGAGGTCTGAAGGGACCCGTGTTTTCCACATAACCCCTTCCCATTCCTAAAGGCAGCTGAGCGGGAGAAAAGCCAGAAAAGCCGGAAAAGGCGGTGACGAAGGCGGTGATCCCGAGCATCCAGAGACGTAACATGCGAACGGTGCATGAAAAAGACTAATGCTCATATACCTTAGAACAAGTACGGGAAAAGGTAATGGAGGGAGTAGAGAAGAATGTATATATACATGGGGAAGGAAATAATGACTCAATAATAATTAAGTAGATAGAAAGAGGATACCGGGGAAGACACCCAAGAAGTGAGAGGATTCGCCTAATTCCTACACTTTTAATATAAGCAGCTAGAAGAAACTTGCATCCAGAGTCCCAAATAAAGGGGAACAAATAAGCCACCACAGCGGTTAAAGACGCTTTTGTGAAAAGGATGGGGTTAAACTCCATGTCGGGGTAAGAATATTAGAGGCAGAGGTATATGTGGCCAGCTGGTGTTCGTCTAGTCTGTTAACGTCTGTCTTATGTGTTGTTTGTTGTGACATCATAAGTCAAAAATGTTCCTTAGAGGAACTGACATAAGATTTACGCGATTAAATTACTGAGATATTGTAGTATACGAATTGATGTTTATTGAGTAAAATAGAAGATATAAAATTTTGGGGAAAAAATCGGATTGGAGCTTGCAGTGATTGGTGCTCGCTCATATTGTTAGAATTGTTTAAGTCACGTAAAGCGTTAACAAGTGTTATATAAAGAGAAAGGGAACAGATTTAAGCATGGAAGACATGACTCTATTACCACAACTCTGTAAACAGTTGCCGAAATATGACCTTAAGGTGAAAAAGTACAGTGCAGAATGGGTTAAAGGAACTGCCCACAAAATGTTTATGCCTTGGCCACAGGGCGGGTCATTATCTAAAGCTGTCTTGCAACACATGAAGACATACTTCCACCATACACGGGCAAAAAGTTACACACACGCCTAGCTAGTCTAGAGTTGTGGAAAATGTATCAACAAGACAAGGAAGAGGAAATGCCATTAGACTGGATACTTAACGCATGCACAGAGGGGGGTGAGACGCCCTCAGCGCTACCCGCCCCATCTGAAGCATAAATTGAAGGAGGAAGGGTTATATAAAGAGAAAGAGAAAGGGAACACCTTAAACCTAGCACTTGCAAATTGCTGGCTGCACTACCACTGTTGGTTGCCTTTATTATTTATTTATTGTTATGTATCTGTTTCTCCTCTGCTTCACACTTTCCACTTCTCCCCCCTTCCATGCACTTTTCCCCTCCCCCTCTCCCATGCACTTGCGCCTTCTCAATGTCACTGGGCCTAGTAAGATCGCTGTTTTGTTCTCCCCTGTTCCCCTCCCTTGCCTTGTCGCGCTCTGAAACACTTGTGTACGAGCGCAATAGAAATAAAACATCAATATCAATATCAATACCGCTCTGGGAACTTAAAGCAGCCACAGGTTATAGCAACCCAGCATATGAGTCACCTACGCAAAGTAGTGACGAAAATCAAGATAAAGATAGAGCTAGAGATATTACCTCCAAAGTCCCAAGGGACAAGGAGAGATGTGAAGACTAGAAAAAAGACCAGACACAGGCGAGTATATCTCTCGAGGCAGAGAGAGAAGGCAAAAGATGGAAAGGAAGCAAGGATAGAACTGATGAGATAGCATTCGTAAAGAACAAATGGCTGTGAGGGCAGATTTTATTGAAACTCGATGGCAAAGGCATTGATGACGCGAAACAAAAGGAGAAGTTAGATGATGTACAGAGAAAGGAGAAGGAAAAGGAAAAAGGATTGAGAGAAGAAAGAATAAAAAAAAAGATAGACAGAGACGAGAACAGTTATATCACAAAGAGCAAGAAAGGCAACATGATCGTAAACAGAGAATAGCCAATGATCAAAACAGACAACATCAGCGAAGAATAGAGGAAGAACAAAGGATACGAGAGACAAGGATAATGAGACAAAGGGTAGAGGATATCCGAAGGGCAAATTAACGTAGAGACACAAAGAAAGAGGAAGAAGATAGGGTCAGAGAAGAAGCGAGGAAGCAGAGAGAATTTGATGATGATGTAGAACATAAGTGAAGACAGAGAGTATGCAATCTTGAATATCTGGAAAGAGAGATTAAAAAACCTGATCCAGTGATAGACTGGGAGGACATAGAAGAATTCTTTCCTGGGTACGATTTGGTACCAGGCAAATCTAGGGCAAATATTGAGGATGACTTTGACACCAGAAGCATCAGAGAAATGATCAATAGGATATATGATGAAATGGGGCTTGAACAAGTACTCCAAGGGGAGGGGGTAGAAGAGCATCTAGAGAGCATTCAGCTTTACGATGCTGAGGATGTCTCCCAAAGTAGTCGAAAAAGAGAATTGTCCCTAGACAGATTGGAAATAAGCAGGAATAAAGATGATGCAAGACATTGCACAAGTTGGGCGCAGACAATGTCTGACACCGAAAGAGAGGGACATGAGGAAAAGGAGGAAGAGAGGAGACACGAAAAATGATTCCCAGGTGGGAAAGTGATAAAATGGCTATATTCTAGTGAGTCTGCACCAAGGGCATCAGAGTTAGCCACACAGTCAGACCAACACAAAGAAGTATCTCACGGTCAGAGGGGGGTGTCTCCAACACCCTATGTGATCCGGTTTAAGACATTGCCTGGTAGGCGGTGGTGGGGGAATATTACTCCTGCAACAGACAGAAGAACAATGAGAGAGGAAAGAGAGGACTATGCATCCCAATTTCCGTTGCTCAAGAAAGGTGGAGCAAGACCAGAGTACATTCCATGGCCACACATGGATCGAGAAAACCTGAAAAATAATCTTCCAATGTTGACATCGGCAGATGGAAAATGGATACATGAGCTAGAAAAAATGACAGGAGAGAACACGGTAGCTGTAGGGGATATCAAAGGTCTCCTAAACGCCATACTCAGTGATAGAGCAGATGATGTGTCTACACGGGCAGGTTACCCTGGTGTGACCACAGTTAATCCCATGCATGACGGAGCTCCATTTAACAATTGCTGAACCGCAGTGTGGAAAGCACTACGACTGCTATCCCCAGATACTTCCGACATGGGAGCTATCATGACTCGGAAAATGAAGGAGTCAGAAGATCCGTTGATTTACATACAGAATTTCCAAGACGCATGGATACTCGAGACTCAGGAATCTTGGGGGAAGTCTATACCCATGTTCTACCACATATTGTGCCAAGGGCTGCCAGAGCCGGTACAGAAACAGCTCCAGAAATTGGTAGGAATCGAGGCCAAGCCATGGTCAGAACTACAGTTGACCATCTCACACTATTGCAGGCTGCTGCAAGAAAAGAATCACAAAAAGGAAGCTGTGCGAAAGGGTTAAGAGGCAAAGAGGCAAAATGAGTGCAGAAGAAATTGTCAAAATATGCTCTTGAAAGAGCAATGATAACTAGCATGGCTGAATCAAGCATGCCACAAGTCAATAATCCACAGCATAATAATCAGGGCAGTCTGGAGTTTTACCCCAGGGGAAGAAGATTTAGAGGAAGAGGATGGCAGAGTAATCAGGGAGGTTTCCAGAACAATCAAGGAGGTTTTCAAAACATGCAAAATGGCAATCAAGTTATGTCAAATGGGCAAATGATCAGACCACCGCCAGTATGTTGGTTGTGCGGGATGACGGGGCATTTAGCGCGCACATGCAGAAATCAAGGCATGATGCAGAACGGCCAAGGAATAGGAGCAGGTACGGTGAATCCACCTGCGTTTTTACAGCAGGGCGTTGCACAAAATCACACAGTGCAACAACAAGCGCCAGGAGCGCAACACGGCTTGCAACCTCCGAATTCGGTGAGTTTTCCACAAGGACAGTCCCAACAGTCACTGATGCAACTGTCATAGACAGTAAGCAAAAGACAGACTGTGAACCTTGGAATGAGGAGTAACACTGGTGATGGGGGAAGTCTATTTGCACAAGGTGAGACTTAATGATATATGGACTAGGACAGCTCACTGGGAACCCTGAAGTGTTCTATCCTATCAGTGACACCAGTCCCTCACCGGGAACCAAGGGTGGATGTTGTTATAGTGGATAAAGAATAGTCCTTTCTCATTGACACGGGTGCAACACGTTCGTGTATAGGTGAAGGCAAGTTTTCCTTGTCCGGCGATGCTATAAATACTCAGAGTTTCACAGGAACCACAAGTTCTGTTCCCTTCTCGTTCACAGAGGAGGGCATAGTATGTTCAACTCCAGGAATGCACTATTCAAACATATGCGAAATGATTAGAGCATACGCAGGACACACAGCTATGAGGGCTATACCATTAGAACCAGAAATATTTGCATATGGAATATGTGTGTTAATGGCAGGGCTGCAAGGCCTTGCTGAAAAAACTATGAGGAGCCCAGACAAATTTTTGTACAGGCCAAGAATGCCTATGCATGAGGAAAGGGGACAAGTATTTCCCTTGATAATACACACAGCCGCGATGCAAGGAAAAGTAGTTTTGATCGATTGTTATGATGATGAAGGCCGACAATGGTGCACAGTAATCGCCATTGAAGAGGGGTACCGATTGACGGACGTCACTGATGACGATCTGTTTGATGAACAAGCAGACGGAGGAGAAACGACAGTGGAGGTGAACCTCACCTTTTGGGTGAAAATGATCAAAAGAGAAGTGCCTCAGAGAAAGATGTTAGCACAGAACCGTCCCGAATATTTCGAGGACGACATGACCCAGGTGCCTGTCTCAGTGTGGACCACAGGACCCTATGACGTAGGCTTATTGAAAGGAGTCGGAGAAGTGAAGATTAAACTAAAGCCAGGAGCAATTCTACCGAAAGCATAGCAATACCCCATGTCCAGGGAGGCCGATGAAGGAATTTTTAAGACAATTTCGTCTATGATGGAGCAAGGCATCTTAGTGACGTCAGAGTCACCATGTAATACATAAATGTACCCTGTGAAAAAAAGTAAAGGAGGGTCTCGGAGGCTAGTTCAAGATCTAAGGCTGATAACTGATATTGTTGAGGCCGAGTTCCCTTTAGTCCCGAACGCGGCTACAATCCTATGTAATATACCTGTTGAGGCAAAATATTTCACAGTGATTGACTTGAAAAATGTATTTTTCTCAATCCCATTACACCATGACTCACAAGATCTGACATCATTCACGTTCAGACAGATGCGTCTGAAAAGCACGAGGCTACCCCAGGGGTACTGTGAGTCTCCGTCTATCTTTAACAGAGTCCTGCAGATAGAACTAAGCAATATTGTATTAGAAAGTGTTGTCTTGCAGTATGTGGATTACATCTTAATTTGTAGCACGACAGAGGAGCAATGCAGACACGATTCTGTTCATCTATTGACTATATTGGCTGAAAAAGGATATAAGGTTGACAAAGAGAAGTTACAATATTGTCAATGAGAAGTACTCTATATAGGTCAACTGATCTCTCATGAAGGGAAAAGAGTTACCCCAGAAAGAGCCAAGCCACACACGTTAAGGCTTTCTTAGGCCTGTGCAATTATGTCAGGGCATGGGTCTTCGCCTACTGCTCTTACACCAAGCCTTTGCTTCAGACCCTAAAGAAGGCACAAGTGATGAAAGAAAAGAGGAAGGATTCACTGAAATCAAAAGAGCAATTTGCACAGCACCAGTTTTAGGAATCCCCAATTATGCAGAGGAATTTTTCCTGTTCTCACACACGAATTGCAGCGTTATGATGGCAGTGCTCACACAGAGAACCAAATACTATAGTGGAATTTTGGACCCAGTGATGAGGGGCCATTTCCCGTGTGAACAAAGGTTAGCTGCTGCGGCATTCGCCATAGAGAAAGCTACTTCCATTGTAATGGTATGCTCGATAACATTGTACATTGAGCACTCGCTATTTGCTATTCTATAGAAACCGACGGGCACACTAACAACTCAGAGAGCTTCTGCTTATGAAGTGATTATATTGAATCCTTCAATTAAAATAGTCTGATGCAAAATAGTGAACCCAGCTATGTTCATAGCAGAACCAGTCACTGAAGGAGAGCCAATACATGACGGTGCAAATTATGAAGAATTCTATGATGAAACCCCCAGAGTGAAAGAAAATGCATTGGCAGAAGGAGAAATTGTCTTCATTTATGGTTCTTCGAGAATCGATCAAAATGATGGGCAAAGATATACAGGCATTGCTGTGATGAATCACACAGCAAATGGAGAATTTCGAGTACTACTTAGTGCACAAATACCTTCTCATTATTCAGCACAGGCTGCAGAATTATTGGCGTTGATACTCGCAATTGAGAATCACGCAGACCAGGAAGTAACGGTGTACAATGACTCCGCCTATGTGAGGTCAACAGTGCATGCAGGCTTAGCGCGCTGGAAAAGGAGGGGCTACCTCTGAGCGGACGGCACACCAGTACAGCACACAGCCTTATTGGACAGGCTGATTAAGAAACTACAGCTTCCAGTGGGCATAGCGGTCGTGAAATGCACCACCCACATGAAGGGGACAGATTTTATCTCACAAGGAAATCAAGCAGAGTGAGACGATCATGGAGGTGGAAGTCGCTCACACAAATGAGAAAATGATTGTTGCATGGAGTGCACCTCAAAAAGCTACTATAATCTGGGACAAACACAGTTGATGGAACTCCAAGGGGAGGCACCACAGGAGGAGAAAAACATATGGAAACAGCAAGGGTGTTCTTTAAACCCCTCAGAAAGCTTCTTTAAACCAGTAATGCCTATAGCCCTGTTAAAAATAGCGTTGGAGCAGTTACACTATCCAGCACACATGACAAAAGAGAATCTAGCGGCAACACTCACGGCAAGCACGTTGCATTTTTTATAGTGAATTGTATAATCTGCCAACAGTTCACAGATGAGCACACATTAAAAGTAATGAGAGGAGTCATACCTAGCCCAAAGGGACCATTTCAGCACTTGCATGTCGATTATGTTGACATGATCCAAGTATGTAATGCGTACAGATACCTAATTGTTGTGGTGTGTACATTCTCTAGATGGATAGAGGCAGGTCCATATACATACCCAGACTCTACCTGTGTGGCCACATTTTTAGTGAGGGAGGTATTTCCCAGGTGGGAGGTTTGTGAAGTCATGAGATCAGATAACGGGACCCATTTTGTAAATTAAGTTTTTGAACGGATTAGCTTGTTGCTTGGTAGAAAGCACAAGTTCTCTTCGGCATATTACCCACAAGGTAACAGGATATGTGAGAAGCTCAATGACCTATTCAAAGAGAAGATAGCAAAGTTGAAGCTTACTCTAAGAAAGGGATGGTTACAATGCCTTCCTTTGGCACTGTATGCACTCAGAAACCAACATGGTTCCTACCACCATCTTATGCCACACAAAATAGCCACAGGAAGAAGAATGCACACTCCCTGGACACCCCAAGACAGAGCTAAATGTGATGCCCAGTCAACAGGAAAGATATTAGGGTCTGAAATGCAAAATTACTTGAATTGCATGGCATTTTGACTTACTGTAATTTCAGGGCCGCTGCAGCAACAACGAAAAGGGTGCAGGGCAGCACGGAACACAGAAGGAGACACTACTATAGGCACAGCTCAAGGACTTTGTGTTCCATCCATTTTCCCTAGAGACACAGTCCTGGTAAAGAACCATATGAGGAAAAAGTCGGACGAGCCAAGCTTTAACGGTCCCTTTACAGTGGAAGACTACACTCCCTCTGCAGTAAAGCTACAAGGAAGCAGAGCTTAGAATTTATTTGGGTGACATCAAACCATACATCGGAGAAGGCCCCCTGCCTGCACCCCAGCATGAAGAGACTACAGATGATGGGGAAGAACCACAGCACGTGCAGACGAGATCCATGAAGAGGAAGAAGGATGCATGATCAGCAGCAAAGTAAAGACAAAACACTTGTGTGCAAGAGTTGTGGTTTCACTTTGGACCTTCGTCTGAGCAAAAAAGAGGATACAGACATAAAAACAGACACTCTGTGCATCCTAGTTGCAGGGTGAAGAAGAAAATTGCATTTATAAACGACAACATAGTCTGTCAACTTTGAACTTTGGACTGAGACACACTGAAGCCTTGATTATAAATGAATATGCCAAATTTTGATCGAGGAACATAAATTGGAAGAAAATACAGTATCCAGATTCCTTCCACACAGAGACCTTTTTTGGAATCACTTATGGTGTCCCACAGTAGCGACATCACCAAATATGTGGTGACATGCTTCGATCTAGTGCTAAAATCTAGTGCTAAGATCGTACCTGTCATTGGTGGGGAGGCTGACCAGTGTCACTGACTTCTTCAAGATCCTGAAAATGAAAAGACTGTAAGGAGATTGCTTACTGTGATTGCCAAGCAGTTCCTCCTACTTCCAGAGTACAGTGAGAAAAAAACAAATGTCCCAAGCGGAGAAGGAAGCAAATGAGCTTATCAACGTACTGTTCTTTCTCCTAATTGAAGACTGTTCTGATCTAGTCGGTAGAATGACAGATGTATTAACTTTTCTTCGAGATCCAGCAAATAGAGAATGTCTGAGCATAGTCCTAAACAGTATTGTAATGCAAGTAGCTCTCTTTGAAAGCCTACAGTCCTGAACCTCAGCAAGACATGACAAATGTCCCTGTCACCAGAAGACAGCAGGTTGGCAAGTAACATTTTCTTTTGCCTAATAGAGGATTTTCCAGAACTTGTGGGGAGACTTGTAGATGTTGACGTCCACACATTCATCAGAGACCCAGCTAATTCTACACAGGTGGGCATGCTTGTGCATTGGTATTGTGATGCAAGTGTAACTTTCTAACCATCAACAGAACTATTTGAGAAGATTTTAAACTTTCCGCCGAGGTACAGATCGAGAGAGCAGTGCCAGAGATCTCATTTCTTATTTTTCATATGGACAAGGACACAACATGTCTTCGGGAATGAAGCAGATCAGGGGCACAGACTGGGAGTTAGTATATTTTGAACATGCACAGTAAAGAGACCTGCTGAATTATTGCCTGATTTGGATACTCCCCCTAGCCTAACAAAAGAACTGTGTCCAGAAATAATAGACAATCTAGTGTTCAGACAAAGGGGGACAATTGTGTAAGTACCTGTAGATCGCAAACAGAGATCCAGAGATAATATTGTTTAGAACGGTATTAAAAGTTAGCATATTTTAACGGATAATCGAGATGGGGATCCAGAGCAGCAATCTCGTCCTCCCGCAGGAGGAAAGACGTCCACACTTTTCTGGGGATAAAATGCTGCCGATAAACCTACAGAGGCATAATTTATTTATGTATTATATTTATCTTTGTTTTACTGTCATTGACGATCAGAACCACATTCTTTATTGGTGCACAAGCGTTCCAGTTCTAGTGAAACCACCTAATGATGCACGCATGAAGCCTACGAAAGCACCCAGACCCTACATAGTCATTCCAGTTCCTAGAAGATCTGATGGTGGAATGAATGAACTTGAGATGGATGCGATTAGCAATGACATACACACACTTGTGGTAACAAGCAAATTGAAAAGCCAGAGACAGGGTCGGCAGAGTATGAATGTAAAAAGGTTACTGACAACAACACGCATGCAAACATTGAATGCACACACACCAGGCCTAGTGTCAATGACTGCAGAACCACAATATGAAGTGTGGAAGAAAAAGAGACTGCCAACTGTGAGAGGTCCCATTATAAGTAAAGAGCCAAATGAAGAAAGCGGATGTCATGGAGAGACAAGAAGAGTCAGAAAGAAAGCCAACATAAACTGTGGTATTAGAAGGGGAATGCTTTATTTGTGCACTCGTACCGTACAGCATGGGGAAGTCCAAGATCTTTGTAGCTGTGGAAATTGATGTCCAAACAGCACACTGTCTTTCGCATGTAGCAATGTGCAAGACCAGAGGCCAGTTCATGGGTAGTGATGCCTCACTGAAACGGGCAACTGAAGCAACCGATCCAAATGAAGACAATTATGTCCAGGACATAAAGACCAGAAACAATGGAAAAACAAAACATATTGTGATCAGATACGAGAAGCCTGGAGTTAAAAGAGCAGAATCAGAAGAGAAGCAAATCAGACACTAAATGTCCAAGGAAAAACCCCAGAAGAGGCTCAAAGTGGGAAGAACAGAGGCCAAATGCAGATTTGGGGAACAGTGCTTTCACCAGACGGATGGTAGAAAGGAGTAGTGATAGGCAGAGCATGGCTGGTCATTGATCAATACAAGCCTTCATCAACATAGTGCGAGATGGATGCAAGCTATTGTGGCCCAAGCTTGCAAAACTGCTAACATGGGTTGAAGACAGAGGAGGACCCTTGCAGACAGTGGCAATAGAAAGCCCACAATTCTGCTTAAGGAATAATGGCACAAGAAAAATGGGAGAGAATCACAACTGTGAACACATTTTTGATGCTCCAGGAATGGTGCATGAAACTGCAGTAATTATGGATCATTATTGGAGATGTGGATCCAAAGCATACATCAGACTGCCTCGAAACTGGGGAGGTGTATGTACAATAGTGACTGTCCACGTTCCAGCGTTGGTGATACCGAAAATTTACTTGAATATTGACAGTTTTCGAAAGCAGATGCGCACCTGAGAAAGAAGAGATCTGTGAAACTACTGAATCGAATGAAGAGAGAAAATTACTTTTCTGCCAAATCAGAAGAAGCTTTTCATGCAATCCCATATGAACATAGGCTGTTTAGCCTCACCTCATCAGTGTTCGCAGCAATCTTCATGCCAAGATTCCAAGTTGGAGCAAATACTAAATGGTTGCAGATAACCGGATGGGAGTTACTGCAGACCATCAACACAACCAAAAAGGGATTCAACGCAATCAAGGAGGAGTTAAGGGCAATCCGATTGATGCCTCTCCAGAACAGATATGCACTTGACATGATCACAGCTATGGATGGAAGAGTTTGTGCAAAATTTGGAGAATCATGTTGCACATTCATACCATCACACGATGAAGAGAATGGAACTCTAACGGAGGCCATACGTATGCTGACAAAACTACAGAATCAGATAATTGATGAAAATGACGAAGTAGACGACGACAGTTAGTTTGGATCACTGTTCTCATGGTATCCACAATGGATAGCAGATGCATTCAAGTTCCTAGGAGCCCTGCTAGTGATGATATTACTATGATTCTGTGTTATCAAGATAATAATCTCTCCGTCCCAGAAAACGGCAAAGAAAGCCATAGGGATGAAGATCATAATTAATGTCCAGCCAGGATGGAAACCCAAAGACCTGACTGACGAAGAGATAATAGACTTTGTGAAATCTAGCATTCATGCACCTGAGGCAAGCAGGAAGTTTAAAAGGAGTAATAAAGATATGGACCCCAAAGAGATATTTCTTCAGACTATCATGTATAGACCCAGAAGATGAAGAAATTATGGACCCAGGCAATGAAGAGAAAGTGAATACAGAGGAACCAAAGTAGATGGATCCAAATAAGGAGGTGAAAGTGGTCGAAAATCTCCCAGAGGGGGGAGTGTAGAGGAGGTCCCAAATACAGCCTGCACTCCAACCGTCCATTTTGAAGAACCAGGAACGTTCACACCGAAATATGTGAAGTATGATGAGCAAATAATCCTGCAGAGAGCTGCAGTAGGGCTCTGTCCAGTACCTATCAGAAGAACAGCAACTATTGAAGTACCATAACCAAGAAAACCATGGACAGTAAGACATCCATTAAGAAACCTGTATCAACAAATGAAACAAAACAAAGATCGTCTGAGTACAGTCCCTGAGGAAACTAAAAAGGTCTTAATGGAAGACGAATGGTGATGTCACGAGAACCCGGACTGACTCCCATATAGAAAAAATGATGACCCGAGAATGACATAAAGAGATGAAAACGTCATGAACAAGGCTACCGTGAACCTACAGTGAAAGGATGATGTCAAATGCAGAAGCTTAAGCCATGAGCGTGATGAAGATAGTCAACCAGTTTATACATGTACATATGATTGGAACCACAAGAAAGCTAAGAAAACCGTGGGGCTTGCTATGCTTAGTAGAAGCATAGTGCAGAAAGCACCACTATACATAATCTACCTCAGAAGAAGCACATTATATAAGTGTAATTCCACTTTGCACAAGAAGCAGAATCAACCCAGGTTACTAAAGGCCACATGAGAAAACGCTTCATATTTAGCAAAATCGAGAAGAGACGGCTGAAACGAAACTCAGCAGAAGCAACTTGTGCTAGGAAAGACAAGGTCGTACCAATAGAAGAGACAAACAGTAGCTATATTTAATTGAAATGAAGAACAGAATATCATGTTTCTGGAAGGTCAAGATACGAAGACGAAGACAGGCGGCGGGTAAAACGAAAATCAAATACACAAATTGATGGAGAAAGAGGCAAATACACGGTGTCCGAATCCCATGACCAGCCGAACAAGAAGAAGCGAGAGCTCACACCTACGCATGGCAGCAGTCCAGGCGAAGATATCAGAACATTTACAGACAGAAGATGCAGTCTCGAGGCCAACCACAGTGAAATAAATTACACATGGCTACTAAAGTGATGATTGATTGTAACAATAATTGGAGGAAGGCTGGGTAATTAAGGGGCACCCAGCACCTGGCCAACAATTCTGCATGCTGCTAAATGAAGTGGAAAAGTATGCATGGGGTTGGTGCCAACCCAATCACAATGGACCAAATAATGTAGGATCCTATAGTTTGTAGAACCAATGGGACCTCATACTTTTAGTGACCTCTGCAGTAGTCATGTTTGAAGCAAGGGCTTAGATGCCCACCTGACAGTGTTTACCCAATCCCCTCACTCCGTTACCATATACAGATATAGTACCTATATTAAAGCAGATTAGACACAGCTGTCTGCCTGGAGCTGGAAGGTGTGAAAAGTAGTGTTGGGCAGACAACTGAGTGGCAGGGCCTGCTCCCGTGTTTAACATCCTACTCAATGCTGTCTGCCTGGAGCTGGGCTAGAGTCCTTAAGTAGAGGCCTTGAAAGTGCAAAAACTGGTGGTGAGCGGAGCATTTGAGTTGTAGGCCCTGGTCACCTGAACAGCAGCCTGTTCAAATCTGTCTGCATGGATCTGTCCTACAGTCCTTAAGTAATGACCTGGAAGCTGTGAACAGTGGTTGTGGGGGAAGCAGCTGAGTAGCAGAGTAGCAGAGACTGGTCTTGTGATCAGCAGGCTGTTCAAATATTTTTGCTGCCCGAGTAGAAGCCTAGGAGGTGCCATATACAGGTGGTGGGCAGATCAACTGAGTGGCAGGGCCTGGTCAAGTGACTAGCAGACTACCCAAAGTTCTTTGCCTTGAGCTGGCCTAGAGTCCTTAAGTAGTGAACTGAATGACATGAAAATAGGTGGTGGGCAGAGCGACTGAATGGCAGGGCCTGATGAAGTGGCCAGCTGCAAACTCACTGCTGTCTGACTTCAGCTGGTGGAGAGTCCTTAAGTAGAAGCCTAGGAGGTGCAAAACACAGGTGGTGGAAAGATCAACTGAGTGGCACGGTCTAGTCAAGTGACTAGCAGCCTAATGAAAGCTGTCTGACATGAGCTGGACCATCGTCCTTAAGTAGAGCCCTGGAAGGCATGAAAACCAGTCGTAGACGTAGCAAATGAGTGGCTGGCACTGGCAACATGACCAGCAGACTATTCAGTGCTGCCTGCATGGAGCTGGCAGAGAGTTCTTAAGTAAAAGCCTAGGAGGTTTGAAATACAGGTCGTGGGCAGATAAACTGAGTAACAGGGCCTGCCCGGCAGCCTACTCAAAGCTGTCTACTGGAACTGGTCTTGCGTCCTTAAGTAGAGTCATGGTTTGTATGAGAGCAGGTGGTGGTTGGAGCAACTGAGTGGCAGGTTATGGTCATGGGCCAAGCTGCTGACTCAATTCTGTCTGACTGGAGCTGGCCTAGAGTGCTTATGTAGAGGTCTGGAAGGTGCAAAAACATTTGGTGTTTAGAGCAACTGAGTGGTAGGGCCTGTTCACGTGACCAGCAGCCTACTCAGAGTTTACTGCTTGCTGCTTGCCTAGGGTCCTTAAGTAGAGACCTGGAAGGTATGAAAACTGGTGGTGGGTGGAGCAACTGAGTTGCAGGGCATGGTCTCATGAGCAGAAGCCTACTCAATGATGTCTGGCTGCAGCTGTCCTACACTCCTTAAGTAGATGACAGGAAAGTTAAAAAACCTGTGGTGGGAGGAGTAACTGAGTGGCGGTGCCTGGTCAGGTGACCAGCAGCCTACTCAAAGCTGTCTGCATGAAGCTGTCCTAGAGTGCTTAAGTAGAGGCATAGATGTCATGACAATTCGTGGTGGGAGAAGCAACTGTGTATACTAATGTCATTGTGGCCTTTGTTACATCAGCCAAACTTGGAGGGCAGCCCATAGGTGCATTTCTGAGCATCATTCTCAGATCAACAACTCAGCTCCCATGGTTTCACACTACTTATCATTTCATCAGACATCCATTGATCTATGCAGTGGATCATAGATGAGGTTAAAGCCTCCTCTAACGTGCAATGCTTGTTACCTCATAAAGAAGCAAGATTGATTCACAAAATGTAGACCTCAGCTCAGGTTTGAATGATCTATTACCTACACTTATGCAGTAAAGGTGCAAATTGAATGCTGCCAAGGGGGATGCACCTATCAACTACGTAAATGATCAGAGGACACAGTGGGAAAGGTGAGGGGTCACTCCTGAGTATTAGGACATCATTGATTGTTGTGCTGTGTTAGCTATGTGCAGTCTGTGCATGCGCAGTCAGAGTGGTCCATGGGGACGAGTGGGATTGGGTGCACTGAGGGGGGCATGGGGCATAGGGGCATGCAGGGGATAGAGAAAAGGGACCGGGGGAGTGGGTTGAAAATGTAGTGTAGCACAGTGTGAACAACATAACAGCCATTTAGAAGTATAGGCTGCAAGTAAGTAAATAATTTGTCTTTTTGCAGTCACAGGCCTCATGGACTTGGGTAAGTATGAATTTCTCCAGCACTCAGATACAGCAGTGTGTTGGAGAAATGTTGCAAGGTGGAAGTTCTCAGGAGAACGTAGCCAAGGGACAAGGACCAGTGAACATTTTCGAGGCCAGTGAGCTAGGCACCTGGGTGCTTGCTGGGAACTTTTTATTTATTTTTATTATTTATTTAAAGTGCACTTGGATTGCATTGCAACCTTTTCACACTGACACGTACACAAACATGTTAAAATATAACAACATACACATTAAAACTTCACTTAAAATATGCTTCAAGGCATTAACATCATAAAGTTCACAACATAAAATCAATATTATACTCAGTCTTCATTTCTTATCATGACTTTCTAACAAGCTACTTCCCAGACATGCATCACCGCTGTTGACAACACTAGTGAGTCTGCTCTTAACGAAATAGTCCAAAATATGTAGGCAGGATTTTGGAATTTATCATAAGCGCAGCCATAAGTGCTTTGCAGCATTTCACATTGTGTTAGCACATGCCTGGCTGTTTCAATTGCTTTTCCACAAAGTCTACACAGCCTGTTATTTTGAAACACCATTATTGTCTAGAGCCTGACTGAAAGGATAAACCTAATCAGGGCGGGACAGTGCCTTTTTATTTAGGAAATTGAGATATGTAAGGGCCTGCACTGTATCATAGGCCCTTGCTTTTTGGAGGAATCTTAGCTAGATTAAGTCTGAGCTATATTTACAGGATTGGCGTAACACCTATATCATCTAGGTACTTTATGGCTCTAGTGTCCAAGTTGCTAAACCATTCACTTATCTCATACCAACAAGCATGTTGAAGAGTGAGTGAGAGAAGGCTATCCAGGCCTACTAGTGCATATTTTATCTTGGCCTAGAAATTACAGGATGCTACTGACCATAACATACCGACAGAGGGAAGCCCTAATTCTAGTCTGATAGCCTGAATAGGCGTGCCTGGGGGCAAATTTAGCATAGATCTGTAAGATCTTTCCCTCTAGTTTGCCCACTGTCTCTACCGACTTCCATGGGAATACTTCCAGGGTATACAGAATTGTAGGCAGAATTGATACCTTTTAAGCTAGTATTGGCTTCTAGGGATCTCCCCCATGGGAGTCAATCACCATTCTTAACATGAGCCATTTCTACCAAGCTTTTTGGGTAACCTCCTCTAAAATACCAGCCACCAAGAACTTAACCCTAATAGTAATTCCTAGATATCTATAATTGCTGGTGGTTTCCACTTTCTTTCCTCCTAGCCACCAGTCGAAAGAATTACACCCTGCTATGCCTTTCCCGAACACCATAATTTTAGTTTTTTTGATGTTGGGTATGAAGGAGAGCTCGGATGCAAAGTTCGAAAGGACATGGAGAGACCATTGGAGTCCGATATTTGTACTGTCGAGGAATACAACGTCATCAGCATCTGATGTGCAAACCAAGCCCTTCTTCCCGTATTGGGGAGGAAAATTCAATGCTTCTCCCAATCTTTTGGGAAGCAGTGACAAGTATAGCTTGAAAAATAGGTGGCTGAAGCTCACCCTGTTTCAATCCCTTCCATACTGGAATGGGCTCAGATAGTGCCCCATCCTGCGATAATCGGATCTTAACCGCGATAATCGGATCTTAACCACCGTATCATTATACAGCGCTTTTATAAAGTACAGCAGAGAGGAATCTATGTGCCAATCCTCTAGCATTTCCCATGATTTCCCCTGTCTAGGCTATTAAAAGCGGATGAGAAGTTCACAAAACAGGCATATAGGGCCGTAACCGGCTTGAGTTGTGTATCAGAAGGTAGCATCAGGAGTGTCCAGATTGGGTGGGTTGTTGAACATCCCTTTCTAGGTCAACACACCATGTGGGGACCTTTATGTAGGGCTCCTTGATCGAGGGATGTGATCTTAGCTGGTCCACCTAACCTGCCCCTGTACTGGGTACTCCTAACTCCCAAATCTCCTCGGCCGGTGTCAGATCCACACTTGCCTACTGGGGTTTTGGGCCTGCCGATGGCAACCCTGCACCTGACCCCAAGAGTAAAGATTTTCTCCGGATTTGCTCAGTCAACTCAGTGGGGTGATGTATCTGCCATTGTGGGTCAAACAGTTGTGTCCTTTGCTCACCCCCTATCTGTTCTTTTGGTCCCTGGCTTTCTTTATTGGAGGGCAATATCAGTGGTTTAGATATCCAGCCATCCATCGGGCCTCTTAATAGAACTTGTCTGGTCTGACCCTCAGGTGACGTAGTTGTGACTCTGGTTAAAGTTTTCCTCTTTGGTAAGCTTTTGTGTTTAGAACTGGTTTCAGTCTTTTCTTTCTTGTGTGAAGGATTTAGCTTGTTTCTTAGCCTGTTTAGCTTCTTTATAGATCGAGGCTTTCTAGGCGATGATTCGGGAGCGTACAGCAAAGACAGTTCAGCACAAATTGCTTCCAGTGCCCCACTGTCTGACTCCACCATCACATATGGCCTTTCTTGATATGGTTCATCCTTCCTGGGCAAAGATGTGGAAGTCATTGTGTGGTTGGTATTTATATTGGCCAATTCCTTCAGTATAGGGGCTTTCAGATTTTTTAATAGAAAAACTATTTCAGTCAGATCCTCCCTTGCAGATTTTTGTTCGGCTGCCATCCTGGCACAAAGCTGGAAAAAGGGCCTCGATCTTGGTCTCAAGGACATCCAGTCGTCTCGTCTTTTAAGCAGAGCCTCTCTCCTCAACAGGAGTTTCATTCCCCCAACCCCTTTAAACCTCAGATCTGTCCCCATCTGTTCCCATCGCCATCAGTTTCATCTGATGCTTTTCTGTTTTGTTATGTTATGTGATCTGATAAAGCGCAACATACACCCAAGGCATCTTGGCGCTAGAAGGAGCAGGTGAGGCAAATCCAGATTAGAAGAGAAGAGTCTTCAGGACACGCCTGAAGGCTAGATGGTTGGAGGTCGCACAAAGAGCCCAAGGCAGTTGGTTCCAGGCTTTATGCTGATTCGGAAGATGTCATAACATTTTCCAGGTCTGGGGTGCGGGATAATTTAGAGGATAACAAGTTGTCAGGCTCCAAATCCACTGGTATCATGGAGTTCCTTCTGGCCACTTGACATAATTTAAGGAGTGAGCCAATATTCTCTATAGAAATGATAGAATCTTGTTCCGCTGTTCCAGGGAGGGATTGCAAAGGGTCTGGAACATCCGCAACAGGCTTGTTCACAATGAAAAAATACTTTATTTTTTGTTGTGCAGAATAAGTTGAAATAGGCTGGATCTTAGCTGCCTTTTTTTCCTTGGGAATATTAAAGCCCCTGATTTCTTCATATTTGGGCTCCTGCCCCGTTTTCCCTGTGTTTTCATGACTTTGGTACGGGATTGATTGCAGCCAACCCTTTGTTTTCCCTCTTTCACTGGTCCGAAACTCAAGTGATTGTCCAATCAGTTTTGGCACAGTTCAAACACCGGGCGTGTGCCAGGCTCAAAGGCATTACGCCCACAGTTGCCAAGCAGTGTAAGCCTGGTTTCGTATAAATGTGTAATGTCTGTTAGAACTGGTAAACCCGGCAACTTGGGAGAATGGCAAAAAATGAAGCTACCAAACATATAGTTTATGGAATATATTAACCAAGGGGTTAGAAGGGAGAAACAGTTGATCACAACGCACAGCAGAGTGCAGTGCCGAAACACAACAGTAAATGACATTCCATGGTGCCACACAAGGCCATTAATGAGGATAGAAGGAGCTGTCTTTAATAATGGACAATGGGATGGAGGAATAGTACAGTGCCCAGCAGGGTTTGAGAGGGATGTAGTGGCACACATGAATGACAATTGTAGGGCAATGTGGAATAAATATGTGCATGTTTTTACCTGGATAGATGAGGGACATCAGCCAGTACACATCAAACCTCTTGCATGATAACCCTTATGGTTCAGATCCACAGAGTCAACACATCTGGGGTCTAACGCCAGCTGCACCACAGTGAAGAGCATTTCAGCATTGAAGAGCATGGCAGTGGCAGTCATTCATAGATGTCTGGTTGATCTGTGAAAAAGAATAAGCACTGCAGCAACTATTGGTCCACAAAAACAGCAGAATGTTTGGCTGCAATCCCACCACAGTTTCATTTTCTTCTCAAAGGAATCTATTTCTTTTTTGCGACCCTCCTGCTAGCCAGGTGTCCAAGCTGCAGCCAATGCTAAATGGCTTGATGTGACCCACAATGAGGTACTTCAACTGGCAAATTTGACTGAAAAGGGACTCAATGCAGTAAGGAAAGAGATTCGGGCAATCAGACTGGTGGGGCTTCAAAATAGATATGTGTTGGATTTGATTTGTACAATGGAGGGTTGCATCTGCCACAAAATAGGCAGTAGTTGCTACACCAAAGACCAGCTAATGACGCAGATGACAAACTTTGAAAGAGGCCATAGAGGAAACGTGCACACTCCTTGAGACTATGACAAGGGAAACTAATGCAGTATTGTCAGAATGCTGGTTTGACGCTAGTTTTGCTTGAGTCCCAATGTGGTTGGCAACCATTTTTATAGTAACTATCCCAGTGCTGGTTCTGGTGCTCATCACCTTCTGTGCAGGCCAGCTAATATCCTGGAATTTCAAGTGTAAAAGGGGGAGGAGTGGATATATAATGTCCCTGAATGTTGATGGGACGGGGATAAAGTAGACAGTACAAACAAGGGCCCAATACAGTCCAGAGAAAATGAACACAATTTACAGGGGGTGGTCACAATGCCACCTGAAAACCTGGAAGGGTATGATGCCTTTTGGATAGCATGCTCGAAGGATGTGCAGGAGTGCTAGATGATTGAGTCTTCTTTGGGGGATTATGAGGACAAAAGGGGAAGTATGCAAAAGGTAACTATAGTGTGGATCTCCAAGGTGGCAAATAAATACTTGATAAGCGAGTACGTTTTGACTTATGTATCGAGCAAAGGGGGGTATGCGGTAAAGGTGTAAATTCAATACTGCCAAGTGGGCTGCACCTATACATTTGATGGGGGTATGCAGCAGGAAAGGGGAGGGGCACTCCTGGCGGTTAAGGTATCATTAATTGCTACACTGTGTAACTTATGTGCAGTGTGTGCATATGCAGCCATAGAGGTCTTTGGGCAAGAGTGGGATTGGGGGAACCAAGAGGGGGGGCTTGGGGCAGAGAGACATGCAGGGGATAGGGACCAGGGGTAGAGGGAGTGGGTAGAAAAGGTGTGTGTAGTACTGTGTGAACAACATAACAGCCATTTAGAAGTATAGGCCACAGGTAAGTAAAGCATTTGTCTTTTCGCAACCACAGACCTCAGGCCTTGGGTAACTATGAATTTCTTGTGCACTCAGCTACAGCAGTGGGCTGGAGAAATGTTGCAAGGTACCAGTTCCCAAGAGAACATAGCCAGGGGAATGAGACCAGTAGATATCTTTTAGGCCAGCAAACTAGGCGCCTGGGTGCTCGCTGGGAACTTGTAGGGAATTAGAATTAAATACAGTCAAATAAAATTCAACCACAGTGAGGTGCGCAATCTCAATTCTTCCCTTGGTAGATGATCAAGGGGCAAGGGTTCTGGGGCGAGAGGATGGGCGACAGGGGACCAATCACTAGGAGAGGTTTTGGTGTCTCTAAGATGCAACAGTGTGTTGTATCCTTGCTGATCTCTGTGGCACATCTCATTGGTTGGATGCCGTGTGGATGTCCTCTTTTTGTCAAACTCAGGTTGTCTTTTGTGTTTGATGGGAACTGACGGAATGCAGTTGAATAAAGTTCGAAATGTCAGCACAATCACGTAATTCTGTGAAACATAATTGTAGGGTGGTGTGGGAAGGTTTGTGATGTCACAATGAGTGGTGGTGGACAATGGGGGCCAGAAGGGTAGGAACCAATTACAATCATTCACTCAGTGCCTGGAAATAGGGGACTGACCTAGTCCCACAAATCAGCTTTTGTAAGATGTTTCAAAACATTTTTCAACTGTGTATATGCTAATTATTTCATTTGTGTATAAGGATTTTGCCTTCTGTGGGTGACGTTGACAGCTCACTTCGCTCAGTTCAGTACACAGGGCTGTTTGAATTGTGCTTTCCCAGTTTCATTCTGAGGATAAATAAAGTGTGTTACCTCCTACTTGGTGTAGGCACCTTTTTGGATTACTTTGCTGTTCCAATTGTTACTTGCCTTTTAGGACACCTGATACACTTCTATAAACAACAAGAACTATACAATTTTTTTAGAAGTCTTTTCTGCATTGGAAATACATTTTGCATTCCTTCATAGCTTTCCCTGAACTTGTCCTTACATTTAGTCAAAATATTTACTTATTCGTCTTTATTAGTTTAGGTTCCAGCCATTTCTGAGGCCTACACTTCTCAAAATTCCTCAAAGGCTACCTGTACTTTGTATCTCATACATTCTTTTAAATATGGAGCCTTTCTCTGCTCATTTACATTTGGAAGGCTATACCGGGCAATGCCATTGATTTCATTGTGTCACAATGTGATACCATCATCACAGCCTTATGGTGGCACCTACGCATGCTAACAGTCTCTGATGTATATTTACACCCTGCAAGACAGAGCAGCATTTCCGTACTCTGGATGCTAATCTGTAGACAACGTTCTTCTAAATATTCACTTCAAAGTAGGAGCCTAAGACACTTTCTATCTATTTTACCTCAATTTGTCTACTAGTAGCCTGAAACCCTTTGGGCTAGACTATGACCCTGTTCTTGTTAGATTTATCATTTTTAGGGTACGACACGGCTCCTTAATGTTTATCGAAAAGCTGGTAGATGGAAGTGTTTCCATCCTGTGGATGCTGACCCGTAGAAGAAGTTCTTTCCAATAATTCCTGCAATGTAGGAGAGTAAAAATCCCTTTCTCCACGTTGCTCATTTTGCCTAGAAGTAGCCTATTACCTTTTGTACTAGAATATGACCCTGTTCTTGTTAGGTTTTTAAATTTTAGGGTAAGACATGACTTCCCCCTGACCATGTTCTCCACAGTATGGCTAGCTTCACTGCACCACATCCAGGTTTGGCACTGTTCATGTGTTTTTTTCTCTTTAACACTTCACCTTAGAGTGCAGACAGTTATATTCTTTCTTCTTTGATTTGTTTTTTTTAGCAATTGTGAATGCTTATTTGGGTACTGGAGTTCTAAATGGCTGAATCAGGGTTTGACCAGTCTATACAGCAGTGTTCTCCTCTAATTTTACTTAGGGTGAGTTTTTAACCTATGTGTTTTAGGCAATCATTCGAAGATCCTAACTTCGGGCAGATTTCTAATTCCCTTTATATCTATTGTTCAATCTTACACAGCATCTGATGAATATTTAGTCCTGATGAAGGCAGATAATGAATTCTCCCGCCGAAACGTATTACACACATTGACCCTCTCAGCTACATTCTTTCTGCTAATGTTCCACTATTTGTCTTTATAAGTCAGAGTTTAGCAGTCAGATTAAATCATACTTTGTTAGCAATAACTTACAAGTTGATCCTTTAAGCAAGACTTCATCAGTGTGCTTGTTTTCTTTTTGTGTCCATAAGTCAGATTACCAGATGCAACAGAACTTTGAGACGCTTATTTGCCTATGTTCAAAATAAGTACTTTTCTATTTTTGTACTTGTTTTTTGTATGTGTTTATTTAAGAATTGCCAACATGTACACGTAATTATGCTATTTCCTTTTATGTATATGCTTTTTTGATTTTGTGCATTTGTCTTTTAACGTGCCCATTTGATAATTAATTACTTGTCATTTTTTGTGTGTGTGTCTTGTGGTATGTTTTAGATTATTATTATTTTGATATTATTAGTATGGTATTTATTGAGCTTTCGAGAAGCAATGGTGCACTTTACAGAGGTATTCACCAATGCAGATACATAATTGAGCGCTTTTCAGAGGTAACAACAGAGCAGATATACAGCGGGGGTGGGATACAGAGGGGCACAGAGCAGGGGTACAGCTGTACTGGGTGGCAGGGAGGAGAGGGGCAGGCGGTGTCTAGCAAGCCAGTTTGGGCAGTGTGTTGATGTGCTGGCCTAGGTGTTGAGGCAGAGAGATTCCTTGAAGAGGTGGGTCTGTAGTTCTTTTCTTAAGTATAGGCGCATGGGGGTGAGTCTGATGCTGACAGGCAGACGGCTCCATACTCTTGGGGCATAGGCAGAGAAGGCTTGTTTGCTGGTCTTTTCCTTTTGCAACAGTGGATTTCAAGTCTGCACAAATCCTGGATTCTGGTGGTGTGCTGTCTGCCGGAGATGCTGAGTATCTCCATCAGGTATCTGGGTGACTTGAGGGGAACTGCTTTATAGATGATGCAGCAAGACTTGAAGGTGATTTGTGCATGCAGTGGGAGCAAGTGAAGGTCGATGAGGGTCAGTGTGATGTAGCTGTATCTGCATAGACCCTTGATGAGGCTTGCAGCCCTGTGTAGGACATTTCTCAGCGGCACAAGAGAGGCCGGTGGGAGGCCTTTGTGGAGTACATTGCCCCATCCAAGTGGGATAGGACCAGTGTTTGAACTTGAACAGTGGATATAAAGCTGTCTGGAGGCATGACGAGCTTGACGTTCTGCAGAATGGAGTGCTGGTACCAAGTTGTCTGAGTTTTCTTAGCTATGTATGTTTTGAATGAGAGGTGTTTGTCACTGTAGAACCGAGGGACTTGGTGCAGGAGGTGAGCTCAGGTCTGAAACCCTCAGAGTTCATGGTTGATAGCCAGGTCTGTATGTCTGGGTTTTTGGTGTTGTTGGTGAGGCGGAAGAATTCGGTCTTGGAGGGTTGAGCTTCAAGTATGCACTGGACATCCAAGACTAGATCAACAAGAGGCAGATTAGATTGTTAAGACAACATTTGATGTTTGATAAAGATGATAAAATATTAGAATAAAGACATATTTTTACCGTTGAAATTGTAGTATATTTGTATTACATAGCAGTAGACAGAGAAAGGACCAAGGATTGCCAGACAATGATATACCAGCACAGTCTTTGGAAGTAATCTACTTATGCTTCTTTAATTAATTCCCAGTGGGAACAACCCCATGTAATACGGCCTGTAATGCGGTCTGCCTGGATCTGGCCAAGAGGCCTTAAGTAGTGGCCTGCAAGGGGAGAAACCTGGCGGTGGGCAGAGCAACTGAGATGCAGGGTCTGGTCTGGTCTCGATCAGCCGCCTACTGAATGTGTCTGCTTTTATGGAGTTAAGGCCTGTTTGAAGAGACAAAATACAAATTGTGAAGATTTGTGAGAAGACAAATGCTATTTGCAAGTAACAATTCTTAGAATTGCATGAAGGCACTAGATAGATTCAATGTCTGATAGCAAGCATGCTAACTTGTTGTCATTGACAAAAGGCTAGTTGAGAAGATGTGGGAGGGGACAAGATAGTAGATGCAATGAAACTATGTACAATTGTTTCATGAGAGGAGATACAGTAAGTGGCTGTATGTCAGAGTGACAACTTATTTTGATGAACAGGGAAAATGCGAGTAGCTAAGAACGATTATTTTGAAGGCAAGAGATTATATTTAATAGTGGAACTCTGCCCATTGTTTAAAATAGTGAGGCAAATTATTTTTTACAAAGATTGCCCATCAGACAAAATGCCTGCTGCAAATAAAATTGTTTGGAAGCTGACATTATTTGTGCACACTGCTAGTTGTGCAAATTACTAGTTTTGAAGAAAGATTCTTAGAATTATTTGGAAGCAGGACATTACATTCTTTGTCTGTACCACATCACATGTTATTAAAAATGAGGCAACATACTATATGCAGGGATTTTTGATAGGACAATATATTTGTGTTAAAGAGAAAATTATCTATTTGGAGTCGGGGGATACAGTTGCAAATGTGAGTGTGACGAATTATTTGTGATAGACAATTCAAAATAACTGTTACAGTGACTTGTAATGATACAAATAATTGTTGTGAAACAAGAATGTATAATTTTATGTTGACAGAATATGAATACATTGATATTATATGAGTCTGAAAACGTTCTACTATGGACCACACAAAACAGTTGTTGCAATGGAAAAATCAGGTGATAGTTTCAGGGCAGGAGATTACATGCAGGTCCACTAACTGAGTGATCCTATTTTTGAAGATACATTCTTAGAATTGCTTGGCAGCAACAGTTGCATTCATAGACTGAGTTTTGTGATTGGTAAGATAAAATCCTAGTGAAGGGAATATGTGATGAGAACAATAATACTAGCTGGAATGAAATATGTGTCAATTATAGGCAGGAGATATATAGCGTGGCTATAAAGAAATTACTGTCATGGATGAGGCAGGGTTCAACTTTTGAAGAAACATTCTCAGAATGATTTGGTTGCAGGATATTACTATAACACATTTGTAGACAGATGAGACAAAATGCATGTTAAAGATGTGTGAAGAAATAAAAATCATCTAAGAATTATTTGTGGTTAGGAGACATATTCCGCCATGGATGAAATAAAACATGAGTTCTGAAAAATTACGTTTCCAATTGGGAAGATATGTGAGAGAGAAAATACTGATTATGGAGAAAGAAATGTTATAATTGTTCGGATTCAGGAAAAGCATACAGTTACTGTAAGTCAGTGCACAAACATTGTGTTGTAGGTGAGAAAAATACTATTAGAAAGTATTATTGATAAGGCAAACCAGCACTTGCAAAAATAATGTTTACTATTGTTTGTTAGAATAAAATGGTGACTAAAATATATGTTACCATTTTTTGTGAAAGCTGGGAGAAAACACTTCAGGCTATGAAAAATGATGAGTATTGTTTGCTGACAGGAGTTTACATTTAGTGTTCTAACAGAGTGTGATGGATGAGGTAGAACACTATTTGTGAATATTTATTGTGAGACAATACACTAGATGTAAAAATAACATTTGTGATATCATATATAAGTATTTCTTCTAATGAGTCTCAACTGCAATCATTGTATGTGGTCATGTTCATGTTCTACAAAAATAACTGTGTTTTAGTACACTTCCAATATTGTAAACATCTAAGCAGTTTTGCCAGAACTTCAGACTAGTACCACTGGTACCAGCACGCAAACTGTGCACAATGGGGGAAATTGGTCATCCAAAACACTAGTAAGATCACCAAGATAACTCAGTGATATACTAAAACACAGAATGGTTCAACAGCAAGACAGTCTGCTTTAATAGCCAAGTTCCTCTGTGGAATTTTAGGTTTGCTAATGGGCCACATTTGTAAAACATTAGTGCACAATTAATACGCAAAATCCATGGTAGAATACAACTCACAACAATCCTTCTTGTCTCTATGGATTTCCATCATCAAAGTGGTAGATTGAAGAAATAAGAACTCTTTGTACTTCCAGCATGTGCTTGGAATTCTTGAAGTCTACCCGAGTGCCTCTCCTGTGAGCATGGAATCTGGTGTCTAAAGTCATTGTATTAAGCGAGCCCCATTGATGCCTTCAAGCGAGTCCTGTTGCCTCATTCAAAAAAACAAGCAGCACCCCCAACATCAGTGAAAATCTTCAGTGGGCCTCTCCATCTTCATCAGAGATCTTCAGTGGGACTCTGCATGCCCTTTTCTGATCCTCTAGGCCTCAAGCTGTAGAGGCAGTAAGTCTTTCTATGCTTGCCTTTAACAATGAATGTGCAATCTGAGATCTGTCGTGTGCAAATGTCTTGCTATTAAACATATTGAAAAACATGAAGAGTTAATAACTGCACATCATTAGTGCATCACTTGTGAAAGTTAAAATTGTTTTCCATGCTACTGTCAGATCAAGGGCCGGCACAACCATTCAGCCCTCATAATACACAAACTGTCCATACAATAAAGGGTTAGCAGTTGGTCCACTTGATAGACACTCAAAAAACACTGGGACCACATAAGCTGAAGAGATACTGAAGTGGTTGTTCCACCACACTCCATAAGGCTCAGGTATGTTGGGGTTGCAGAAGAAAAGCAAGGGGACCATAACAGGAAGGATCGCCTCATAATGTTCCCTAATTGTTACAGCACCCACTCCATATAGTCTTTGAAGGAAGAGACCGAAGCATTGAGCAGGATTCAAGATCCCAGTATTCACATATTCCAATCAACCCCATTCCTTAAAGGTCAACCTGCAGACTTTCACTCCCCAAAACCTGCAATTATCTCTTCAGAGTGTGTGAGTTTCAGGAGTAAGTACACATCACCAGCGGACGCACTGAAAACTCCCGCAGGGACAGGCAAGGCGTTGTATGTTGCTTCAGAAAACATGCAATGACAAGATGGCACATTTGCAGAACTAACAACATATGGAAATCATGCAATCTTAATAGACTATCTGGTGCCAAAATCATAACATCACATTATCTTCAAAGTGTTATGTGTTTTGCATACTATTTATTCAGACCAGTTATCACCAACATTACATTTAGTAGTTTTATGCACTTTCTGAATGAATACACTATTTCAAATACACAATGGTCTTTCTTCCATCAGTAACAGGTGGATAATGTGTGGGAACAATTTTTAGCTCACAGTGTTTTGCATGCTGCTGATGAATATACCAAATATTTAAGAATATGGTTGAATAGTTTCTTGACAAAGCAACAACAGGCTATGAAATAGGCTTCTGCCACTGATTCTGACAGTGACTCTCTTGCCTAATTGAAGATACCCTCGACAGTACAGAGGCACTAACACAATTTTGGGGTCTTTAATGTTTGTGGGGTCTGTCTCCCGTGACTCATATTCATCTGGAAAAACCAACAGTGTATGCCTGTATCCAGATTCATTCAGTCCCTCCTTGACTGACCACATAGTGCCACACCTTCAAAGTTTCCATTATCACCACATCAGTGCTGTGTTGGGAGTAGGGTTGGCAACATGACCCTGCTGGTGTATGGTGCCACTGGCACATCTTACATGAAGGGTAGTGGTGATTGGGCAGGCTTAAAAAGGTGTGTAGGCTGTGGACTATTTGTTCCAGTGTCTATGGAAATTGGACTTTGTCCACTGGAGGGAAACCTTCAGATACTCACTCATTGGCATCACCACCTCAGGAGGGAGACATGACATAGGGGGAAATTGAAGTTTTTCTTTATGTCCTGTTGTCAGAAACATGCCACTGTCACATGATGTAATGCATCCAATGAGCAACTCATCCATGTCCTACCCCAAATTACTAGGTTTTTGCATAGTTTGTTTTTCACTATGAACTCTTCTCACTTGAAAGTGTTCCCCTCTGGCAAGATATCCTACTTTTAGACCCATGACTAGGAGGATACTCTCAAGAGTGGCCTGCCCTCATTCCTTCTAGAAATTGGAAAGGGGCTGACTTTGCCTGCCTTGCTCCCTCTACAAGGGTAACTCAGGAGCAGCAAAGCCATTCTATGTCTCCTCCTGAGACATCTGCTGGTGCATTAACTTTTCCAACTCCACTGCTTACTTTTCTGCCTCATACAGCACCATCACTGGCATCCCTCCTCCTTCTCTATTGCACCACACAGCACTGCCACACTCATTCCTATGTTGGTTAACAGCAGTTAATCTTAATTCCAAGGTAAATTCTCAAAGCAACATTCTTCAGGATGTCATGTAGTGTCTCCTTACTTCCTAAAGGTTCCTTTTGTTATTATACCGCCCACCACCCAATTGCTGTTGGAGACCTAGTCAACTATAAATTAGATTACGCAAATGCTGCCATAGCTGGAATTCCCCAGCAACAGGTCTGTCTGCCTCAGACAGCACAAAATGCTGCACTTATTTCTCATTTTACAAAATCATCTTCTATAGCTCTACCGCACAAACGCACTGCACTTGTTACCAGAGAAGCAGAGGATTGAATTTAAAGTTCAATGTTTGGTGTTTAAATGCATGCATGGCTTGGCACCACAATATCTGGCCGAGAGGATACATGCATATCATCACACACTTTCTCATCACTCTGCTCATAAGCATTGGATGGTATTCCCTCTTCTCGATCAGTTTATTGAGGAAATGGGAGATTTTCAGTCCTAGGTCTTCCACTCTGCTTATCTCCCTATTGTCTTACGGAGTATTGCTTTCCTTCCTTTGTGTGGAAACTCCCTTAAAACATACTTTTTTAAATTAATTCATGTATCTTATTTCAGTTCAATCTTCTTGATATATTCATTTGATTCCCCATCATTATTGGTTATTATTTTTATCTGGTTAAAATCTTCACCCAGATGCAGTTTATTCTTCCCAGTTTCTGTGCATGTTAAATACATACATTACATGGCCACGGTAGTGGCCATGTAGTTATGGTTAAGTTGCTGTTTCCATAGGAAGAGCACTTTTTGGGTGGCTTATAACTTCGCTCTCCCTGGACGGATCCTCACCAAACTTTGCAAAAAAAGTCATTGGGTCACTCTGAATTTTTTTGCAAAGTTTGGTGAGGATTAGTCCAGGGGGGGAAAAGTTATAGGGGGGGTCCCAAAACTTTTTATTTTCCCATAGACTGAATGGGAAAAAAATTTGCGCACGGCTACAGCCCGAACCGCTGGACGGATTTACACCAAATTTGTGGCAGGAGCGGCGGCCTGGTCCCAAAAGCGTGCTTTTGTAAATTTGGTGAAAATCTGTCCAGTAGTTTTTTTTAAAATGACCAAAATGTAAGGCAAACAAATTAGTGATATCTGTGTTCGCTTCGCGGACGGACTTCCCTGTTCGCTCCGCGGACAGCACCCCGATTGGCCCATGGCCTTGCGTCATGTCCGCGGACATGCGACGTGTTCGCTGATTGGATGGCGAGGGGCGTGGAGCGTGTCAGATTTTCTGTGGCGCCCGCCATCTTGTATTCAAAGTCGACCGCGTACAGCGCAGTGAAACGTGGATAAAAAATTGTATTTAGTGCTGTGTGTTGGTATGTAAGAGTGTTTGGGGAGGGTGGGGGGAGTATGAGATAGGTTCAATGTTTTGTTTTTTTATGTGCTAGACGTTTTTGTTGCGTTCGATTTGTCCACGGAGAACACGGCTGTTCTGACATTTTGTAAATAAACTAAATGGTGGGGTGTTTAGAGGACGGAGTATGTGTCATTTTTGTTCGCAAGGAAGGTAAAAATGAGCTATGAACACTCGCAGTGTACTTAATTGTTCATAAATACACAAACTGGGGGTGTCCTCAGGAAGCTGTCTGTATTGTAATCTGTCTAGTTGAATGTGTTCTAAGAACACTCGCAGTGTCCCGAAATGGTTGCAATTACACAAAATGGGGGTGTTCTGAGAACGTTGTTTGTATTGTTCGTTGTCAGGGTGAAAGTGTTTTAAGAGCACTCCTTTTGTTCGCTAATAGTACAATTTCCTATGGGCGTCAACTGACTTTTTGTCCACTAAAGAAACGATAAATCCGGCTGGTGTGCGCCGACATTATGTGATAATCCTATGACTGGCGCTATTGACCTGGCTGACTTGCTTTTGCGACACTAAATCATATCTCCCGCCCCTAAGCCTGATATTATCAAAGCATTCATATTCCCCGCCTCTCTCCGTGACATTACAGGGTGCATAATCAAACGCACCCAGTCGTCTCCAGTACTACGCGACTTTACACAGAACCCGGAAGACAACACACATTATGTCACAACAAAGCGCGCCACAATTCGGAATATGAAACTGTGATTTAAAAGCAAACAGCAAGATTGTAAATGTTGTAAAGTACATTTATTTGACATCAAATGTTTAGAAAATATTCAGCAATTTGCATTTGTCTTTGTTGTCGATCCGCAAAAGTTCATGTTGAGACACGCGATGTTCCTTTGTAGTACAGAGTGTGTTAGATCAGCTTACAACTCAGTGCGCCACAATTCGGAATATGAAACTGTGGTTTAAAAGCAAACAGCAGGATTGTACATTTGGTAAAGTACATTTATTTCACATGAAATGTTTAGTGAATATTCAGCGATTTGCTATTGTCTCTGCTGTCGATCAGCAAAAGTTTATTTGGAGCCAAGCGTTGTTCCTTTGCGGTAGATAGGCTGTTGGTTTATGATAAAAGCAGTAAATGGTCGCTCTGATAATTGGAAGGTTGCTCCAACAATGAGCCATTAGACCACCCTATTGGTTGGTATGTTGTTTGTAGCCGCTAGTACTGCGCAAGGGCATATTGGTCCTTGGTGATTGTCCCATAAAATGGTGAGGGTCATGAAGTTGCATATTTGGACCTGCACCTGGCAGTTGAAGACGCCATCCGCTGGAGTCTGTAAATCGTGACATAGGCAAAATGGAGCCACATACCTGTTTTAAAAAACATAAATTAGTATTACCAGCTGATCTTCATTAAAAATCATCATTTTATTTATTAGGGCGTGAAAATATTTGCTATCGAAGATAGTGCAACAGAGTATGTTAATAATAAAATAATAATATTTTCCCATTCATATAGCGCTAAGAACCGTGAGGTATCTAAGCGGTGCTTATTATTAACCACGGTGTGTGGTGCTCATTTATCGACAACGGAAGGATGGAAGGCTGAGTTTGGCCTTGCCGGGATTCAAACTTGCGTTAGCAAGCTGTGCACGGATGTCAAAGCGAGCGCTGTACTCGCTGTGTCACTTGACAGGCTATAGTGAAGTGGCACAGCGAGTAGAGCGGTTGACCGCCTATAGACCGGTTAAATTATTTCTATTAACCCACCCTGTGTCATCTGCCTTTTTCAGAGCCCTCTAAATGACAGGGGATCAATTCGGCGGTGATAGTGCGCGGTAGAAAACATTATGCCACTTTCAACGAACAAGTTCAACTTGAGCGGTCTTTAATGCTAAGCTATTGTAATTATATTTGGTAAAAAATAATCTAAAGGGTTACTTACAGTACAATTGCAATTTCCATTGTCTACGAGTAGTGCAGTCCCAAAATACGACTCCGCGTGTGCCAACGATCTTTCGCATAGTGATATAATATATAAAAGTGGTTTCATTTCAGAAATGTCATCTTTATCTTCTCTTACGTTTTAGCAACACTCCTTCAAGAGAAGTCTTTCATCACAATCTCTGTCTGTCAAGCTCAAAACACAATACAACCTTATAGTCCGCTTCGTGAGCCTCTCCGGGGCCCGAGAAAAAAATGGAAGCAGCTGACCTTCACTGTGAACGAGCATAAATTCTTACTTTGCAACATTCTGTGTAAAGCCATCTGTAGAAGTTGTGGAAGCAGCTGACCTTCACTGTGAACGAGCATACATTCTTACTTTGAAACATTCTGTGTAAAGCCATCTGTAGAAGTTGGTTTTTGTACGCCATGTTTGTATATTGTTTGCGTGATATTAAAAAAAGTTTGTTTAAAGGACGTTATGGTTCTAAGTACAGCCGAAAGACCCCTGAAAATCGCAAGTTATGGTAAGCTTTGAAAAATAACTGGCGCCACCACCGTGCACTGCTAAGACTAACACCCAGGACATTAAAGATGACATCGCAAATGTCATTGATGAAATCACTGATGACATCACGTGTGTATGTACTTTTCATGGAATTTGTGTAGTAGGGATTTTTATTATAATGTTGCGAAAAAAGTGTCAAGGATATTGCAATAAATATCATACTGTTATTAGTGCTTTGAACGATGCATTGATACAAATAGCATTGTATTATGGGATTCTATCTAGTATACTGAGCTACTAATGGAGAAACATAGCATTGTGTGCAGAGTACAAGATGAAAGTATAATATGTGTAATGTTAATATGTTGAATAATGAAATAAGAATTTTCCTGAAATGTTTGAAAATTCACAAAATGGGGTTGTTCTGAGGACGTTATTCGTATTGTGTGATTGCTTAGCTGTATGCAATGAGGGAATGGCACAGAGAGTAAAGTGGACGCCGTCCGCGGACACCGCGGCTGTTCGTGGACAGGGCGTGCTACATCAGGGTTTTTCCAGGAAATCCAACATGGAAAGAAGACTGTACGGATCAGCCAATCAGATGTCGAGGTTGTGGATTTGTGTTGAAAGAGACTGTGTGTGGTGAAGATGGCAGAAGTGGAGAAAGTCAGGGTGTTGGTGCTCAGAGTTATGTTTGTGCATGGTTTACAGCAGTACGCTGAATGCAGGCATGTTGCAAAGAACTTTGATGTGAAAGGAGTGGAGGTGGTGTGGAGCAGTGTGCCTGATTGCAATGTACAGGGAATTGTACAAGTTTGTGAGGATATGGCCACGATGAACAGTCCGCATGTGGTAGTTTTGCACTATGGTGCTTTCCATTTGGGCAACGTCAGTGCCCCTACTTTGTTGGCTGATTTGGAACGCTTGGTTCAAGCAGTAATAAAGATCCTTCCAAATGCAAAAGTAATTTTTTCTGGATTACTACCTAGGGCAATATGGGACAATAGTTCTGTTTTTTGTCCTCAACAAAATATGGCTAGGTGTGTCATCAACCGAGGCATGTGTGCCTTCATGCTTAGAGCTGGTATGTTCTTCTGTAACAATGAGAATATTGATGCCAGTAATGCTGTTAATTTTAAAGAAGATGGCATTTCTTTATCTTTTACGGGAAATGCCTTTCTATTTTGGAATGTAAGGGTTGCTTTGGAGAAGGTTATGTGAAGATTTTAGGAGTAAACTAAGAAAAAAAATACAAAATAACAGGTGTCTGTCAAGCATCTGTAAAAAAAAAAAAAACGGCTCTTTTCAGAGCCAACTTCAAAGGGGAAATGGGGCACACTATTTAAATTTACATTCACCACGCTCAGATTTTCGATGTGTCCGCGGACATGGCGGTAGTCCGCGGATATGAAAATCACTACGAGGGGGTTAGTATGTTCTATGTTACATGTATATGAAGTCAGGGATATTATGGTTAAGTTGTGCACTAAAAACCTACGAAATTCAGTGAAAAAACTTTGTTAAAGGGACGTTATGGTTAAGTTGCGCTACTAAAAACCTATGAAATTCAGTGAAAAAACTTTGTTAAAGGGACGTTATGGCTCAAAGTAAAACCGAAAAACCCCTGAAATTCGGCAGTTATGGTAACATAAGCAACCATAACTCGCGTCACCGTGCACTGCTAAGACTAACACCCAGGACATCAAAGATGACATCACAAATGTCATTGATGACATCACATGTCTGGTTCACTATTTTTTCTTTTGCTATCTAGGCCACATGGTCTTCTTCAGTAACAGTCAGAAACTAAGAATTTTATTTTATTTGTAGACATATCCTTCTAGTAGGTTCTTACAGTAATTCCCTTAGAGTACAGTCACATCATATGCCTATACTACTGGTGTGAAAGTCATTTTGAAAACTACTCAAGCACAATCCTGTGACACTCATCCCAGAATTCTTCCCAAACTGTGTAAAGGTTGTAATGCTTGAGCTCAAAACAGTCAACTCAACATTACTCCAGAAAGGCAGCTTCAGGGGTGTTGTTCCATGGTAGATGAGATGGCTGCCATGGCTTCAGGGGTGTTGTTCCATGGTCGATGAGATGGCTGCCGTGGCTCCAGGGGTGTTGTTAATTGGTCGATAAGATGGCTGCCGTGAGTTAGAGCTCCGGAGCCTGCACCCTTTATCCTGTTAATATCCTGCTATATGAGCGCTGTCCAACTACTATATTAAGGGGCTTTTAGCTCTGTGTCTGCTGATGAACATCTCTACAGAGCATGGCTGCTTACCTCTTTACCTGGAAGAAGAACAGCTGCATTGCGTCACAGCTTAATGTGGGCTGCAGTGACCATGCCTAGACTGCCTCTGTATCTGGGGCAGCCGGAAGTACGTAGCACTGTACTAAGTCGGCCTGCATACGGTGACAACCTGGAGACCCTCATTTGCAGAGACCATGTGCGACTGTCTCGGTATTTGTGATCCCAAGCGGAGGATCTGACATTTGAGTGCGGAGTTGCAGTGCTGCAGTGCCACTGCTGATAATTGTTGAATGACTGTGCCAAAATGAGTGGCTACTCAGTCCAGAGTATTAACACTGAACCGAGAGCATGCAGATATGAGTTCCATTGGACATCACCTATGAAGGCGTATACAGTGGAATGATACATGCACTGTTTGCATGCAGTGTATTCCCAGGATAGTGTGCTGTGGTGAGCATTATACTTGGTTATATCTCCAATTGCATAGAATACATGACATGTTTATTGCTAACCGGTTATGTGCTCGCATAGTGGTGAGCTGCTGCAGGCAAGTGGAGCTACAACTGTCATTTCTGTCTCGTCTTCGGGTGCCCATCTGCCCCAGGTGCATGTTCATTAGTCCGGTTGGCAAGCTAAGGTCACTGTCGATGTGGCAGAGTGGGGTGGTCTCGGGAAGAAATGGGTGCTGTAACTACTTGCTTTAATACCATGAATAGGAGTTTTTAAACCTTGCATTATCTTGTCACCCAGTAATTCGGATCCCATACACAGGCCCCACACTGTCTCTTTTGGCAAGAGTGAATAAGGCAAACTTCCTCCAAAAACAAGCCAAATTGGATGGCTACACCAAGAAGATGCAACCCGTGGTGAGTCTGAGCAATCCAAAAGCATGTTGTGAAAAAGAAGATGTTAGTGAGAGGGCTCAGTAGAACCTTGTTGTGACTACCTTGCACCCTCTGCAAGAGAGCGTCAGAAAAATGTGTGACAATATAGATACGCTTTTAGTGAACATGGAAACATCAAAAAGATGTTGCTTGGAAGAGGCCAAACAGAGAATTGCCAATCTGAAGGTTTGATTGTGGGCCTGATATGATATGATAGTTTATTTATATAGCACCTATACACAATGTGTTTCAAAGCGCTTCAAGGCAAGGGACGGAACAAGGGAAAATACAATGACATTCTGACAGGCCATGAACAGTAAGGATGTGAAATTAACTATCGTACTCGTCCTGACGACATTTCAGATAGTGCAAGAGCTAAGACATAGATAAGGAAGGGAGCGGGAGAGTGTAAAGGCAATGGAAACAGACAGGTGACTACCGTACTAGGCCCGACAACATTTCTGATAGAGCTGGAGAAAAACAAAAGGTGAGGGAGAGGGGTGCAGAAAGGGAGGGGAGGAAAAAAACAAGCGACTTTCGTACTAGGCCTGACAACGTTCCAGATAGTGCTGGAGGGAGGGGGGGGCAGTAAGGGGATTGGGGGAGCGACAGAAGAGGTTGCTATCATACTAGGTCTAGGGACAATTCTGATAGAGTAAGTGCTTAGAAGAAAGTAAGGGGAGGAGGGGAGGAGATTTAAAAAGGGAGAGGGGAGGAGAGAAAAGAGAGTGAGCAGTCAAAAAGAGTGGATAAGCAAGAGGAGAGAGCGAATACAACTTCAGAAGTCAGTAGTAACACATAATGTTGCAAGCCAGGATATACGATTAAGATGGGAACAGCATGATTCAGGGTCACCATGAGTACAAGATGAAAAGGAAGTCCAGCATGAGAATTGAGAAACTATAACGCACTGTGAATCAATGTAGTCCATAAAAGTAAAATCCAGCATTGGCCACAAGACAGTGATGGTTAAACCAGAATGTAGCAGGACAGACTCCTGTGTGCGGGAAATGGGAGTGGCACAAGGGAACAACACATGTTCACCAGAAAGGGTGGGGATGACCTGTGGGGACAGAGGGTGTAAACACATGTTGGTGCATGCTTACCTGCTGTTTTAGCAGGGGTTCGCGTTCTGGATCCTCCTGGTCCGAACAGGTTGAAACAGGAACTGCCCTTTGCTTTTTACGCCCGGGTGAGAGAACAACAATGAAGGCTCTGCCTGCTGATCTTAAGACAAAACTTGCTAAGAAGGATGACTTGGAAAACCGATCTAGATGAAATAACATGTGGATCCCTGGCCTGCTAGGCAATCTGGTATTTTCTTCTCACTTTCAGATTGAGAGGGCACACAGATCACTGGGTACAAGACTGGTCTGGGACACCCGCCTAGACATATTAACACAAAAATCTTTACATTTTGTGACCGAGTCTGGATCCTTAAAACAGCAAAATAAAAAGGATCCTTGCAATATCAATCGGCGAGTCTCCAGATCTTTCCTCACTTCAGCCCGACTGTTCAAGCTAGAAAAACATTCAATGATGTGAGGAAATGCTTCATACAGAATGCTTTTTACTGCTAAGCTTAAAATCATACATGCCAACCAGCCTCACTCTTCACTTCCCCATCCGATGCTATGGACTACTGTGTGACTACCTTTGAAAACTCTTCTTTTCATAAGTTAGATGTACTCCCTCATAAAATATTGAGTAAGACAGGTGGCCCGGTGTTCATAACCCATGCATTGGCGGTGCAGGAGTACCAAAATGTATGCAAAAGGCCAAAAGGCTCTCGCCGGTTGTTTTCTTTTTGGGTGTTTGGTTGCTTTGGTTTGTGCAAACAAACAGGATTTTTGCTGGCAAGTTATGAAAGCCTGCATTCGGGGGACGCGGGGGTTGTGATTCAAGTTAAACCTGTCATTCATATTACTTGCAAATATCTCATCGCTTTAAGTTGCTTTTGTCGTTGCACTGCATTTAAACACTTTTGACATCTTTGGAATGTGTCCTTATTGTGTGATGGGCAGGAGTCACTTTGGGTTAGCTGTAATTGGTATCCATGTTCTCATTAGGATATATTACATGGAATGTGAGCGGATTAAGCAATCTGATTAAAACTTGCAAAGTATTCTTATATCTTTGACATCATGGTGCAGATTGCAGGAAATGTACCTTCTGAAATAAGTCCCTGTTTCTATTTCTAGGGAATGCAGACACTGGGCCTCATTACAAGTTTGGCGGTAGCGTTGCTGGTAAAACCAGCAGGCTGCCGGCAAACTTGTAATTTTTTCTGGCAGCCGCGAATGGGCAATTACCGGCTCATTACAGCCCAGCGTGACCCGGTAATTGCCCATTCGCGGGCGGCGGAATGGAATGCTCCCCATTCCCATTGAGCCCTAAAGGGCTCAATGGGAATGGGAAGGTCAGATGCACCAGCACCATTCAGAATGGTGCCGGTGCATCCGACATGCTCTGCTTGCGGTTGCCGTTCCGCTCACCAGGTCAGACCTGTCGGGGGAAAAGGCACCTGCGAGCAGGACTCGTAGTTTGCCGGTCCTGTAACAACGGTACCGGAAAGCTTACCGGTACCGTATTTACCAGACTGGCAAACTTGTAATGATGCCCACTGTGTCCGGTGTGCTGGCTATTGTACCCACTCGAGAGGCTTGATGATCCTCATGTGCAAAAGGGTCAACTTTAAACTGGAGGAGATTATAACAGACCCTGAGGATAGATACGTCATGGTGGCGGGTCGCCTATATGGGTGGATACTTTGTTAATATGTGTTTATGCACCTAGCATGGGTAATACTCTCTTCTTTCAAACATTAGTTAGTAGATGTACGCTATATACCAGTCATTAATTAATACTAGGAGGGGATTTCAATGTAAAATTACATGACCACATTGATAGATCTACTGGATTGGGCCATGGACACACTGGGTTGAAACATGCTTTTAGGGAGGCTTGTGTGACACTACTTGTGGTTGATATCTGGAGGAGATTACACACAACAGTGATAGGGTATACACATTACTTATCCGTTCACAAACCTAACTCCAGACTGGACCTTTGGTCGGGGTCCATAGCCATACTGAACCGAACTACCAAAAGTGAGATCCTGGCCCATACATTGTCTGACCATGCACCGGTCCTATTGGAGGTCTGGGTTAAAGTGAGGGCCCCCTGGGTGGGTGCTTCGAGATTTAAACCTGAATCAATGTCAGGCTTACTGTTCAAGACAGATGTAGGGGAAGATATTGTGCAGTTTTTCTCTGACCAACACGCTTTCAGTTGCTTAGAACAGGGTGATTTGGAGCACATTTAACATATTCATTACAGGTTTCTGTCTAGCGAAAGAATTTGGGATAGTAAAGATGGTGCGAAGGAAACTTGCTACCTGCGAAGCACAGTTGAAAGCACTTTATGAGTCCCATGCAACTACTGACCAACCTTATATCCTCCTAGAGAAACATACGCACCTTGCTGAGTTATGCAGACAGGTTAGCTCTGGTTAGTTCTGGCAGACAGGGAATTCAAGCTGTGAAACTGCAGACCACTAGCTAGGAAGTATGCAGAAGCTGTTAAGCCAGGTAGAATGCTTGCAGGACTAGTCAAACATGACAAAGGGCCTACAGACATTACACCTCTTTTTATTACTAAATACATTGGCATACAGGGCTGATTTGAAACATACAGAAATCAATACAGTAAAATTATCTCATAGTGAAAAGCAAACTTTCAAATACAAATTTATAATGTGATAGAGGCCTAGCATGCAGAACTAAGCAAGATAAATCGTAATGCATAAATGAAACATTTATGCAACATTTCAAGATAAACTAATAGGTGTATTCTATATATACTATGGTAATTACGAACAAAAAAGACTAACAAGACACACAGGATGGACAGAAACAGAAGGGGGGAGGGAACATTGGTAACTTACTATTGCAGTTCAAGGATTAGGCACTGCATGTTCTAAATATTCAGTGAAGAACCTCCATTTCAAGTCATGTTTGCTGAGTAAAAGTGGGGATGAAGCATTACATTTCTTCATTCCACGAATATTACAAATAGAATTCCACCATATTTTACAGTGCAGTTGTTTAAGGTCTTTCCAGTTCGAGGTAATAGTCTGGATAGCAATTGCGATGAAAAGATCAAACAAAAATCCCTTGTTTTTACAAATCGCTGGACTAACGTGTGTGCTTCCCAGGTACAGAAATGAGATGCAAAGTTCTTGTAGTAAGTGAAAAATGGATTTGAACACACTCCACATAGCTTTCTAAAATATTTTTACAAGGATACAATCAAATACTAGTTGTCTAAAAGATTGTTTCGTGCATAAGCAACTCCAACAATTTTCATTTTGTGATAAACCTCCTTTGAATAGGATAGATGGAGTTATAAATGCTCTATGGTGAACGAAGTATAGAGTTTGGAGCAAACTAGCTGATGAAATAATTTTAGAAATGTCTTTCCAGATCTGAGGCCATTTCAGTTGAGAGTCTATCAAAGAGCAATCCATTTTCCAGTCTAATTGGCTTTTCCGAGAAGCTATATTTTCTGACACAGATATAAGTATTTTATAAAACATAGAGGCATTGAAATTTTGAATAAGCGTATGTTGCATCTTGATTTCTTGATACGTATCAACACAGTGTGTTAGCAAATCATAATGAACTACAATTGCATCAACCAAATGTAAGTATTGGCGCATGAAAGTGCTGGGAATGTGATATTTGGTTACCATTTCATTAAAAGTGAGAGGTATCCCCCTTAATAAAGATTTGTCCCACAAATGTAATGCTATGAGAAAGCCATGGTTTCCAGCATATCGTTTTTGTGTTGATTTTAATTAGTGAATATATCCACATATATGGTGATACAAATTGGGATGTCTAAGAGATATATGGTAGTAGATATGCTATAAGATAAATAATGGTAGTTTTAATACTGCTACTGGTTATAAATATAATGGATTTTTTGATGTATTGGCAATCCAACAGGATGTGGGGGAAAACCATTGCTTTCTCAAGAATAAGCCAATTTGGAGGGTTAAACAAAGTGGGTACAAACCAGACCTGAGCTTGATGTAGAACAAACACAATGTGGTATTTTTTTTTAAATCAGGGAGTCCCCCTCCACTATCTATCCTATGGGTTTTAAGTTTATATGCTGATATTCTGTGTTTCTTCTTTCCCAAAAGGAACTTAATAATGTATGTGTCCAGGGAGTTAAAGAACGTAGCAGGAAGGGAGATAGGGAGCATATAATACATGGCCACAGTAGTGGCCATGTAGTTATGGTTAAATTGGTGTTTCCATAGGAAGAGCACTTTTTTGGCGGCTTATAACTTCACTCTCCCTGGACGGATCCTCCCCAAACTTTGCAAAAAAAGTATTTGGGTCACTCTGAAAGTTTGGTGAGGATTCGTCCAGGGGGGGCAAAGTTATAGGGGGGGGTCCCAAAACTTTTTTTTCCCATAGACTGAATGGGAAAAAAAATGTTGCTCGTGTCTACAGCCCAAACCGCTGGACGGATTTTCACCAAATTTGGACCAGGAGCAGCGGCTTGGTCCCGAAAGGCTGCTTTTGCAAATTTGGTGAAAATCCGTCGAGTAGTTTTTTAAAAAAATAACCAAAAAGTAGGTAAAAAAAAATTAGTGATATCTGTGTTCGGTCCGCGGACGTACTTCCCTGTTCGCTCCGCGGACAGTGTCCTGATTGGCCAATCGGCTTGCGTGATGTTCGTGGACATGCAACGTGTTCGCTGATTGGACGGCGTGGAGCGTGAAGCGCGTCAGATTTTCAGTAGCGCCTGCCATCTTG